>NW_028125917.1:0-403739 GCF_965194825.1 Balaenoptera physalus
AAAAACACAGCTTAGAGAGCATAGGGCACTTCCACGCATGGGGGGATAAAGTGGGAAAATTGAAAATCAGCAAGACACAAGCACCCCAAAGTTTAGGGCTGCTCTGTTGACAAGGACCTCCACTTCCTTCCACCTTAAATATCCCAGGAAAGCGAAAAATGGATAAAAAAGTTGTGGTCCTTATGTACAATGGAATATCACTCAGCCATGAAATCAATGTCATAAGGCTAGTAGCAGCATGATGAGTGGATTTAGGTAAGACGATTCTAAGTGAAATAAGTCACCCAGAAAAGGACACTTCTCATAAGGTGTCACTTATAGAGGGAATGTAAAAACCGTTACACTTGAACTGAATTACAAAACAGAACAGAGTCACACATGCAGAAAACACACTATGGCTGCTTAACGGGAAAGGTGAGGTGGGGTGATACATAAAACAAGAGTTTCAAATTAGCTCAGATACCGTTCCATAAACCCAATATGTAATAGACAAGACCTACTCCTTGCTCAGAGAACTGGACTCAACACGCCCGATTCACCGCACAAGAATATATCTGACCAGTAATAATCTTAAAACCTATGTATTGATATCTCTCTGTTAGTGTGTCAAGTGGGTGTAAAGCGGCCTAAACACAGCCGTGAAAAGCAGCTAAACCCCATTATAAAAATAAATTACTTTTAAAAACCCATGAAACAAAGACAGGGAAAGAGAGAGAAATTCTTACACAATTCGTTCAGGGGCTGTGATGCAACCTGGATTGACCATATCTAGACCCACAGCTGGATGAGACATAAGGGTGGACACTCTTGGGGCTGAGAGGTTTGGTGAGGTTGGGTGAGCAAACGCAGACCCTTTAAAGTAATACTGCGTGCTACCCATCGCATGGGTCCCAAATCTCCAGGTTCAAGGGCATCTTCCTACATCGAAAACATGCATGAGAAACCCAGAAGATGGTACACCGTGTGATGGGGAAAGGTTTCTAAAACGCACCTCATTTCTCATCTCCTTGTGCTCGGGTTCGCCATTCCAGCCACTTTACTAGCAATCTCCCTACTTGGAGCATCAGCACCTTTAACCTCCTGTTCCGTACAGGTTGCAATTTGTCCTGAGGATGAACGGGAAGACGGGGAACCAATGAGAGACTAGCTCTTGGTGTTGGGACAGGCACAGGTCACTCTATTTTCCCATCAGGAAGAAGAATTAACCACAGGCTCAGCCTGCCCCCCGGAACCAGAACAGGCCTGAAGCCATCCTGCGCTTTGCGGCCGGCTCCCAAAAAAGCGACTTGTAAAATGGAGCTTCAGGGCACTGCAATTCACAAACCTGCAGAGTTATAAATGATAACTCTCGTCCACAAATATATTGAGGGAAGGCAAAGAAGAGGATTTGAAATCAAGGCAGAATTGCAGGAAACAGATTTCAGGAGGTAGATTCGAATCGCCTTTAAAGCACATGAAAAGCGGCAAAACGTTGACAATGATGCCCTTGGCCAAAAAGGGCGTATGCGTTTTTTCCTGAATATATTCAGGAAAAAACGCATACGCCCTTTTTGGCCAACCAAGCAACCTGGAAAGGCAAATCAGCGCTACAAAGAAGTCTCGCTTCCCATCAGTCAAAAGGGCCATGCTGAAAAAAGTGTCAAAACCAGAAATGCAGGACAGGCCATGGAGAAATGGGAGCCTTGCTACACTGATGGGCGGGATGTAAATTGCCAACAGCCACTCTGGAGAAGTGTACGGTGTGTCCTGAAACATCTAAAAAACACAGCTTAGAGAGCATAGGGCACTTCCACGCATGGGGGGATAAAGTGGGAAAATTGAAAATCAGCAAGACACAAGCACCCCAAAGTTTAGGCTGCTCTGTTGACAAGGACCTCCACTTCCTTCCACCTTAAATATCCCAGGAAAGCGAAAAATGGATAAAAAAGTTGTGGTCCTTATGTACAATGGAATATCACTCAGCCATGAAATCAATGTCATAAGGCTAGTAGCAGCATGATGAGTGGATTTAGGTAAGACGATTCTAAGTGAAATAAGTCACACAGAAAAGGACACTTCTCATAAGGTGTCACTTATAGAGGGAATGTAAAAACCGTTACACTTGAACTGAATTACAAAACAGAACAGAGTCACACATGCAGAAAACACACTATGGCTGCTTAACGGGAAAGGTGAGGTGGGGTGATACATAAAACAAGAGTTTCAAATTAGCTCAGATACCGTTCCATAAACCCAATATGTAATAGACAAGACCTACTCCTTGCTCAGAGAACTGGACTCAACACGCCCGATTCACCGCACAAGAATATATCTGACTAGTAATAATCTTAAAACCTATGTATTGATATCTCTCTGTTAGTGTGTCAAGTGGGTGTAAAGCGGCCTAAACACAGCCGTGAAAAGCAGCTAAACCCCATTATAAAAATAAATTACTTTTAAAAACCCATGAAACAAAGACAGGGAAAGAGAGAGAAATTCTTACACAATTCGTTCAGGGGCTGTGATGCAACCTGGATTGACCATATCTAGACCCACAGCTGGATGAGACATAAGGGTGGACACTCTTGGGGCTGAGAGGTTTGGTGAGGTTGGGTGAGCAAACGCAGACCCTTTAAAGTAATACTGCGTGCTACCCATCGCATGGGTCCCAAATCTCCAGGTTCAAGGGCATCTTCCTACATCGAAAACATGCATGAGAAACCCAGAAGATGGTACACCGTGTGATGGGGAAAGGTTTCTAAAACGCACCTCATTTCTCATCTCCTTGTGCTCGGGTTCGCCATTCCAGCCACTTTACTAGCAATCTCCCTACTTGGAGCATCAGCACCTTTAACCTCCTGTTCCGTACAGGTTGCAATTTGTCCTGAGGATGAACGGGAAGACGGGGAACCAATGAGAGACTAGCTCTTGGTGTTGGGACAGGCACAGGTCACTCTATTTTCCCATCAGGAAGAAGAATTAACCACAGGCTCAGCCTGCCCCCCGGAACCAGAACAGGGCCTGAAGCCATCCTGCGCTTTTGCGGCCGGCTCCCAAAAAAGCGACTTGTAAAATGGAGCTTCAGGGCACTGCAATTCACAAACCTGCAGAGTTATAAATGATAACTCTCGTCCACAAATATATTGAGGGAAGGCAAAGAAGAGGATTTGAAATCAAGGCAGAATTGCAGGAAACAGATTTCAGGAGGTAGATTCGAATCGCCTTTAAAGCACATGAAAAGCGGCAAAACGTTGACAATGATGCCCTTGGTCAAAAAGGGCGTATGCGTTTTTTCCTGAATATATTCAGGAAAAAACGCATACGCCCTTTTTGGCCAACCAAGCAACCTGGAAAGGCAAATCAGCGCTACAAAGAAGTCTCGCTTCCCATCGGTCAAAAGGGCCATGCTGAAAAAAGTGTCAAAACCAGAAATGCAGGACAGGCCATGGAGAAATGGGAGCCTTGCTACACTGATGGGCGGGATGTACATTGCCAACAGCCACTCTGGAGAAGTGTACGGTGTGTCCTGAAACATCTAAAAAACACAGCTTAGAGAGCATAGGGCACTTCCACGCATGGGGGGATAAAGTGGGAAAATTGAAAATCAGCAAGACACAAGCACCCCAAAGTTTAGGGCTGCTCTGTTGACAAGGACCTCCACTTCCTTCCACCTTAAATATCCCAGGAAAGCGAAAAATGGATAAAAAAGTTGTGGTCCTTATGTACAATGGAATATCACTCAGCCATGAAATCAATGTCATAAGGCTAGTAGCAGCATGATGAGTGGATTTAGGTAAGACGATTCTAAGTGAAATAAGTCACCCAGAAAAGGACACTTCTCATAAGGTGTCACTTATAGAGGGAATGTAAAAACCGTTACACTTGAACTGAATTACAAAACAGAACAGAGTCACACATGCAGAAAACACACTATGGCTGCTTAACGGGAAAGGTGAGGTGGGGTGATACATAAAACAAGAGTTTCAAATTGGCTCAGATACCGTTCCATAAACCCAATATGTAATAGACAAGACCTACTCCTTGCTCAGAGAACTGGACTCAACACGCCCGATTCACCGCACAAGAATATATCTGACCAGTAATAATCTTAAAACCTATGTATTGATATCTCTCTGTTAGTGTGTCAAGTGGGTGTAAAGCGGCCTAAACACAGCCGTGAAAAGCAGCTAAACCCCATTATAAAAATAAATTACTTTTCAAAACCCATGAAACAAAGACAGGGAAAGAGAGAGAAATTCTTACACAATTCGTTCAGGGGCTGTGATGCAACCTGGATTGACCATATCTAGACCCACAGCTGGATGAGACATAAGGGTGGACACTCTTGGGGCTGAGAGGTTTGGTGAGGTTGGGTGAGCAAACGCAGACCCTTTAAAGTAATACTGCGTGCTACCCATCGCATGGGTCCCAAATCTCCAGGTTCAAGGGCATCTTCCTACATCGAAAACATGCATGAGAAACCCAGAAGATGGTACACCGTGTGATGGGGAAAGGTTTCTAAAACGCACCTCATTTCTCATCTCCTTGTGCTCGGGTTCGCCATTCCAGCCACTTTACTAGCAATCTCCCTACTTGGAGCATCAGCACCTTTAACCTCCTGTTCCGTACAGGTTGCAATTTGTCCTGAGGATGAACGGGAAGACGGGGAACCAATGAGAGACTAGCTCTTGGTGTTGGGACAGGCACAGGTCACTCTATTTTCCCATCAGGAAGAAGAATTAACCACAGGCTCAGCCTGCCCCCCGGAACCAGAACAGGGCCTGAAGCCATCCTGCGCTTTTGCGGGCGGCTCCCAAAAATGCGACTTGTAAAATGGAGCTTCAGGGCACTGCAATTCACAAACCTGCAGAGTTATAAATGGTAACTCTCGTCCACAAATATATTGAGGGAAGGCAAAGAAGAGGATTTGAAATCAAGGCAGAATTGCAGGAAACAGATTTCAGGAGGTAGATTCGAATCGCCTTTAAAGCACATGAAAAGCGGCAAAACGTTGACAATGATGCCCTTGGCCAAAAAGGGCGTATGCGTTTTTTCCTGAATATATTCAGGAAAAAACGCATACGCCCTTTTTGGCCAACCAAGCAACCTGGAAAGGCAAATCAGCGCTACAAAGAAGTCTCGCTTCCCATCGGTCAAAAGGGCCATGCTGAAAAAAGTGTCAAAACCAGAAATGCAGGACAGGCCATGGAGAAATGGGAGCCTTGCTACACTGATGGGCGGGATGTAAATTGCCAACAGCCACTCTGGAGAAGTGTACGGTGTGTCCTGAAACTTCTAAAAAACACAGCTTAGAGAGCATAGGGCACTTCCACGCATGGGGGGATAAAGTGGGAAAATTGAAAATCAGCAAGACACAAGCACCCCAAAGTTTAGGGCTGCTCTGTTGACAAGGACCTCCACTTCCTTCCACCTTAAATATCCCAGGAAAGCGAAAAATGGATAAAAAAGTTGTGGTCCTTATGTACAATGGAATATCACTCAGCCATGAAATCAATGTCATAAGGCTAGTAGCAGCATGATGAGTGGATTTAGGTAAGACGATTCTAAGTGAAATAAGTCACACAGAAAAGGACACTTCTCATAAGGTGTCACTTATAGAGGGAATGTAAAAACCGTTACACTTGAACTGAATTACAAAACAGAACAGAGTCACACATGCAGAAAACACACTATGGCTGCTTAACGGGAAAGGTGAGGTGGGGTGATACATAAAACAAGAGTTTCAAATTAGCTCAGATACCGTTCCATAAACCCAATATGTAATAGACAAGACCTACTCCTTGCTCAGAGAACTGGACTCAACACGCCCGATTCACCGCACAAGAATATATCTGACCAGTAATAATCTTAAAACCTATGTATTGATATCTCTCTGTTAGTGTGTCAAGTGGGTGTAAAGCGGCCTAAACACAGCCGTGAAAAGCAGCTAAACCCCATTATAAAAATAAATTACTTTTCAAAACCCATGAAACAAAGACAGGGAAAGAGAGAGAAATTCTTACACAATTCGTTCAGGGGCTGTGATGCAACCTGGATTGACCATATCTAGACCCACAGCTGGATGAGACATAAGGGTGGACACTCTTGGGGCTGAGAGGTTTGGTGAGGTTGGGTGAGCAAACGCAGACCCTTTAAAGTAATACTGCGTGCTACCCATCGCATGGGTCCCAAATCTCCAGGTTCAAGGGCATCTTCCTACATCGAAAACATGCATGAGAAACCCAGAAGATGGTACACCGTGTGATGGGGAAAGGTTTCTAAAACGCACCTCATTTCTCATCTCCTTGTGCTCGGGTTCGCCATTCCAGCCACTTTACTAGCAATCTCCCTACTTGGAGCATCAGCACCTTTAACCTCCTGTTCCGTACAGGTTGCAATTTGTCCTGAGGATGAACGGGAAGACGGGGAACCAATGAGAGACTAGCTCTTGGTGTTGGGACAGGCACAGGTCACTCTATTTTCCCATCAGGAAGAAGAATTAACCACAGGCTCAGCCTGCCCCCCGGAACCAGAACAGGGCCTGAAGCCATCCTGCGCTTTTGCGGGCGGCTCCCAAAAATGCGACTTGTAAAATGGAGCTTCAGGGCACTGCAATTCACAAACCTGCAGAGTTATAAATGGTAACTCTCGTCCACAAATATATTGAGGGAAGGCAAAGAAGAGGATTTGAAATCAAGGCAGAATTGCAGGAAACAGATTTCAGGAGGTAGATTCGAATCGCCTTTAAAGCACATGAAAAGCGGCAAAACGTTGACAATGATGCCCTTGGCCAAAAAGGGCGTATGCGTTTTTTCCTGAATATATTCAGGAAAAAACGCATACGCCCTTTTTGGCCAACCAAGCAACCTGGAAAGGCAAATCAGCGCTACAAAGAAGTCTCGCTTCCCATCGGTCAAAAGGGCCATGCTGAAAAAAGTGTCAAAACCAGAAATGCAGGACAGGCCATGGAGAAATGGGAGCCTTGCTACACTGATGGGCGGGATGTACATTGCCAACAGCCACTCTGGAGAAGTGTACGGTGTGTCCTGAAACATCTAAAAAACACAGCTTAGAGAGCATAGCGCACTTCCACGCATGGGGGGATAAAGTGGGAAAATTGAAAATCAGCAAGACACAAGCACCCCAAAGTTTAGGGCTGCTCTGTTGACAAGGACCTCCACTTCCTTCCACCTTAAATATCCCAGGAAAGCGAAAAATGGATAAAAAAGTTGTGGTCCTTATGTACAATGGAATATCACTCAGCCATGAAATCAATGTCATAAGGCTAGTAGCAGCATGATGAGTGGATTTAGGTAAGACGATTCTAAGTGAAATAAGTCACACAGAAAAGGACACTTCTCATAAGGTGTCACTTATAGAGGGAATGTAAAAACCGTTACACTTGAACTGAATTACAAAACAGAACAGAGTCACACATGCAGAAAACACACTATGGCTGCTTAACAGGAAAGGTGAGGTGGGGTGATACATAAAACAAGAGTTTCAAATTAGCTCAGATACCGTTCCATAAACCCAATATGTAATAGACAAGACCTACTCCTTGCTCAGAGAACTGGACTCAACACGCCCGATTCACCGCACAAGAATATATCTGACTAGTAATAATCTTAAAACCTATGTATTGATATCTCTCTGTTAGTGTGTCAAGTGGGTGTAAAGCGGCCTAAACACAGCCGTGAAAAGCAGCTAAACCCCATTATAAAAATAAATTACTTTTAAAAACCCATGAAACAAAGACAGGGAAAGAGAGAGAAATTCTTACACAATTCGTTCAGGGGCTGTGATGCAACCTGGATTGACCATATCTAGACCCACAGCTGGATGAGACATAAGGGTGGACACTCTTGGGGCTGAGAGGTTTGGTGAGGTTGGGTGAGCAAACGCAGACCCTTTAAAGTAATACTGCGTGCTACCCATCGCATGGGTCCCAAATCTCCAGGTTCAAGGGCATCTTCCTACATCGAAAACATGCATGAGAAACCCAGAAGATGGTACACCGTGTGATGGGGAAAGGTTTCTAAAACGCACCTCATTTCTCATCTCCTTGTGCTCGGGTTCGCCATTCCAGCCACTTTACTAGCAATCTCCCTACTTGGAGCATCAGCACCTTTAACCTCCTGTTCCGTACAGGTTGCAATTTGTCCTGAGGATGAACGGGAAGACGGGGAACCAATGAGAGACTAGCTCTTGGTGTTGGGACAGGCACAGGTCACTCTATTTTCCCATCAGGAAGAAGAATTAACCACAGGCTCAGCCTGCCCCCCGGAACCAGAACAGGGCCTGAAGCCATCCTGCGCTTTTGCGGGCGGCTCCCAAAAATGCGACTTGTAAAATGGAGCTTCAGGGCACTGCAATTCACAAACCTGCAGAGTTATAAATGGTAACTCTCGTCCACAAATATATTGAGGGAAGGCAAAGAAGAGGATTTGAAATCAAGGCAGAATTGCAGGAAACAGATTTCAGGAGGTAGATTCGAATCGCCTTTAAAGCACATGAAAAGCGGCAAAACGTTGACAATGATGCCCTTGGCCAAAAAGGGCGTATGCGTTTTTTCCTGAATATATTCAGGAAAAAACGCATACGCCCTTTTTGGCCAACCAAGCAACCTGGAAAGGCAAATCAGCGCTACAAAGAAGTCTCGCTTCCCATCGGTCAAAAGGGCCATGCTGAAAAAAGTGTCAAAACCAGAAATGCAGGACAGGCCATGGAGAAATGGGAGCCTTGCTACACTGATGGGCGGGATGTACATTGCCAACAGCCACTCTGGAGAAGTGTACGGTGTGTCCTGAAACATCTAAAAAACACAGCTTAGAGAGCATAGGGCACTTCCACGCATGGGGGGATAAAGTGGGAAAATTGAAAATCAGCAAGACACAAGCACCCCAAAGTTTAGGGCTGCTCTGTTGACAAGGACCTCCACTTCCTTCCACCTTAAATATCCCAGGAAAGCGAAAAATGGATAAAAAAGTTGTGGTCCTTATGTACAATGGAATATCACTCAGCCATGAAATCAATGTCATAAGGCTAGTAGCAGCATGATGAGTGGATTTAGGTAAGACGATTCAAAGTGAAATAAGTCACACAGAAAAGGACACTTCTCATAAGGTGTCACTTATAGAGGGAATGTAAAAACCGTTACACTTGAACTGAATTACAAAACAGAACAGAGTCACACATGCAGAAAACACACTATGGCTGCTTAACGGGAAAGGTGAGGTGGGGTGATACATAAAACAAGAGTTTCAAATTAGCTAAGATACCGTTCCATAAACCCAATATGTAATAGACAAGACCTACTCCTTGCTCAGAGAACTGGACTCAACACGCCCGATTCACCGCACAAGAATATATCTGACCAGTAATAATCTTAAAACCTATGTATTGATATCTCTCTGTTAGTGTGTCAAGTGGGTGTAAAGCGGCCTAAACACAGCCGTGAAAAGCAGCTAAACCCCATTATAAAAATAAATTACTTTTAAAAACCCATGAAACAAAGACAGGGAAAGAGAGAGAAATTCTTACACAATTCGTTCGGGGCTGTGATGCAACCTGGATTGACCATATCTAGACCCACAGCTGGATGAGACATAAGGGTGGACACTCTTGGGGCTGAGAGGTTTGGTGAGGTTGGGTGAGCAAACGCAGACCCTTTAAAGTAATACTGCGTGCTAC
The DNA here is from genome assembly GCF_965194825.1 of Balaenoptera physalus. Classification (NCBI taxonomy): domain Eukaryota; kingdom Metazoa; phylum Chordata; class Mammalia; order Artiodactyla; family Balaenopteridae; genus Balaenoptera; species Balaenoptera physalus. Next base: position 9,673 of record NW_028125917.1, read on the forward strand.
CCATCGCATGGGTCCCAAATCTCCAGGTTCAAGGGCATCTTCCTACATCGAAAACATGCATGAGAAACCCAGAAGATGGTACACCGTGTGATGGGGAAAGGTTTCTAAAACGCACCTCATTTCTCATCTCCTTGTGCTCGGGTTTGCCATTCCAGCCACTTTACTAGCAATCTCCCTACTTGGAGCATCAGCACCTTTAACCTCCTGTTCCGTACAGGTTGCAATTTGTCCTGAGGATGAACGGGAAGACGGGGAACCAATGAGAGACTAGCTCTTGGTGTTGGGACAGGCACAGGTCACTCTATTTTCCCATCAGGAAGAAGAATTAACCACAGGCTCAGCCTGCCCCCCGGAACCAGAACAGGGCCTGAAGCCATCCTGCGCTTTTGCGGGCGGCTCCCAAAAATGCGACTTGTAAAATGGAGCTTCAGGGCCCTGCAATTCACAAACCTGCAGAGTTATAAATGGTAACTCTCGTCCACAAATATATTGAGGGAAGGCAAAGAAGAGGATTTGAAATCAAGGCAGAATTGCAGGAAACAGATTTCAGGAGGTAGATTCGAATCGCCTTTAAAGCACATGAAAAGCGGCAAAACGTTGACAATGATGCCCTTGGCCAAAAAGGGCGTATGCGTTTTTTCCTGAATATATTCAGGAAAAAACGCATACGCCCTTTTGGGCCAACCAAGCAACCTGGAAAGACAAATCAGCGCTACAAAGAAGTCTCGCTTCCCATCGGTCAAAAGGGCCATGCTGAAAAAAGTGTCAAAACCAGAAATGCAGGACAGGCCATGGAGAAATGGGAGCCTTGCTACACTGATGGGCGGGATGTAAATTGCCAACAGCCACTCTGGAGAAGTGTACGGTGTGTCCTGAAACATCTAAAAAACACAGCTTAGAGAGCATAGGGCACTTCCACGCATGGGGGGATAAAGTGGGAAAATTGAAAATCAGCAAGACACAAGCACCCCAAAGTTTAGGGCTGCTCTGTTGACAAGGACCTCCACTTCCTTCCACCTTAAATATCCCAGGAAAGCGAAAAATGGATAAAAAAGTTGTGGTCCTTATGTACAATGGAATATCACTCAGCCATGAAATCAATGTCATAAGGCTAGTAGCAGCATGATGAGTGGATTTAGGTAAGACGATTCTAAGTGAAATAAGTCACCCAGAAAAGGACACTTCTCATAAGGTGTCACTTATAGAGGGAATGTAAAAACCGTTACACTTGAACTGAATTACAAAACAGAACAGAGTCACACATGCAGAAAACACACTATGGCTGCTTAACGGGAAAGGTGAGGTGGGGTGATACATAAAACAAGAGTTTCAAATTAGCTCAGATACCGTTCCATAAACCCAATATGTAATAGACAAGACCTACTCCTTGCTCAGAGAACTGGACTCAACACGCCCGATTCACCGCACAAGAATATATCTGACCAGTAATAATCTTAAAACCTATGTATTGATATCTCTCTGTTAGTGTGTCAAGTGGGTGTAAAGCGGCCTAAACACAGCCGTGAAAAGCAGCTAAACCCCATTATAAAAATAAATTACTTTTAAAAACCCATGAAACAAAGACAGGGAAAGAGAGAGAAATTCTTACACAATTCGTTCAGGGGCTGTGATGCAACCTGGATTGACCATATCTAGACCCACAGCTGGATGAGACATAAGGGTGGACACTCTTGGGGCTGAGAGGTTTGGTGAGGTTGGGTGAGCAAACGCAGACCCTTTAAAGTAATACTGCGTGCTACCCATCGCATGGGTCCCAAATCTCCAGGTTCAAGGGCATCTTCCTACATCGAAAACATGCATGAGAAACCCAGAAGATGGTACACCGTGTGATGGGGAAAGGTTTCTAAAACGCACCTCATTTCTCATCTCCTTGTGCTCGGGTTCGCCATTCCAGCCACTTTACTAGCAATCTCCCTACTTGGAGCATCAGCACCTTTAACCTCCTGTTCCGTACAGGTTGCAATTTGTCCTGAGGATGAACGGGAAGACGGGGAACCAATGAGAGACTAGCTCTTGGTGTTGGGACAGGCACAGGTCACTCTATTTTCCCATCAGGAAGAAGAATTAACCACAGGCTCAGCCTGCCCCCCGGAACCAGAACAGGGCCTGAAGCCATCCTGCGCTTTTGCGGCCGGCTCCCAAAAAAGCGACTTGTAAAATGGAGCTTCAGGGCACTGCAATTCACAAACCTGCAGAGTTATAAATGATAACTCTCGTCCACAAATATATTGAGGGAAGGCAAAGAAGAGGATTTGAAATCAAGGCAGAATTGCAGGAAACAGATTTCAGGAGGTAGATTCGAATCGCCTTTAAAGCACATGAAAAGCGGCAAAACGTTGACAATGATGCCCTTGGCCAAAAAGGGCGTATGCGTTTTTTCCTGAATATATTCAGGAAAAAACGCATACGCCCTTTTTGGCCAACCAAGCAACCTGGAAAGGCAAATCAGCGCTACAAAGAAGTCTCGCTTCCCATCGGTCAAAAGGGCCATGCTGAAAAAAGTGTCAAAACCAGAAATGCAGGACAGGCCATGGAGAAATGGGAGCCTTGCTACACTGATGGGCGGGATGTAAATTGCCAACAGCCACTCTGGAGAAGTGTACGGTGTGTCCTGAAACATCTAAAAAACACAGCTTAGAGAGCATAGGGCACTTCCACGCATGGGGGGATAAAGTGGGAAAATTGAAAATCAGCAAGACACAAGCACCCCAAAGTTTAGGGCTGCTCTGTTGACAAGGACCTCCACTTCCTTCCACCTTAAATATCCCAGGAAAGCGAAAAATGGATAAAAAAGTTGTGGTCCTTATGTACAATGGAATATCACTCAGCCATGAAATCAATGTCATAAGGCTAGTAGCAGCATGATGAGTGGATTTAGGTAAGACGATTCTAAGTGAAATAAGTCACACAGAAAAGGACACTTCTCATAAGGTGTCACTTATAGAGGGAATGTAAAAACCGTTACACTTGAACTGAATTACAAAACAGAACAGAGTCACACATGCAGAAAACACACTATGGCTGCTTAACGGGAAAGGTGAGGTGGGGTGATACATAAAACAAGAGTTTCAAATTAGCTCAGATACCGTTCCATAAACCCAATATGTAATAGACAAGACCTACTCCTTGCTCAGAGAACTGGACTCAACACGCCCGATTCACCGCACAAGAATATATCTGACTAGTAATAATCTTAAAACCTATGTATTGATATCTCTCTGTTAGTGTGTCAAGTGGGTGTAAAGCGGCCTAAACACAGCCGTGAAAAGCAGCTAAACCCCATTATAAAAATAAATTACTTTTAAAAACCCATGAAACAAAGACAGGGAAAGAGAGAGAAATTCTTACACAATTCGTTCAGGGGCTGTGATGCAACCTGGATTGACCATATCTAGACCCACAGCTGGATGAGACATAAGGGTGGACACTCTTGGGGCTGAGAGGTTTGGTGAGGTTGGGTGAGCAAACGCAGACCCTTTAAAGTAATACTGCGTGCTACCCATCGCATGGGTCCCAAATCTCCAGGTTCAAGGGCATCTTCCTACATCGAAAACATGCATGAGAAACCCAGAAGATGGTACACCGTGTGATGGGGAAAGGTTTCTAAAACGCACCTCATTTCTCATCTCCTTGTGCTCGGGTTCGCCATTCCAGCCACTTTACTAGCAATCTCCCTACTTGGAGCATCAGCACCTTTAACCTCCTGTTCCGTACAGGTTGCAATTTGTCCTGAGGATGAACGGGAAGACGGGGAACCAATGAGAGACTAGCTCTTGGTGTTGGGACAGGCACAGGTCACTCTATTTTCCCATCAGGAAGAAGAATTAACCACAGGCTCAGCCTGCCCCCCGGAACCAGAACAGGGCCTGAAGCCATCCTGCGCTTTTGCGGCCGGCTCCCAAAAAAGCGACTTGTAAAATGGAGCTTCAGGGCACTGCAATTCACAAACCTGCAGAGTTATAAATGATAACTCTCGTCCACAAATATATTGAGGGAAGGCAAAGAAGAGGATTTGAAATCAAGGCAGAATTGCAGGAAACAGATTTCAGGAGGTAGATTCGAATCGCCTTTAAAGCACATGAAAAGCGGCAAAACGTTGACAATGATGCCCTTGGTCAAAAAGGGCGTATGCGTTTTTTCCTGAATATATTCAGGAAAAAACGCATACGCCCTTTTTGGCCAACCAAGCAACCTGGAAAGGCAAATCAGCGCTACAAAGAAGTCTCGCTTCCCATCGGTCAAAAGGGCCATGCTGAAAAAAGTGTCAAAACCAGAAATGCAGGACAGGCCATGGAGAAATGGGAGCCTTGCTACACTGATGGGCGGGATGTACATTGCCAACAGCCACTCTGGAGAAGTGTACGGTGTGTCCTGAAACATCTAAAAAACACAGCTTAGAGAGCATAGGGCACTTCCACGCATGGGGAGATAAAGTGGGAAAATTGAAAATCAGCAAGACACAAGCACCCCAAAGTTTAGGGCTGCTCTGTTGACAAGGACCTCCACTTCCTTCCACCTTAAATATCCCAGGAAAGCGAAAAATGGATAAAAAAGTTGTGGTCCTTATGTACAATGGAATATCACTCAGCCATGAAATCAATGTCATAAGGCTAGTAGCAGCATGATGAGTGGATTTAGGTAAGACGATTCTAAGTGAAATAAGTCACACAGAAAAGGACACTTCTCATAAGGTGTCACTTATAGAGGGAATGTAAAAACCGTTACACTTGAACTGAATTACAAAACAGAACAGAGTCACACATGCAGAAAACACACTATGGCTGCTTAACGGGAAAGGTGAGGTGGGGTGATACATAAAACAAGAGTTTCAAATTGGCTCAGATACCGTTCCATAAACCCAATATGTAATAGACAAGACCTACTCCTTGCTCAGAGAACTGGACTCAACACGCCCGATTCACCGCACAAGAATATATCTGACCAGTAATAATCTTAAAACCTATGTATTGATATCTCTCTGTTAGTGTGTCAAGTGGGTGTAAAGCGGCCTAAACACAGCCGTGAAAAGCAGCTAAACCCCATTATAAAAATAAATTACTTTTAAAAACCCATGAAACAAAGACAGGGAAAGAGAGAGAAATTCTTACACAATTCGTTCAGGGGCTGTGATGCAACCTGGATTGACCATATCTAGACCCACAGCTGGATGAGACATAAGGGTGGACACTCTTGGGGCTGAGAGGTTTGGTGAGGTTGGGTGAGCAAACGCAGACCCTTTAAAGTAATACTGCGTGCTACCCATCGCATGGGTCCCAAATCTCCAGGTTCAAGGGCATCTTCCTACATCGAAAACATGCATGAGAAACCCAGAAGATGGTACACCGTGTGATGGGGAAAGGTTTCTAAAACGCACCTCATTTCTCATCTCCTTGTGCTCGGGTTCGCCATTCCAGCCACTTTACTAGCAATCTCCCTACTTGGAGCATCAGCACCTTTAACCTCCTGTTCCGTACAGGTTGCAATTTGTCCTGAGGATGAACGGGAAGACGGGGAACCAATGAGAGACTAGCTCTTGGTGTTGGGACAGGCACAGGTCACTCTATTTTCCCATCAGGAAGAAGAATTAACCACAGGCTCAGCCTGCCCCCCGGAACCAGAACAGGGCCTGAAGCCATCCTGCGCTTTTGCGGGCGGCTCCCAAAAATGCGACTTGTAAAATGGAGCTTCAGGGCACTGCAATTCACAAACCTGCAGAGTTATAAATGGTAACTCTCGTCCACAAATATATTGAGGGAAGGCAAAGAAGAGGATTTGAAATCAAGGCAGAATTGCAGGAAACAGATTTCAGGAGGTAGATTCGAATCGCCTTTAAAGCACATGAAAAGCGGCAAAACGTTGACAATGATGCCCTTGGCCAAAAAGGGCGTATGCGTTTTTTCCTGAATATATTCAGGAAAAAACGCATACGCCCTTTTTGGCCAACCAAGCAACCTGGAAAGGCAAATCAGCGCTACAAAGAAGTCTCGCTTCCCATCGGTCAAAAGGGCCATGCTGAAAAAAGTGTCAAAACCAGAAATGCAGGACAGGCCATGGAGAAATGGGAGCCTTGCTACACTGATGGGCGGGATGTAAATTGCCAACAGCCACTCTGGAGAAGTGTACGGTGTGTCCTGAAACTTCTAAAAAACACAGCTTAGAGAGCATAGGGCACTTCCACGCATGGGGGGATAAAGTGGGAAAATTGAAAATCAGCAAGACACAAGCACCCCAAAGTTTAGGGCTGCTCTGTTGACAAGGACCTCCACTTCCTTCCACCTTAAATATCCCAGGAAAGCGAAAAATGGATAAAAAAGTTGTGGTCCTTATGTACAATGGAATATCACTCAGCCATGAAATCAATGTCATAAGGCTAGTAGCAGCATGATGAGTGGATTTAGGTAAGACGATTCTAAGTGAAATAAGTCACACAGAAAAGGACACTTCTCATAAGGTGTCACTTATAGAGGGAATGTAAAAACCGTTACACTTGAACTGAATTACAAAACAGAACAGAGTCACACATGCAGAAAACACACTATGGCTGCTTAACGGGAAAGGTGAGGTGGGGTGATACATAAAACAAGAGTTTCAAATTAGCTCAGATACCGTTCCATAAACCCAATATGTAATAGACAAGACCTACTCCTTGCTCAGAGAACTGGACTCAACACGCCCGATTCACCGCACAAGAATATATCTGACTAGTAATAATCTTAAAACCTATGTATTGATATCTCTCTGTTAGTGTGTCAAGTGGGTGTAAAGCGGCCTAAACACAGCCGTGAAAAGCAGCTAAACCCCATTATAAAAATAAATTACTTTTAAAAACCCATGAAACAAAGACAGGGAAAGAGAGAGAAATTCTTACACAATTCGTTCAGGGGCTGTGATGCAACCTGGATTGACCATATCTAGACCCACAGCTGGATGAGACATAAGGGTGGACACTCTTGGGGCTGAGAGGTTTGGTGAGGTTGGGTGAGCAAACGCAGACCCTTTAAAGTAATACTGCGTGCTACCCATCGCATGGGTCCCAAATCTCCAGGTTCAAGGGCATCTTCCTACATCGAAAACATGCATGAGAAACCCAGAAGATGGTACACCGTGTGATGGGGAAAGGTTTCTAAAACGCACCTCATTTCTCATCTCCTTGTGCTCGGGTTCGCCATTCCAGCCACTTTACTAGCAATCTCCCTACTTGGAGCATCAGCACCTTTAACCTCCTGTTCCGTACAGGTTGCAATTTGTCCTGAGGATGAACGGGAAGACGGGGAACCAATGAGAGACTAGCTCTTGGTGTTGGGACAGGCACAGGTCACTCTATTTTCCCATCAGGAAGAAGAATTAACCACAGGCTCAGCCTGCCCCCCGGAACCAGAACAGGGCCTGAAGCCATCCTGCGCTTTTGCGGGCGGCTCCCAAAAATGCGACTTGTAAAATGGAGCTTCAGGGCACTGCAATTCACAAACCTGCAGAGTTATAAATGGTAACTCTCGTCCACAAATATATTGAGGGAAGGCAAAGAAGAGGATTTGAAATCAAGGCAGAATTGCAGGAAACAGATTTCAGGAGGTAGATTCGAATCGCCTTTAAAGCACATGAAAAGCGGCAAAACGTTGACAATGATGCCCTTGGCCAAAAAGGGCGTATGCGTTTTTTCCTGAATATATTCAGGAAAAAACGCATACGCCCTTTTTGGCCAACCAAGCAACCTGGAAAGGCAAATCAGCGCTACAAAGAAGTCTCGCTTCCCATCGGTCAAAAGGGCCATGCTGAAAAAAGTGTCAAAACCAGAAATGCAGGACAGGCCATGGAGAAATGGGAGCCTTGCTACACTGATGGGCGGGATGTACATTGCCAACAGCCACTCTGGAGAAGTGTACGGTGTGTCCTGAAACATCTAAAAAACACAGCTTAGAGAGCATAGCGCACTTCCACGCATGGGGGGATAAAGTGGGAAAATTGAAAATCAGCAAGACACAAGCACCCCAAAGTTTAGGGCTGCTCTGTTGACAAGGACCTCCACTTCCTTCCACCTTAAATATCCCAGGAAAGCGAAAAATGGATAAAAAAGTTGTGGTCCTTATGTACAATGGAATATCACTCAGCCATGAAATCAATGTCATAAGGCTAGTAGCAGCATGATGAGTGGATTTAGGTAAGACGATTCTAAGTGAAATAAGTCACACAGAAAAGGACACTTCTCATAAGGTGTCACTTATAGAGGGAATGTAAAAACCGTTACACTTGAACTGAATTACAAAACAGAACAGAGTCACACATGCAGAAAACACACTATGGCTGCTTAACGGGAAAGGTGAGGTGGGGTGATACATAAAACAAGAGTTTCAAATTAGCTAAGATACCGTTCCATAAACCCAATATGTAATAGACAAGACCTACTCCTTGCTCAGAGAACTGGACTCAACACGCCCGATTCACCGCACAAGAATATATCTGACCAGTAATAATCTTAAAACCTATGTATTGATATCTCTCTGTTAGTGTGTCAAGTGGGTGTAAAGCGGCCTAAACACAGCCGTGAAAAGCAGCTAAACCCCATTATAAAAATAAATTACTTTTAAAAACCCATGAAACAAAGACAGGGAAAGAGAGAGAAATTCTTACACAATTCGTTCAGGGGCTGTGATGCAACCTGGATTGACCATATCTAGACCCACAGCTGGATGAGACATAAGGGTGGACACTCTTGGGGCTGAGAGGTTTGGTGAGGTTGGGTGAGCAAACGCAGACCCTTTAAAGTAATACTGCGTGCTACCCATCGCATGGGTCCCAAATCTCCAGGTTCAAGGGCATCTTCCTACATCGAAAACATGCATGAGAAACCCAGAAGATGGTACACCGTGTGATGGGGAAAGGTTTCTAAAACGCACCTCATTTCTCATCTCCTTGTGCTCGGGTTCGCCATTCCAGCCACTTTACTAGCAATCTCCCTACTTGGAGCATCAGCACCTTTAACCTCCTGTTCCGTACAGGTTGCAATTTGTCCTGAGGATGAACGGGAAGACAGGGAACCAATGAGAGACTAGCTCTTGGTGTTGGGACAGGCACAGGTCACTCTATTTTCCCATCAGGAAGAAGAATTAACCACAGGCTCAGCCTGCCCCCCGGAACCAGAACAGGGCCTGAAGCCATCCTGCGCTTTTGCGGGCGGCTCCCAAAAATGCGACTTGTAAAATGGAGCTTCAGGGCCCTGCAATTCACAAACCTGCAGAGTTATAAATGGTAACTCTCGTCCACAAATATATTGAGGGAAGGCAAAGAAGAGGATTTGAAATCAAGGCAGAATTGCAGGAAACAGATTTCAGGAGGTAGATTCGAATCGCCTTTAAAGCACATGAAAAGCGGCAAAACGTTGACAATGATGCCCTTGGTCAAAAAGGGCGTATGCGTTTTTTCCTGAATATATTCAGGAAAAAACGCATACGCCCTTTTTGGCCAACCAAGCAACCTGGAAAGGCAAATCAGCGCTACAAAGAAGTCTCGCTTCCCATCGGTCAAAAGGGCCATGCTGAAAAAAGTGTCAAAACCAGAAATGCAGGACAGGCCATGGAGAAATGGGAGCCTTGCTACACTGATGGGCGGGATGTAAATTGCCAACAGCCACTCTGGAGAAGTGTACGGTGTGTCCTGAAACATCTAAAAAACACAGCTTAGAGAGCATAGGGCACTTCCACGCATGGGGGGATAAAGTGGGAAAATTGAAAATCAGCAAGACACAAGCACCCCAAAGTTTAGGGCTGCTCTGTTGACAAGGACCTCCACTTCCTTCCACCTTAAATATCCCAGGAAAGCGAAAAATGGATAGAAAAGTTGTGGTCCTTATGTACAATGGAATATCACTCAGCCATGAAATCAATGTCATAAGGCTAGTAGCAGCATGATGAGTGGATTTAGGTAAGACGATTCTAAGTGAAATAAGTCACACAGAAAAGGACACTTCTCATAAGGTGTCACTTATAGAGGGAATGTAAAAACCGTTACACTTGAACTGAATTACAAAACAGAACAGAGTCACACATGCAGAAAACACACTATGGCTGCTTAACGGGAAAGGTGAGGTGAGGTGATACATAAAACAAGAGTTTCAAATTAGCTCAGATACCGTTCCATAAACCCAATATGTAATAGACAAGACCTACTCCTTGCTCAGAGAACTGGACTCAACACGCCCGATTCACCGCACAAGAATATATCTGACTAGTAATAATCTTAAAACCTATGTATTGATATCTCTCTGTTAGTGTGTCAAGTGGGTGTAAAGCGGCCTAAACACAGCCGTGAAAAGCAGCTAAACCCCATTATAAAAATAAATTACTTTTAAAAACCCATGAAACAAAGACAGGGAAAGAGAGAGAAATTCTTACACAATTCGTTCAGGGGCTGTGATGCAACCTGGATTGACCATATCTAGACCCACAGCTGGATGAGACATAAGGGTGGACACTCTTGGGGCTGAGAGGTTTGGTGAGGTTGGGTGAGCAAACGCAGACCCTTTAAAGTAATACTGCGTGCTACCCATCGCATGGGTCCCAAATCTCCAGGTTCAAGGGCATCTTCCTACATCGAAAACATGCATGAGAAACCCAGAAGATGGTACACCGTGTGATGGGGAAACGTTTCTAAAACGCACCTCATTTCTCATCTCCTTGTGCTCGGGTTCGCCATTCCAGCCACTTTACTAGCAATCTCCCTACTTGGAGCATCAGCACCTTTAACCTCCTGTTCCGTACAGGTTGCAATTTGTCCTGAGGATGAACGGGAAGACGGGGAACCAATGAGAGACTAGCTCTTGGTGTTGGGACAGGCACAGGTCACTCTATTTTCCCATCAGGAAGAAGAATTAACCACAGGCTCAGCCTGCCCCCCGGAACCAGAACAGGGCCTGAAGCCATCCTGCGCTTTTGCGGCCGGCTCCCAAAAAAGCGACTTGTAAAATGGAGCTTCAGGGCACTGCAATTCACAAACCTGCAGAGTTATAAATGATAACTCTCGTCCACAAATATATTGAGGGAAGGCAAAGAAGAGAATTTGAAATCAAGGCAGAATTGCAGGAAACAGATTTCAGGAGGTAGATTCGAATCGCCTTTAAAGCACATGAAAAGCGGCAAAACGTTGACAATGATGCCCTTGGCCAAAAAGGGCGTATGCGTTTTTTCCTGAATATATTCAGGAAAAAACGCATACGTCCTTTTTGGCCAACCAAGCAACCTGGAAAGGCAAATCAGCGCTACAAAGAAGTGTCACTTCCCATCGGTCAAAAGGGCCATGCTGAAAAAAGTGTCAAAACCAGAAATGCAGGACAGGCCATGGAGAAATGGGAGCCTTGCTACACTGATGGGCCGGATGTACATTGCCAACAGCCACTCTGGAGAAGTGTACGGTGTGTCCTGAAACATCTAAAAAACACAGCTTAGAGAGCATAGGGCACTTCCACGCATGGGGGGATAAAGTGGGAAAATTGAAAATCAGCAAGACACAAGCACCCCAAAGTTTAGGGCTGCTCTGTTGACAAGGACCTCCACTTCCTTCCACCTTAAATATCCCAGGAAAGCGAAAAATGGATAAAAAAGTTGTGGTCCTTATGTACAATGGAATATCACTCAGCCATGAAATCAATGTCATAAGGCTAGTAGCAGCATGATGAGTGGATTTAGGTAAGACGATTCTAAGTGAAATAAGTCACACAGAAAAGGACACTTCTCATAAGGTGTCACTTATAGAGGGAATGTAAAAACCGTTACACTTGAACTGAATTACAAAACAGAACAGAGTCACACATGCAGAAAACACACTATGGCTGCTTAACGGGAAAGGTGAGGTGGGGTGATACATAAAACAAGAGTTTCAAATTAGCTCAGATACCGTTCCATAAACCCAATATGTAATAGACAAGACCTACTCCTTGCTCAGAGAACTGGACTCAACACGCCCGATTCACCGCACAAGAATATATCTGACTAGTAATAATCTTAAAACCTATGTATTGATATCTCTCTGTTAGTGTGTCAAGTGGGTGTAAAGCGGCCTAAACACAGCCGTGAAAAGCAGCTAAACCCCATTATAAAAATAAATTACTTTTAAAAACCCATGAAACAAAGACAGGGAAAGAGAGAGAAATTCTTACACAATTCGTTCAGGGGCTGTGATGCAACCTGGATTGACCATATCTAGACCCACAGCTGGATGAGACATAAGGGTGGACACTCTTGGGGCTGAGAGGTTTGGTGAGGTTGGGTGAGCAAACGCAGACCCTTTAAAGTAATACTGCGTGCTACCCATCGCATGGGTCCCAAATCTCCAGGTTCAAGGGCATCTTCCTACATCGAAAACATGCATGAGAAACCCAGAAGATGGTACACCGTGTGATGGGGAAAGGTTTCTAAAACGCACCTCATTTCTCATCTCCTTGTGCTCGGGTTCGCCATTCCAGCCACTTTACTAGCAATCTCCCTACTTGGAGCATCAGCACCTTTAACCTCCTGTTCCGTACAGGTTGCAATTTGTCCTGAGGATGAACGGGAAGACGGGGAACCAATGAGAGACTAGCTCTTGGTGTTGGGACAGGCACAGGTCACTCTATTTTCCCATCAGGAAGAAGAATTAACCACAGGCTCAGCCTGCCCCCCGGAACCAGAACAGGGCCTGAAGCCATCCTGCGCTTTTGCGGCCGGCTCCCAAAAAAGCGACTTGTAAAATGGAGCTTCAGGGCACTGCAATTCACAAACCTGCAGAGTTATAAATGATAACTCTCGTCCACAAATATATTGAGGGAAGGCAAAGAAGAGGATTTGAAATCAAGGCAGAATTGCAGGAAACAGATTTCAGGAGGTAGATTCGAATCGCCTTTAAAGCACATGAAAAGCGGCAAAACGTTGACAATGATGCCCTTGGTCAAAAAGGGCGTATGCGTTTTTTCCTGAATATATTCAGGAAAAAACGCATACGCCCTTTTTGGCCAACCAAGCAACCTGGAAAGGCAAATCAGCGCTACAAAGAAGTCTCGCTTCCCATCGGTCAAAAGGGCCATGCTGAAAAAAGTGTCAAAACCAGAAATGCAGGACAGGCCATGGAGAAATGGGAGCCTTGCTACACTGATGGGCGGGATGTACATTGCCAACAGCCACTCTGGAGAAGTGTACGGTGTGTCCTGAAACATCTAAAAAACACAGCTTAGAGAGCATAGGGCACTTCCACGCATGGGGGGATAAAGTGGGAAAATTGAAAATCAGCAAGACACAAGCACCCCAAAGTTTAGGGCTGCTCTGTTGACAAGGACCTCCACTTCCTTCCACCTTAAATATCCCAGGAAAGCGAAAAATGGATAAAAAAGTTGTGGTCCTTATGTACAATGGAATATCACTCAGCCATGAAATCAATGTCATAAGGCTAGTAGCAGCATGATGAGTGGATTTAGGTAAGACGATTCTAAGTGAAATAAGTCACACAGAAAAGGACACTTCTCATAAGGTGTCACTTATAGAGGGAATGTAAAAACCGTTACACTTGAACTGAATTACAAAACAGAACAGAGTCACACATGCAGAAAACACACTATGGCTGCTTAACGGGAAAGGTGAGGTGGGGTGATACATAAAACAAGAGTTTCAAATTAGCTCAGATACCGTTCCATAAACCCAATATGTAATAGACAAGACCTACTCCTTGCTCAGAGAACTGGACTCAACACGCCCGATTCACCGCACAAGAATATATCTGACCAGTAATAATCTTAAAACCTATGTATTGATATCTCTCTGTTAGTGTGTCAAGTGGTTGTAAAGCGGCCTAAACACAGCCGTGAAAAGCAGCTAAACCCCATTATAAAAATAAATTACTTTTCAAAACCCATGAAACAAAGACAGGGAAAGAGAGAGAAATTCTTACACAATTCGTTCAGGGGCTGTGATGCAACCTGGATTGACCATATCTAGACCCACAGCTGGATGAGACATAAGGGTGGACACTCTTGGGGCTGAGAGGTTTGGTGAGGTTGGGTGAGCAAACGCAGACCCTTTAAAGTAATACTGCGTGCTACCCATCGCATGGGTCCCAAATCTCCAGGTTCAAGGGCATCTTCCTACATCGAAAACATGCATGAGAAACCCAGAAGATGGTACACCGTGTGATGGGGAAAGGTTTCTAAAACGCACCTCATTTCTCATCTCCTTGTGCTCGGGTTCGCCATTCCAGCCACTTTACTAGCAATCTCCCTACTTGGAGCATCAGCACCTTTAACCTCCTGTTCCGTACAGGTTGCAATTTGTCCTGAGGATGAACGGGAAGACGGGGAACCAATGAGAGACTAGCTCTTGGTGTTGGGACAGGCACAGGTCACTCTATTTTCCCATCAGGAAGAAGAATTAACCACAGGCTCAGCCTGCCCCCCGGAACCAGAACAGGGCCTGAAGCCATCCTGCGCTTTTGCGGGCGGCTCCCAAAAATGCGACTTGTAAAATGGAGCTTCAGGGCACTGCAATTCACAAACCAGCAGAGTTATAAATGGTAACTCTCGTCCACAAATATATTGAGGGAAGGCAAAGAAGAGGATTTGAAATCAAGGCAGAATTGCAGGAAACAGATTTCAGGAGGTAGATTCGAATCGCCTTTAAAGCACATGAAAAGCGGCAAAACGTTGACAATGATGCCCTTGGCCAAAAAGGGCGTATGCGTTTTTTCCTGAATATATTCAGGAAAAAACGCATACGCCCTTTTTGGCCAACCAAGCAACCTGGAAAGGCAAATCAGCGCTACAAAGAAGTCTCGCTTCCCATCGGTCAAAAGGGCCATGCTGAAAAAAGTGTCAAAACCAGAAATGCAGGACAGGCCATGGAGAAATGGGAGCCTTGCTACACTGATGGGCGGGATGTAAATTGCCAACAGCCACTCTGGAGAAGTGTACGGTGTGTCCTGAAACTTCTAAAAAACACAGCTTAGAGAGCATAGGGCACTTCCACGCATGGGGGGATAAAGTGGGAAAATTGAAAATCAGCAAGACACAAGCACCCCAAAGTTTAGGGCTGCTCTGTTGACAAGGACCTCCACTTCCTTCCACCTTAAATATCCCAGGAAAGCGAAAAATGGATAAAAAAGTTGTGGTCCTTATGTACAATGGAATATCACTCAGCCATGAAATCAATGTCATAAGGCTAGTAGCAGCATGATGAGTGGATTTAGGTAAGACGATTCTAAGTGAAATAAGTCACACAGAAAAGGACACTTCTCATAAGGTGTCACTTATAGAGGGAATGTAAAAACCGTTACACTTGAACTGAATTACAAAACAGAACAGAGTCACACATGCAGAAAACACACTATGGCTGCTTAACAGGAAAGGTGAGGTGGGGTGATACATAAAACAAGAGTTTCAAATTAGCTCAGATACCGTTCCATAAACCCAATATGTAATAGACAAGACCTACTCCTTGCTCAGAGAACTGGACTCAACACGCCCGATTCACCGCACAAGAATATATCTGACTAGTAATAATCTTAAAACCTATGTATTGATATCTCTCTGTTAGTGTGTCAAGTGGGTGTAAAGCGGCCTAAACACAGCCGTGAAAAGCAGCTAAACCCCATTATAAAAATAAATTACTTTTAAAAACCCATGAAACAAAGACAGGGAAAGAGAGAGAAATTCTTACACAATTCGTTCAGGGGCTGTGATGCAACCTGGATTGACCATATCTAGACCCACAGCTGGATGAGACATAAGGGTGGACACTCTTGGGGCTGAGAGGTTTGGTGAGGTTGGGTGAGCAAACGCAGACCCTTTAAAGTAATACTGCGTGCTACCCATCGCATGGGTCCCAAATCTCCAGGTTCAAGGGCATCTTCCTACATCGAAAACATGCATGAGAAACCCAGAAGATGGTACACCGTGTGATGGGGAAAGGTTTCTAAAACGCACCTCATTTCTCATCTCCTTGTGCTCGGGTTCGCCATTCCAGCCACTTTACTAGCAATCTCCCTACTTGGAGCATCAGCACCTTTAACCTCCTGTTCCGTACAGGTTGCAATTTGTCCTGAGGATGAACGGGAAGACGGGGAACCAATGAGAGACTAGCTCTTGGTGTTGGGACAGGCACAGGTCACTCTATTTTCCCATCAGGAAGAAGAATTAACCACAGGCTCAGCCTGCCCCCCGGAACCAGAACAGGGCCTGAAGCCATCCTGCGCTTTTGCGGGCGGCTCCCAAAAATGCGACTTGTAAAATGGAGCTTCAGGGCACTGCAATTCACAAACCTGCAGAGTTATAAATGGTAACTCTCGTCCACAAATATATTGAGGGAAGGCAAAGAAGAGGATTTGAAATCAAGGCAGAATTGCAGGAAACAGATTTCAGGAGGTAGATTCGAATCGCCTTTAAAGCACATGAAAAGCGGCAAAACGTTGACAATGATGCCCTTGGCCAAAAAGGGCGTATGTGTTTTTTCCTGAATATATTCAGGAAAAAACGCATACGCCCTTTTTGGCCAACCAAGCAACCTGGAAAGGCAAATCAGCGCTACAAAGAAGTCTCGCTTCCCATCGGTCAAAAGGGCCATGCTGAAAAAAGTGTCAAAACCAGAAATGCAGGACAGGCCATGGAGAAATGGGAGCCTTGCTACACTGATGGGCGGGATGTACATTGCCAACAGCCACTCTGGAGAAGTGTACGGTGTGTCCTGAAACATCTAAAAAACACAGCTTAGAGAGCATAGGGCACTTCCACGCATGGGGGGATAAAGTGGGAAAATTGAAAATCAGCAAGACACAAGCACCCCAAAGTTTAGGGCTGCTCTGTTGACAAGGACCTCCACTTCCTTCCACCTTAAATATCCCAGGAAAGCGAAAAATGGATAAAAAAGTTGTGGTCCTTATGTACAATGGAATATCACTCAGCCATGAAATCAATGTCATAAGGCTAGTAGCAGCATGATGAGTGGATTTAGGTAAGACGATTCAAAGTGAAATAAGTCACACAGAAAAGGACACTTCTCATAAGGTGTCACTTATAGAGGGAATGTAAAAACCGTTACACTTGAACTGAATTACAAAACAGAACAGAGTCACACATGCAGAAAACACACTATGGCTGCTTAACGGGAAAGGTGAGGTGGGGTGATACATAAAACAAGAGTTTCAAATTAGCTAAGATACCGTTCCATAAACCCAATATGTAATAGACAAGACCTACTCCTTGCTCAGAGAACTGGACTCAACACGCCCGATTCACCGCACAAGAATATATCTGACCAGTAATAATCTTAAAACCTATGTATTGATATCTCTCTGTTAGTGTGTCAAGTGGGTGTAAAGCGGCCTAAACACAGCCGTGAAAAGCAGCTAAACCCCATTATAAAAATAAATTACTTTTAAAAACCCATGAAACAAAGACAGGGAAAGAGAGAGAAATTCTTACACAATTCGTTCGGGGCTGTGATGCAACCTGGATTGACCATATCTAGACCCACAGCTGGATGAGACATAAGGGTGGACACTCTTGGGGCTGAGAGGTTTGGTGAGGTTGGGTGAGCAAACGCAGACCCTTTAAAGTAATACTGCGTGCTACCCATCGCATGGGTCCCAAATCTCCAGGTTCAAGGGCATCTTCCTACATCGAAAACATGCATGAGAAACCCAGAAGATGGTACACCGTGTGATGGGGAAAGGTTTCTAAAACGCACCTCATTTCTCATCTCCTTGTGCTCGGGTTTGCCATTCCAGCCACTTTACTAGCAATCTCCCTACTTGGAGCATCAGCACCTTTAACCTCCTGTTCCGTACAGGTTGCAATTTGTCCTGAGGATGAACGGGAAGACGGGGAACCAATGAGAGACTAGCTCTTGGTGTTGGGACAGGCACAGGTCACTCTATTTTCCCATCAGGAAGAAGAATTAACCACAGGCTCAGCCTGCCCCCCGGAACCAGAACAGGGCCTGAAGCCATCCTGCGCTTTTGCGGGCGGCTCCCAAAAATGCGACTTGTAAAATGGAGCTTCAGGGCCCTGCAATTCACAAACCTGCAGAGTTATAAATGGTAACTCTCGTCCACAAATATATTGAGGGAAGGCAAAGAAGAGGATTTGAAATCAAGGCAGAATTGCAGGAAACAGATTTCAGGAGGTAGATTCGAATCGCCTTTAAAGCACATGAAAAGCGGCAAAACGTTGACAATGATGCCCTTGGCCAAAAAGGGCGTATGCGTTTTTTCCTGAATATATTCAGGAAAAAACGCATACGCCCTTTTGGGCCAACCAAGCAACCTGGAAAGACAAATCAGCGCTACAAAGAAGTCTCGCTTCCCATCGGTCAAAAGGGCCATGCTGAAAAAAGTGTCAAAACCAGAAATGCAGGACAGGCCATGGAGAAATGGGAGCCTTGCTACACTGATGGGCGGGATGTAAATTGCCAACAGCCACTCTGGAGAAGTGTACGGTGTGTCCTGAAACATCTAAAAAACACAGCTTAGAGAGCATAGGGCACTTCCACGCATGGGGGGATAAAGTGGGAAAATTGAAAATCAGCAAGACACAAGCACCCCAAAGTTTAGGGCTGCTCTGTTGACAAGGACCTCCACTTCCTTCCACCTTAAATATCCCAGGAAAGCGAAAAATGGATAAAAAAGTTGTGGTCCTTATGTACAATGGAATATCACTCAGCCATGAAATCAATGTCATAAGGCTAGTAGCAGCATGATGAGTGGATTTAGGTAAGACGATTCTAAGTGAAATAAGTCACCCAGAAAAGGACACTTCTCATAAGGTGTCACTTATAGAGGGAATGTAAAAACCGTTACACTTGAACTGAATTACAAAACAGAACAGAGTCACACATGCAGAAAACACACTATGGCTGCTTAACGGGAAAGGTGAGGTGGGGTGATACATAAAACAAGAGTTTCAAATTAGCTCAGATACCGTTCCATAAACCCAATATGTAATAGACAAGACCTACTCCTTGCTCAGAGAACTGGACTCAACACGCCCGATTCACCGCACAAGAATATATCTGACCAGTAATAATCTTAAAACCTATGTATTGATATCTCTCTGTTAGTGTGTCAAGTGGGTGTAAAGCGGCCTAAACACAGCCGTGAAAAGCAGCTAAACCCCATTATAAAAATAAATTACTTTTAAAAACCCATGAAACAAAGACAGGGAAAGAGAGAGAAATTCTTACACAATTCGTTCAGGGGCTGTGATGCAACCTGGATTGACCATATCTAGACCCACAGCTGGATGAGACATAAGGGTGGACACTCTTGGGGCTGAGAGGTTTGGTGAGGTTGGGTGAGCAAACGCAGACCCTTTAAAGTAATACTGCGTGCTACCCATCGCATGGGTCCCAAATCTCCAGGTTCAAGGGCATCTTCCTACATCGAAAACATGCATGAGAAACCCAGAAGATGGTACACCGTGTGATGGGGAAAGGTTTCTAAAACGCACCTCATTTCTCATCTCCTTGTGCTCGGGTTCGCCATTCCAGCCACTTTACTAGCAATCTCCCTACTTGGAGCATCAGCACCTTTAACCTCCTGTTCCGTACAGGTTGCAATTTGTCCTGAGGATGAACGGGAAGACGGGGAACCAATGAGAGACTAGCTCTTGGTGTTGGGACAGGCACAGGTCACTCTATTTTCCCATCAGGAAGAAGAATTAACCACAGGCTCAGCCTGCCCCCCGGAACCAGAACAGGGCCTGAAGCCATCCTGCGCTTTTGCGGCCGGCTCCCAAAAAAGCGACTTGTAAAATGGAGCTTCAGGGCACTGCAATTCACAAACCTGCAGAGTTATAAATGATAACTCTCGTCCACAAATATATTGAGGGAAGGCAAAGAAGAGGATTTGAAATCAAGGCAGAATTGCAGGAAACAGATTTCAGGAGGTAGATTCGAATCGCCTTTAAAGCACATGAAAAGCGGCAAAACGTTGACAATGATGCCCTTGGCCAAAAAGGGCGTATGCGTTTTTTCCTGAATATATTCAGGAAAAAACGCATACGCCCTTTTTGGCCAACCAAGCAACCTGGAAAGGCAAATCAGCGCTACAAAGAAGTCTCGCTTCCCATCGGTCAAAAGGGCCATGCTGAAAAAAGTGTCAAAACCAGAAATGCAGGACAGGCCATGGAGAAATGGGAGCCTTGCTACACTGATGGGCGGGATGTAAATTGCCAACAGCCACTCTGGAGAAGTGTACGGTGTGTCCTGAAACATCTAAAAAACACAGCTTAGAGAGCATAGGGCACTTCCACGCATGGGGGGATAAAGTGGGAAAATTGAAAATCAGCAAGACACAAGCACCCCAAAGTTTAGGGCTGCTCTGTTGACAAGGACCTCCACTTCCTTCCACCTTAAATATCCCAGGAAAGCGAAAAATGGATAAAAAAGTTGTGGTCCTTATGTACAATGGAATATCACTCAGCCATGAAATCAATGTCATAAGGCTAGTAGCAGCATGATGAGTGGATTTAGGTAAGACGATTCTAAGTGAAATAAGTCACACAGAAAAGGACACTTCTCATAAGGTGTCACTTATAGAGGGAATGTAAAAACCGTTACACTTGAACTGAATTACAAAACAGAACAGAGTCACACATGCAGAAAACACACTATGGCTGCTTAACGGGAAAGGTGAGGTGGGGTGATACATAAAACAAGAGTTTCAAATTAGCTCAGATACCGTTCCATAAACCCAATATGTAATAGACAAGACCTACTCCTTGCTCAGAGAACTGGACTCAACACGCCCGATTCACCGCACAAGAATATATCTGACTAGTAATAATCTTAAAACCTATGTATTGATATCTCTCTGTTAGTGTGTCAAGTGGGTGTAAAGCGGCATAAACACAGCCGTGAAAAGCAGCTAAACCCCATTATAAAAATAAATTACTTTTAAAAACCCATGAAACAAAGACAGGGAAAGAGAGAGAAATTCTTACACAATTCGTTCAGGGGCTGTGATGCAACCTGGATTGACCATATCTAGACCCACAGCTGGATGAGACATAAGGGTGGACACTCTTGGGGCTGAGAGGTTTGGTGAGGTTGGGTGAGCAAACGCAGACCCTTTAAAGTAATACTGCGTGCTACCCATCGCATGGGTCCCAAATCTCCAGGTTCAAGGGCATCTTCCTACATCGAAAACATGCATGAGAAACCCAGAAGATGGTACACCGTGTGATGGGGAAAGGTTTCTAAAACGCACCTCATTTCTCATCTCCTTGTGCTCGGGTTCGCCATTCCAGCCACTTTACTAGCAATCTCCCTACTTGGAGCATCAGCACCTTTAACCTCCTGTTCCGTACAGGTTGCAATTTGTCCTGAGGATGAACGGGAAGACGGGGAACCAATGAGAGACTAGCTCTTGGTGTTGGGACAGGCACAGGTCACTCTATTTTCCCATCAGGAAGAAGAATTAACCACAGGCTCAGCCTGCCCCCCGGAACCAGAACAGGGCCTGAAGCCATCCTGCGCTTTTGCGGCCGGCTCCCAAAAAAGCGACTTGTAAAATGGAGCTTCAGGGCACTGCAATTCACAAACCTGCAGAGTTATAAATGATAACTCTCGTCCACAAATATATTGAGGGAAGGCAAAGAAGAGGATTTGAAATCAAGGCAGAATTGCAGGAAACAGATTTCAGGAGGTAGATTCGAATCGCCTTTAAAGCACATGAAAAGCGGCAAAACGTTGACAATGATGCCCTTGGTCAAAAAGGGCGTATGCGTTTTTTCCTGAATATATTCAGGAAAAAACGCATACGCCCTTTTTGGCCAACCAAGCAACCTGGAAAGGCAAATCAGCGCTACAAAGAAGTCTCGCTTCCCATCGGTCAAAAGGGCCATGCTGAAAAAAGTGTCAAAACCAGAAATGCAGGACAGGCCATGGAGAAATGGGAGCCTTGCTACACTGATGGGCGGGATGTACATTGCCAACAGCCACTCTGGAGAAGTGTACGGTGTGTCCTGAAACATCTAAAAAACACAGCTTAGAGAGCATAGGGCACTTCCACGCATGGGGGGATAAAGTGGGAAAATTGAAAATCAGCAAGACACAAGCACCCCAAAGTTTAGGGCTGCTCTGTTGACAAGGACCTCCACTTCCTTCCACCTTAAATATCCCAGGAAAGCGAAAAATGGATAAAAAAGTTGTGGTCCTTATGTACAATGGAATATCACTCAGCCATGAAATCAATGTCATAAGGCTAGTAGCAGCATGATGAGTGGATTTAGGTAAGACGATTCTAAGTGAAATAAGTCACACAGAAAAGGACACTTCTCATAAGGTGTCACTTATAGAGGGAATGTAAAAACCGTTACACTTGAACTGAATTACAAAACAGAACAGAGTCACACATGCAGAAAACACACTATGGCTGCTTAACGGGAAAGGTGAGGTGGGGTGATACATAAAACAAGAGTTTCAAATTGGCTCAGATACCGTTCCATAAACCCAATATGTAATAGACAAGACCTACTCCTTGCTCAGAGAACTGGACTCAACACGCCCGATTCACCGCACAAGAATATATCTGACCAGTAATAATCTTAAAACCTATGTATTGATATCTCTCTGTTAGTGTGTAAAGTGGGTGTAAAGCGGCCTAAACACAGCCGTGAAAAGCAGCTAAACCCCATTATAAAAATAAATTACTTTTAAAAACCCATGAAACAAAGACAGGGAAAGAGAGAGAAATTCTTACACAATTCGTTCAGGGGCTGTGATGCAACCTGGATTGACCATATCTAGACCCACAGCTGGATGAGACATAAGGGTGGACACTCTTGGGGCTGAGAGGTTTGGTGAGGTTGGGTGAGCAAACGCAGACCCTTTAAAGTAATACTGCGTGCTACCCATCGCATGGGTCCCAAATCTCCAGGTTCAAGGGCATCTTCCTACATCGAAAACATGCATGAGAAACCCAGAAGATGGTACACCGTGTGATGGGGAAAGGTTTCTAAAACGCACCTCATTTCTCATCTCCTTGTGCTCGGGTTCGCCATTCCAGCCACTTTACTAGCAATCTCCCTACTTGGAGCATCAGCACCTTTAACCTCCTGTTCCGTACAGGTTGCAATTTGTCCTGAGGATGAACGGGAAGACGGGGAACCAATGAGAGACTAGCTCTTGGTGTTGGGACAGGCACAGGTCACTCTATTTTCCCATCAGGAAGAAGAATTAACCACAGGCTCAGCCTGCCCCCCGGAACCAGAACAGGGCCTGAAGCCATCCTGCGCTTTTGCGGGCGGCTCCCAAAAATGCGACTTGTAAAATGGAGCTTCAGGGCACTGCAATTCACAAACCTGCAGAGTTATAAATGGTAACTCTCGTCCACAAATATATTGAGGGAAGGCAAAGAAGAGGATTTGAAATCAAGGCAGAATTGCAGGAAACAGATTTCAGGAGGTAGATTCGAATCGCCTTTAAAGCACATGAAAAGCGGCAAAACGTTGACAATGATGCCCTTGGCCAAAAAGGGCGTATGCGTTTTTTCCTGAATATATTCAGGAAAAAACGCATACGCCCTTTTTGGCCAACCAAGCAACCTGGAAAGGCAAATCAGCGCTACAAAGAAGTCTCGCTTCCCATCGGTCAAAAGGGCCATGCTGAAAAAAGTGTCAAAACCAGAAATGCAGGACAGGCCATGGAGAAATGGGAGCCTTGCTACACTGATGGGCGGGATGTAAATTGCCAACAGCCACTCTGGAGAAGTGTACGGTGTGTCCTGAAACTTCTAAAAAACACAGCTTAGAGAGCATAGGGCACTTCCACGCATGGGGGGATAAAGTGGGAAAATTGAAAATCAGCAAGACACAAGCACCCCAAAGTTTAGGGCTGCTCTGTTGACAAGGACCTCCACTTCCTTCCACCTTAAATATCCCAGGAAAGCGAAAAATGGATAAAAAAGTTGTGGTCCTTATGTACAATGGAATATCACTCAGCCATGAAATCAATGTCATAAGGCTAGTAGCAGCATGATGAGTGGATTTAGGTAAGACGATTCTAAGTGAAATAAGTCACACAGAAAAGGACACTTCTCATAAGGTGTCACTTATAGAGGGAATGTAAAAACCGTTACACTTGAACTGAATTACAAAACAGAACAGAGTCACACATGCAGAAAACACACTATGGCTGCTTAACGGGAAAGGTGAGGTGGGGTGATACATAAAACAAGAGTTTCAAATTAGCTAAGATACCATTCCATAAACCCAATATGTAATAGACAAGACCTACTCCTTGCTCAGAGAACTGGACTCAACACGCCCGATTCACCGCACAAGAATATATCTGACCAGTAATAATCTTAAAACCTATGTATTGATATCTCTCTGTTAGTGTGTCAAGTGGGTGTAAAGCGGCCTAAACACAGCCGTGAAAAGCAGCTAAACCCCATTATAAAAATAAATTACTTTTAAAAACCCATGAAACAAAGACAGTGAAAGAGAGAGAAATTCTTACACAATTCGTTCAGGGGCTGTGATGCAACCTGGATTGACCATATCTAGACCCACAGCTGGATGAGACATAAGGGTGGACACTCTTGGGGCTGAGAGGTTTGGTGAGGTTGGGTGAGCAAACGCAGACCCTTTAAAGTAATACTGCGTGCTACCCATCGCATGGGTCCCAAATCTCCAGGTTCAAGGGCATCTTCCTACATCGTAAACATGCATGAGAAACCCAGAAGATGGTACACCGTGTGATGGGGAAAGGTTTCTAAAACGCACCTCATTTCTCATTTCCTTGTGCTCGGGTTCGCCATTCCAGCCACTTTACTAGCAATCTCCCTACTTGGAGCATCTGCACCTTTAACCTCCTGTTCCATACAGGTTGCAATTTGTCCTCAGGAAGAACGGGAAGACGGGGAACCAATGAGAGACTAGCTCTTGGTGTTGGGACAGGCACAGGTCACTCTATTTTCCCAACAGGAAGACGAATTAACCACAGGCTCAGCCTGCCCCCCGGAACCAGAACAGGGCCTGAAGCCATCCTGCGCTTTTGCGGCCAGCACCCAAAAAAGCGAGTTGTAAAATCGAGCTTCAGGGCACTGCAATTCAAAAACCTGCAGAGTTATAAATGATAACTCTCGTCCACAAATATATTGAGGGAAGGCAAAGAAGAGGATTTGAAATCAAGGCAGAATTGCAGGAAACAGATTTCAGGAGGTAGATTCGAATCGCCTTTAAAGCACATGAAAAGCAGCAAAACGTTGACAATGATGCCCTTGGACAAAAAGGGCGTATGCGTTTTTTCCTGAATATATTCAGGAAAAAACGCATACGCCCTTTTTGGCCAACCAAGCAACCTGGAAAGGCAAATCAGCGCTACAAAGAAGTCTCGCTTCCCATCGGTCAAAAGGGCCATGCTGAAAAAAGCGTCAAAACCAGAAATGCAGGACAGGCCATGGAGAAATGGGAGCTTTGCTACACAGATGGGTGGTATGTAAATTGCCAACAGCCACTCTGGAGAAGTGTACGGTGTGTTCTGAAACATCTAAAAAACACAGCTTAGAGAGCATAGGGCACTCCCACGCATGGGGGTATAAAGTGGGAAAATTAAAAACCAGCAAGACACAAGAACCCCAACGATTAGGGCTGCTCTGTTGACAAGGACCTCCACTTCATTCCACCTTAAAGATCCCAGGAAAGCGAAAAATGGATAAAAAAGTTGTGGTCCTTATGTACAATGGAATATCACTCAGCCATGAAATCAATGTCATAAGGCTAGTAGCGGCATGATGAGTGGATTTAGGTACGACGATTCTAAGTGAAATAAGTCACACAGAAAAGGACACTTCTCATAAGGTGTCACTTATAGAGGGAATGTAAAAGCCGTTACACTTGAACTGAATTACAAAACAGAACAGAGTCACACATGCAGAAAACACACTATGGCTGCTTAACGGGAAAGGTGAGGTGGGGTGATACATAAAACAAGAGTTTCAAATTAGCTCAGATACCGTTCCATAAACCCAATATGTAATAGACAAGACCTACTCCTTGCTCAGAGAACTGGACTCAACACGCCCGATTCACCGCACAAGAATATATCTGACTAGTAATAATCTTAAAACCTATGTATTTATATCTCTCTGTTAGTGTGTCAAGTGGGTGTAAAGCAGCATAAACACAGCCGTGAAAAGCAGCTAAACCCCATTATAAAAATAAATTACTTTTAAAAACCCATGAAACAAAGACAGTGAAAGAGAGAGAAATTCTTACACAATTCGTTCAGGGGTTGTGATGCAACCTGGATTGACCATATCTAGACCCACAGCTGGATGAGACATAAGGTTGGACACTCTTGGGGCTGAGAGGTTTGGTGAGGTTGGGTGAGCAAACGCAGACCCTTTAAAGTAATACTGCGTGCTACCCATCGCATGGGTCCCAAATCTCCAGGTTCAAGGGCATCTTCCTACATCGAAAACATGCATGAGAAACCCAGAAGATGGTACACCATGTGATGGGGAAAGGTTTCTAAAACGCACCTCATTTCTCATCTCCTTTTGCTCGGGTTCGCCATTCCAGCCACTTTACTAGCAATCTCCCTACTTGGAGCATCAGCACCTTTAACCTCCTGTTCCATACAGGTTGCAATTTGTCCTGAGGATGAACGGGAAGACGGGGAACCAATGAGAGATTAGCTCTTGGTGTTGGGACAGGCACAGGTCACTCTATTTTCCCATCAGGAAGAAGAATTAACCACAGGCTCAGCCTGCACCCCGGAACCAGAACAGGGCCTGAAGCCATCCTGCGCTTTTGCGGCCAGCTCCCAAAAAAGCGAGTTGTAAAATGGAGCTTCAGGGCACTGCAATTCACAAACCTGCAGAGTTATAAATGATAACTCTCGTCCACAAATATATTGAGGGAAGGCAAAGAAGAGGATTTGAAATCAAGGCAGAATTGCAGGAAACAGATTTCAGGAGGTAGATTCGAATCGCCTTTAAAGCACATGAAAAGCAGCAAAACGTTGACAATGATGCCCTTAGCCAAAAAGAGTGTATGCGTTTTTTCCTGAATATATTCAGGAAAAAACGCATACGCCCTTTTTGGCCAACCAAGCAACCTGGAAAGGCAAATCAGCGCTACAAAGAAGTCTCGCTTCCCATCGGTCAAAAGGGCCATGCTGAAAAAAGCGTCAAAACCAGAAATGCAGGACAGGCCATGGAGAAATGGGAGCCTTGCTACACTGATGGGTGGTATGTAAATTGCCAACAGCCACTCTGGAGAAGTGTACGGTGTGTTCTGAAACATCTAAAAAACACAGCTTAGAGAGCATAGGGCACTCCCACGCATGTTGGTATAAAGTGGGAAAATTAAAAATCAGCAAGACACAAGAACCCCAACGATTAGGGCTGCTCTGTTGACAAGGACCTCCACTTCATTCCACCTTAAATATCCCAGGAAAGCGAAAAATGGATAAAAAAGTTGTGGTCCTTATGTACAATGGAATATCACTCAGCCATGAAATCAATGTCATAAGGCTAGTAGTGGCATGATGAGTGGATTTAGGTACGACGATTCTAAGTGAAATAAGTCTCACAGAAAAGGACACTTCTCATAAGGAGTCACTTATAGAGGAAATGTAAAAACCGTTACACTTGAACTGAATTACAAAACAGAACAGAGTCACACGTGCAGAAAACACACTATGGCTGCTTAACGGGAAAGGTGAGGTGGGGTGATACATAAAACAAGAGTTTCAAATTAGCTCAGATACCGTTCCATAAACCCAATATGTAATAGACAAGACCTACTCCTTGCTCAGAGAACTGGACTCAACACGACCGATTCACCGCACAAGAATATATCTGACTAGTAATAATCTTAAAACCTATGTATTGATATCTCTCTGTTAGTGTGTCAAGTGGGTGTAAAGCGGCATAAACACAGCCGTGAAAAGCAGCTAAACCCCATTATAAAAATAAATTACTTTTAAAAACCCATGAAACAAAGACAGGGAAAGAGAGAGAAATCCTTACACAATTCGTTCAGGGGCTGTGATGCAACCTGGATTGACCATATCTAGACCCACAGCTGGATGAGACATAAGGGTGGACACTCTTGGGGCTGAGAGGTTTGGTGAGGTTGGGTGAGCAAACGCAGACCCTTTAAAGTAATACTGCGTGCTACCCATCGCATGGGTCCCAAATCTCCAGGTTCAAGGGCATCTTCCTACATCGAAAACATGCATGAGAAACCCAGAAGATGGTACACCGTGTGATGGGGAAAGGTTTCTAAAACGCACCTCATTTCTCATCTCCTTGTGCTCGGGTTCGCCATTCCAGCCACTTTACTAGCAATCTCCCTACTTGGAGCATCAGCACCTTTAACCTCCTGTTCCGTACAGGTTGCAATTTGTCCTGAGGATGAACGGGAAGACGGGGAACCAATGAGAGTCTAGCTCTTGGTGTCGGGACAGGCACAGGTCACTCTATTTTCCCATCAGGAAGAAGAATTAACCACAGGCTCAGCCTGCCCCCCTGAACCAGAACAGGGCCTGAAGCCATCCGGCGCTTTTGCGGCCAGCTCCCAAAAAAGCGACTTGTAAAATGGAGCTTCAGGGCACTGCAATTCACAAACCTGCAGAGTTATAAATGATAACTCTCGTCCACAAATATATTGAGGGAAGGCAAAGAAGAGGATTTGAAATCAAGGCAGAATTGCAGGAAACAGATTTCAGGAGGTAGATTCGAATCGCCTTTAAAGCACATGAAAAGCGGCAAAACGTTGACAATGATGCCCTTGGCCAAAAAGGGCGTATGCGTTTTTTCCTGAATATATTCAGGAAAAAACGCATACGCCCTTTTTGGCCAACCAAGCAACCTGGAAAGGCAAATCAGCGCTACAAAGAAGTCTCGCTTCCCATCGGTCAAAAGGGCCATGCTGAAAAAAGTGTCAAAACCAGAAATGCAGGACAGGCCATGGAGAAATGGGAGCCTTGCTACACTGATGGGCGGGATGTAAATTGCCAACAGCCACTCTGGAGAAGTGTACGGTGTGTCCTGAAACATCTAAAAAACACAGCTTAGAGAGCATAGGGCACTTCCACGCATGGAGGGATAAAGTGGGAAAATTGAAAATCAGCAAGACACAAGCACCCCAAAGTTTAGGGCTGCTCTGTTGACAAGGACCTCCACTTCCTTCCACCTTAAATATCCCAGGAAAGCGAAAAATGGATAAAAAAGTTGTGGTCCTTATGTACAATGGAATATCACTCAGCCATGAAATCAATGTCATAAGGCTATTAGCGGCATGATGAGTGGATTTAGGTACGACGATTCTAAGTGAAATAAGTCACACAGAAAAGGACACTTCTCATAAGGTGTCACTTATAGAGGGAATGTAATAGCCGTTACACTTGAACTGAATTACAAAACAGAACAGAGTCACACATGCAGAAAACACACTATGGCTGCTTAACGGGAAAGGTGAGGTGGGGTGATACATAAAACAAGAGTTTCAAATTAGCTCAGATACCGTTCCATAAACCCAATATGTAATAGACAAGACCTACTCCTTGCTCAGAGAACTGGACTCAACACGCCCGATTCACCGCACAAGAATATATCTGACTAGTAATAATCTTAAAACCTATGTATTGATATCTCTCTGTTAGTGTGTCAAGTGGGTGTAAAGCGGCATAAACACAGCCGTGAAAAGCAGCTAAACCCCATTATAAAAATAAATTACTTTTAAAAAC
Source organism: Balaenoptera physalus (assembly GCF_965194825.1). NCBI lineage: Eukaryota > Metazoa > Chordata > Mammalia > Artiodactyla > Balaenopteridae > Balaenoptera > Balaenoptera physalus. The sequence continues at coordinate 39,402 of NW_028125917.1, forward strand.
CCATGAAACAAAGACAGTGAAAGAGAGAGAAATTCTTACACAATTCGTTCAGGGGCTGTGATGCAACCTGGATTGACCATATCTAGACCCACAGCTGGATGAGACATAAGGGTGGACACTCTTGGGGCTGAGAGGTTTGGTGAGGTTGGGTGAGCAAACGCAGACCCTTTAAAGTAATACTGCGTGCTACCCATCGCATGGGTCCCAAATCGCCAGGTTCAAGGGCATCTTCCTACATCGAAAACATGCATGAGAAACCCAGAAGGTGGTACACCGTGTGATGGGGAAAGGTTTCTAAAACGCACCTCATTTCTCATCTCCTTGTGCTCGGGTTCGCCATTCCAGCCACTTTACTAGCAATCTCCCTACTTGGAGCATCAGCACCTTTAACCTCCTGTTCCATACAGGTTGCAATTTGTCCTGAGGATGAATGGGAAGACGGGGAACCAATGAGAGACTAGCTCTTGGTGTTGGGACAGGCACAGGTCACTCTATTTTCCCATCAGGAAGAAGAATTAACCACAGGCTCAGCCTGCCCCCCAGAACCAGAACAGGGCCTGAAGCCATCCTGCGCTTTTGCGGCCAGCTCCCGAAAAAGCCAGTTGTAAAATGGAGCTTCAGGGCACTGCAATTCACAAACCTGCACAGTTATAAATGATAACTCTCGTCCACAAATATATTGAGGGAAGGCAAAGACGAGGAATTGAAATCAAGGCAGAATTGCAGGAAACAGATTTCAGGAGGTAGATTCGAATCACCTTTAAAGCACATGAAAAGCGGCAAAACGTTGACAATGATGCCCTTGGCCAAAAAGGGCGTATGCGTTTTTTCCTGAATATATTCAGGAAAAAACGCATACGCCCTTTTTGGCCAACCAAGCAACCTGGAAAGGCAAATCAGCGCTACAAAGAAGTCTCGCTTCCCATCGGTCAAAAGGGCCATGCTGAAAAAAGCGTCAAAACCAGAAATGCAGGACAGGCCATGGAGAAATGGGAGCCTTGCTACACTGATGGGTGGTATGTAAATTGCCAACAGCCACTCTGGAGAAGTGTACGGTGTGTTCTGAAACATCTAAAAAACACAGCTTAGAGAGCATAGGGCACTCCCACGCATGTTGGTATAAAGTGGGAAAATTAAAAATCAGCAAGACACAAGAACCCCAACGATTAGGGCTGCTCTGTTGACAAGGACCTCCACTTCATTCCACCTTAAATATCCCAGGAAAGCGAAAAATGGATAAAAAAGTTGTGGTCCTTATGTACAATGGAATATCACTCAGCCATGAAATCAATGTCATAAGGCTAGTAGTGGCATGATGAGTGGATTTAGGTACGACGATTCTAAGTGAAATAAGTCTCACAGAAAAGGACACTTCTCATAAGGAGTCACTTATAGAGGAAATGTAAAAACCGTTACACTTGAACTGAATTACAAAACAGAACAGAGTCACACGTGCAGAAAACACACTATGGCTGCTTAACGGGAAAGGTGAGGTGGGGTGATACATAAAACAAGAGTTTCAAATTAGCTCAGATACCGTTCCATAAACCCAATATGTAATAGACAAGACCTACTCCTTGCTCAGAGAACTGGACTCAACACGACCGATTCACCGCACAAGAATATATCTGACTAGTAATAATCTTAAAACCTATGTATTGATATCTCTCTGTTAGTGTGTCAAGTGGGTGTAAAGCGGCATAAACACAGCCGTGAAAAGCAGCTAAACCCCATTATAAAAATAAATTACTTTTAAAAACCCATGAAACAAAGACAGGGAAAGAGAGAGAAATCCTTACACAATTCGTTCAGGGGCTGTGATGCAACCTGGATTGACCATATCTAGACCCACAGCTGGATGAGACATAAGGGTGGACACTCTTGGGGCTGAGAGGTTTGGTGAGGTTGGGTGAGCAAACGCAGACCCTTTAAAGTAATACTGCGTGCTACCCATCGCATGGGTCCCAAATCTCCAGGTTCAAGGGCATCTTCCTACATCGAAAACATGCATGAGAAACCCAGAAGATGGTACACCGTGTGATGGGGAAAGGTTTCTAAAACGCACCTCATTTCTCATCTCCTTGTGCTCGGGTTCGCCATTCCAGCCACTTTACTAGCAATCTCCCTACTTGGAGCATCAGCACCTTTAACCTCCTGTTCCGTACAGGTTGCAATTTGTCCTGAGGATGAACGGGAAGACGGGGAACCAATGAGAGTCTAGCTCTTGGTGTCGGGACAGGCACAGGTCACTCTATTTTCCCATCAGGAAGAAGAATTAACCACAGGCTCAGCCTGCCCCCCTGAACCAGAACAGGGCCTGAAGCCATCCGGCGCTTTTGCGGCCAGCTCCCAAAAAAGCGACTTGTAAAATGGAGCTTCAGGGCACTGCAATTCACAAACCTGCAGAGTTATAAATGATAACTCTCGTCCACAAATATATTGAGGGAAGGCAAAGAAGAGGATTTGAAATCAAGGCAGAATTGCAGGAAACAGATTTCAGGAGGTAGATTCGAATCGCCTTTAAAGCACATGAAAAGCGGCAAAACGTTGACAATGATGCCCTTGGCCAAAAAGGGCGTATGCGTTTTTTCCTGAATATATTCAGGAAAAAACGCATACGCCCTTTTTGGCCAACCAAGCAACCTGGAAAGGCAAATCAGCGCTACAAAGAAGTCTCGCTTCCCATCGGTCAAAAGGGCCATGCTGAAAAAAGTGTCAAAACCAGAAATGCAGGACAGGCCATGGAGAAATGGGAGCCTTGCTACACTGATGGGCGGGATGTAAATTGCCAACAGCCACTCTGGAGAAGTGTACGGTGTGTCCTGAAACATCTAAAAAACACAGCTTAGAGAGCATAGGGCACTTCCACGCATGGAGGGATAAAGTGGGAAAATTGAAAATCAGCAAGACACAAGCACCCCAAAGTTTAGGGCTGCTCTGTTGACAAGGACCTCCACTTCCTTCCACCTTAAATATCCCAGGAAAGCGAAAAATGGATAAAAAAGTTGTGGTCCTTATGTACAATGGAATATCACTCAGCCATGAAATCAATGTCATAAGGCTATTAGCGGCATGATGAGTGGATTTAGGTACGACGATTCTAAGTGAAATAAGTCACACAGAAAAGGACACTTCTCATAAGGTGTCACTTATAGAGGGAATGTAAAAGCCGTTACACTTGAACTGAATTACAAAACAGAACAGAGTCACACATGCAGAAAACACACTATGGCTGCTTAACGGGAAAGGTGAGGTGGGGTGATACATAAAACAAGAGTTTCAAATTAGCTCAGATACCGTTCCATAAACCCAATATGTAATAGACAAGACCTACTCCTTGCTCAGAGAACTGGACTCAACACGCCCGATTCACCGCACAAGAATATATCTGACTAGTAATAATCTTAAAACCTATGTATTGATATCTCTCTGTTAGTGTGTCAAGTGGGTGTAAAGCGGCATAAACACAGCCGTGAAAAGCAGCTAAACCCCATTATAAAAAGAAATTACTTGTAAAAACCCATGAAACAAAGACAGTGAAAGAGAGAGAAATTCTTACACAATTCGTTCAGGGGCTGTGATGCAACCTGGATTGACCATATCTAGACCCACAGCTGGATGAGACATAAGGGTGGACACTCTTGGGGCTGAGAGGTTTGGTGAGGTTGGGTGAGCAAACGCAGACCCTTTAAAGTAATACTGCGTGCTACCCATCGCATGGGTCCCAAATCTCCAGGTTCAAGGGCATCTTCCTACATCGTAAACATGCATGAGAAACCCAGAAGATGGTACACCGTGTGATGGGGAAAGGTTTCTAAAACGCACCTCATTTCTCATTTCCTTGTGCTCGGGTTCGCCATTCCAGCCACTTTACTAGCAATCTCCCTACTTGGAGCATCTGCACCTTTAACCTCCTGTTCCATACAGGTTGCAATTTGTCCTCAGGAAGAACGGGAAGACGGGGAACCAATGAGAGACTAGCTCTTGGTGTTGGGACAGGCACAGGTCACTCTATTTTCCCAACAGGAAGACGAATTAACCACAGGCTCAGCCTGCCCCCCGGAACCAGAACAGGGCCTGAAGCCATCCTGCGCTTTTGCGGCCAGCACCCAAAAAAGCGAGTTGTAAAATCGAGCTTCAGGGCACTGCAATTCAAAAACCTGCAGAGTTATAAATGATAACTCTCGTCCACAAATATATTGAGGGAAGGCAAAGAAGAGGATTTGAAATCAAGGCAGAATTGCAGGAAACAGATTTCAGGAGGTAGATTCGAATCGCCTTTAAAGCACATGAAAAGCAGCAAAACGTTGACAATGATGCCCTTGGACAAAAAGGGCGTATGCGTTTTTTCCTGAATATATTCAGGAAAAAACGCATACGCCCTTTTTGGCCAACCAAGCAACCTGGAAAGGCAAATCAGCGCTACAAAGAAGTCTCGCTTCCCATCGGTCAAAAGGGCCATGCTGAAAAAAGCGTCAAAACCAGAAATGCAGGACAGGCCATGGAGAAATGGGAGCTTTGCTACACAGATGGGTGGTATGTAAATTGCCAACAGCCACTCTGGAGAAGTGTACGGTGTGTTCTGAAACATCTAAAAAACACAGCTTAGAGAGCATAGGGCACTCCCACGCATGGGGGTATAAAGTGGGAAAATTAAAAACCAGCAAGACACAAGAACCCCAACGATTAGGGCTGCTCTGTTGACAAGGACCTCCACTTCATTCCACCTTAAAGATCCCAGGAAAGCGAAAAATGGATAAAAAAGTTGTGGTCCTTATGTACAATGGAATATCACTCAGCCATGAAATCAATGTCATAAGGCTAGTAGCGGCATGATGAGTGGATTTAGGTACGACGATTCTAAGTGAAATAAGTCACACAGAAAAGGACACTTCTCATAAGGTGTCACTTATAGAGGGAATGTAAAAGCCGTTACACTTGAACTGAATTACAAAACAGAACAGAGTCACACATGCAGAAAACACACTATGGCTGCTTAACGGGAAAGGTGAGGTGGGGTGATACATAAAACAAGAGTTTCAAATTAGCTCAGATACCGTTCCATAAACCCAATATGTAATAGACAAGACCTACTCCTTGCTCAGAGAACTGGACTCAACACGCCCGATTCACCGCACAAGAATATATCTGACTAGTAATAATCTTAAAACCTATGTATTTATATCTCTCTGTTAGTGTGTCAAGTGGGTGTAAAGCAGCATAAACACAGCCGTGAAAAGCAGCTAAACCCCATTATAAAAATAAATTACTTTTAAAAACCCATGAAACAAAGACAGTGAAAGAGAGAGAAATTCTTACACAATTCGTTCAGGGGTTGTGATGCAACCTGGATTGACCATATCTAGACCCACAGCTGGATGAGACATAAGGTTGGACACTCTTGGGGCTGAGAGGTTTGGTGAGGTTGGGTGAGCAAACGCAGACCCTTTAAAGTAATACTGCGTGCTACCCATCGCATGGGTCCCAAATCTCCAGGTTCAAGGGCATCTTCCTACATCGAAAACATGCATGAGAAACCCAGAAGATGGTACACCATGTGATGGGGAAAGGTTTCTAAAACGCACCTCATTTCTCATCTCCTTTTGCTCGGGTTCGCCATTCCAGCCACTTTACTAGCAATCTCCCTACTTGGAGCATCAGCACCTTTAACCTCCTGTTCCATACAGGTTGCAATTTGTCCTGAGGATGAACGGGAAGACGGGGAACCAATGAGAGATTAGCTCTTGGTGTTGGGACAGGCACAGGTCACTCTATTTTCCCATCAGGAAGAAGAATTAACCACAGGCTCAGCCTGCACCCCGGAACCAGAACAGGGCCTGAAGCCATCCTGCGCTTTTGCGGCCAGCTCCCAAAAAAGCGAGTTGTAAAATGGAGCTTCAGGGCACTGCAATTCACAAACCTGCAGAGTTATAAATGATAACTCTCGTCCACAAATATATTGAGGGAAGGCAAAGAAGAGGATTTGAAATCAAGGCAGAATTGCAGGAAACAGATTTCAGGAGGTAGATTCGAATCGCCTTTAAAGCACATGAAAAGCAGCAAAACGTTGACAATGATGCCCTTAGCCAAAAAGAGTGTATGCGTTTTTTCCTGAATATATTCAGGAAAAAACGCATACGCCCTTTTTGGCCAACCAAGCAACCTGGAAAGGCAAATCAGCGCTACAAAGAAGTCTCGCTTCCCATCGGTCAAAAGGGCCATGCTGAAAAAAGCGTCAAAACCAGAAATGCAGGACAGGCCATGGAGAAATGGGAGCCTTGCTACACTGATGGGTGGTATGTAAATTGCCAACAGCCACTCTGGAGAAGTGTACGGTGTGTTCTGAAACATCTAAAAAACACAGCTTAGAGAGCATAGGGCACTCCCACGCATGTTGGTATAAAGTGGGAAAATTAAAAATCAGCAAGACACAAGAACCCCAACGATTAGGGCTGCTCTGTTGACAAGGACCTCCACTTCATTCCACCTTAAATATCCCAGGAAAGCGAAAAATGGATAAAAAAGTTGTGGTCCTTATGTACAATGGAATATCACTCAGCCATGAAATCAATGTCATAAGGCTAGTAGTGGCATGATGAGTGGATTTAGGTACGACGATTCTAAGTGAAATAAGTCTCACAGAAAAGGACACTTCTCATAAGGAGTCACTTATAGAGGAAATGTAAAAACCGTTACACTTGAACTGAATTACAAAACAGAACAGAGTCACACGTGCAGAAAACACACTATGGCTGCTTAACGGGAAAGGTGAGGTGGGGTGATACATAAAACAAGAGTTTCAAATTAGCTCAGATACCGTTCCATAAACCCAATATGTAATAGACAAGACCTACTCCTTGCTCAGAGAACTGGACTCAACACGACCGATTCACCGCACAAGAATATATCTGACTAGTAATAATCTTAAAACCTATGTATTGATATCTCTCTGTTAGTGTGTCAAGTGGGTGTAAAGCGGCATAAACACAGCCGTGAAAAGCAGCTAAACCCCATTATAAAAATAAATTACTTTTAAAAACCCATGAAACAAAGACAGGGAAAGAGAGAGAAATCCTTACACAATTCGTTCAGGGGCTGTGATGCAACCTGGATTGACCATATCTAGACCCACAGCTGGATGAGACATAAGGGTGGACACTCTTGGGGCTGAGAGGTTTGGTGAGGTTGGGTGAGCAAACGCAGACCCTTTAAAGTAATACTGCGTGCTACCCATCGCATGGGTCCCAAATCTCCAGGTTCAAGGGCATCTTCCTACATCGAAAACATGCATGAGAAACCCAGAAGATGGTACACCGTGTGATGGGGAAAGGTTTCTAAAACGCACCTCATTTCTCATCTCCTTGTGCTCGGGTTCGCCATTCCAGCCACTTTACTAGCAATCTCCCTACTTGGAGCATCAGCACCTTTAACCTCCTGTTCCGTACAGGTTGCAATTTGTCCTGAGGATGAACGGGAAGACGGGGAACCAATGAGAGTCTAGCTCTTGGTGTCGGGACAGGCACAGGTCACTCTATTTTCCCATCAGGAAGAAGAATTAACCACAGGCTCAGCCTGCCCCCCTGAACCAGAACAGGGCCTGAAGCCATCCGGCGCTTTTGCGGCCAGCTCCCAAAAAAGCGACTTGTAAAATGGAGCTTCAGGGCACTGCAATTCACAAACCTGCAGAGTTATAAATGATAACTCTCGTCCACAAATATATTGAGGGAAGGCAAAGAAGAGGATTTGAAATCAAGGCAGAATTGCAGGAAACAGATTTCAGGAGGTAGATTCGAATCGCCTTTAAAGCACATGAAAAGCGGCAAAACGTTGACAATGATGCCCTTGGCCAAAAAGGGCGTATGCGTTTTTTCCTGAATATATTCAGGAAAAAACGCATACGCCCTTTTTGGCCAACCAAGCAACCTGGAAAGGCAAATCAGCGCTACAAAGAAGTCTCGCTTCCCATCGGTCAAAAGGGCCATGCTGAAAAAAGTGTCAAAACCAGAAATGCAGGACAGGCCATGGAGAAATGGGAGCCTTGCTACACTGATGGGCGGGATGTAAATTGCCAACAGCCACTCTGGAGAAGTGTACGGTGTGTCCTGAAACATCTAAAAAACACAGCTTAGAGAGCATAGGGCACTTCCACGCATGGAGGGATAAAGTGGGAAAATTGAAAATCAGCAAGACACAAGCACCCCAAAGTTTAGGGCTGCTCTGTTGACAAGGACCTCCACTTCCTTCCACCTTAAATATCCCAGGAAAGCGAAAAATGGATAAAAAAGTTGTGGTCCTTATGTACAATGGAATATCACTCAGCCATGAAATCAATGTCATAAGGCTATTAGCGGCATGATGAGTGGATTTAGGTACGACGATTCTAAGTGAAATAAGTCACACAGAAAAGGACACTTCTCATAAGGTGTCACTTATAGAGGGAATGTAATAGCCGTTACACTTGAACTGAATTACAAAACAGAACAGAGTCACACATGCAGAAAACACACTATGGCTGCTTAACGGGAAAGGTGAGGTGGGGTGATACATAAAACAAGAGTTTCAAATTAGCTCAGATACCGTTCCATAAACCCAATATGTAATAGACAAGACCTACTCCTTGCTCAGAGAACTGGACTCAACACGCCCGATTCACCGCACAAGAATATATCTGACTAGTAATAATCTTAAAACCTATGTATTGATATCTCTCTGTTAGTGTGTCAAGTGGGTGTAAAGCGGCATAAACACAGCCGTGAAAAGAAGCTAAACCCCATTATAAAAATAAATTACTTTTAAAAACCCATGAAACAAAGACAGTGAAAGAGAGAGAAATTCTTACACAATTCGTTCAGGGGCTGTGATGCAACCTGGATTGACCATATCTAGACCCACAGCTGGATGAGACATAAGGGTGGACACTCTTGGGGCTGAGAGGTTTGGTGAGGTTGGGTGAGCAAACGCAGACCCTTTAAAGTAATACTGCGTGCTACCCATCGCATGGGTCCCAAATCGCCAGGTTCAAGGGCATCTTCCTACATCGAAAACATGCATGAGAAACCCAGAAGGTGGTACACCGTGTGATGGGGAAAGGTTTCTAAAACGCACCTCATTTCTCATCTCCTTGTGCTCGGGTTCGCCATTCCAGCCACTTTACTAGCAATCTCCCTACTTGGAGCATCAGCACCTTTAACCTCCTGTTCCATACAGGTTGCAATTTGTCCTGAGGATGAATGGGAAGACGGGGAACCAATGAGAGACTAGCTCTTGGTGTTGGGACAGGCACAGGTCACTCTATTTTCCCATCAGGAAGAAGAATTAACCACAGGCTCAGCCTGCCCCCCAGAACCAGAACAGGGCCTGAAGCCATCCTGCGCTTTTGCGGCCAGCTCCCGAAAAAGCCAGTTGTAAAATGGAGCTTCAGGGCACTGCAATTCACAAACCTGCACAGTTATAAATGATAACTCTCGTCCACAAATATATTGAGGGAAGGCAAAGACGAGGAATTGAAATCAAGGCAGAATTGCAGGAAACAGATTTCAGGAGGTAGATTCGAATCACCTTTAAAGCACATGAAAAGCGGCAAAACGTTGACAATGATGCCCTTGGCCAAAAAGGGCGTATGCGTTTTTTCCTGAATATATTCAGGAAAAAACGCATACGCCCTTTTTGGCCAACCAAGCAACCTGGAAAGGCAAATCAGCGCTACAAAGAAGTCTCGCTTCCCATCGGTCAAAAGGGCCATGCTGAAAAAAGCGTCAAAACCAGAAATGCAGGACAGGCCATGGAGAAATGGGAGCCTTGCTACACTGATGGGTGGTATGTAAATTGCCAACAGCCACTCTGGAGAAGTGTACGGTGTGTTCTGAAACATCTAAAAAACACAGCTTAGAGAGCATAGGGCACTCCCACGCATGTTGGTATAAAGTGGGAAAATTAAAAATCAGCAAGACACAAGAACCCCAACGATTAGGGCTGCTCTGTTGACAAGGACCTCCACTTCATTCCACCTTAAATATCCCAGGAAAGCGAAAAATGGATAAAAAAGTTGTGGTCCTTATGTACAATGGAATATCACTCAGCCATGAAATCAATGTCATAAGGCTAGTAGTGGCATGATGAGTGGATTTAGGTACGACGATTCTAAGTGAAATAAGTCTCACAGAAAAGGACACTTCTCATAAGGAGTCACTTATAGAGGAAATGTAAAAACCGTTACACTTGAACTGAATTACAAAACAGAACAGAGTCACACGTGCAGAAAACACACTATGGCTGCTTAACGGGAAAGGTGAGGTGGGGTGATACATAAAACAAGAGTTTCAAATTAGCTCAGATACCGTTCCATAAACCCAATATGTAATAGACAAGACCTACTCCTTGCTCAGAGAACTGGACTCAACACGACCGATTCACCGCACAAGAATATATCTGACTAGTAATAATCTTAAAACCTATGTATTGATATCTCTCTGTTAGTGTGTCAAGTGGGTGTAAAGCGGCATAAACACAGCCGTGAAAAGCAGCTAAACCCCATTATAAAAATAAATTACTTTTAAAAACCCATGAAACAAAGACAGGGAAAGAGAGAGAAATCCTTACACAATTCGTTCAGGGGCTGTGATGCAACCTGGATTGACCATATCTAGACCCACAGCTGGATGAGACATAAGGGTGGACACTCTTGGGGCTGAGAGGTTTGGTGAGGTTGGGTGAGCAAACGCAGACCCTTTAAAGTAATACTGCGTGCTACCCATCGCATGGGTCCCAAATCTCCAGGTTCAAGGGCATCTTCCTACATCGAAAACATGCATGAGAAACCCAGAAGATGGTACACCGTGTGATGGGGAAAGGTTTCTAAAACGCACCTCATTTCTCATCTCCTTGTGCTCGGGTTCGCCATTCCAGCCACTTTACTAGCAATCTCCCTACTTGGAGCATCAGCACCTTTAACCTCCTGTTCCGTACAGGTTGCAATTTGTCCTGAGGATGAACGGGAAGACGGGGAACCAATGAGAGTCTAGCTCTTGGTGTCGGGACAGGCACAGGTCACTCTATTTTCCCATCAGGAAGAAGAATTAACCACAGGCTCAGCCTGCCCCCCTGAACCAGAACAGGGCCTGAAGCCATCCGGCGCTTTTGCGGCCAGCTCCCAAAAAAGCGACTTGTAAAATGGAGCTTCAGGGCACTGCAATTCACAAACCTGCAGAGTTATAAATGATAACTCTCGTCCACAAATATATTGAGGGAAGGCAAAGAAGAGGATTTGAAATCAAGGCAGAATTGCAGGAAACAGATTTCAGGAGGTAGATTCGAATCGCCTTTAAAGCACATGAAAAGCGGCAAAACGTTGACAATGATGCCCTTGGCCAAAAAGGGCGTATGCGTTTTTTCCTGAATATATTCAGGAAAAAACGCATACGCCCTTTTTGGCCAACCAAGCAACCTGGAAAGGCAAATCAGCGCTACAAAGAAGTCTCGCTTCCCATCGGTCAAAAGGGCCATGCTGAAAAAAGTGTCAAAACCAGAAATGCAGGACAGGCCATGGAGAAATGGGAGCCTTGCTACACTGATGGGCGGGATGTAAATTGCCAACAGCCACTCTGGAGAAGTGTACGGTGTGTCCTGAAACATCTAAAAAACACAGCTTAGAGAGCATAGGGCACTTCCACGCATGGAGGGATAAAGTGGGAAAATTGAAAATCAGCAAGACACAAGCACCCCAAAGTTTAGGGCTGCTCTGTTGACAAGGACCTCCACTTCCTTCCACCTTAAATATCCCAGGAAAGCGAAAAATGGATAAAAAAGTTGTGGTCCTTATGTACAATGGAATATCACTCAGCCATGAAATCAATGTCATAAGGCTATTAGCGGCATGATGAGTGGATTTAGGTACGACGATTCTAAGTGAAATAAGTCACACAGAAAAGGACACTTCTCATAAGGTGTCACTTATAGAGGGAATGTAATAGCCGTTACACTTGAACTGAATTACAAAACAGAACAGAGTCACACATGCAGAAAACACACTATGGCTGCTTAACGGGAAAGGTGAGGTGGGGTGATACATAAAACAAGAGTTTCAAATTAGCTCAGATACCGTTCCATAAACCCAATATGTAATAGACAAGACCTACTCCTTGCTCAGAGAACTGGACTCAACACGCCCGATTCACCGCACAAGAATATATCTGACTAGTAATAATCTTAAAACCTATGTATTGATATCTCTCTGTTAGTGTGTCAAGTGGGTGTAAAGCGGCATAAACACAGCCGTGAAAAGAAGCTAAACCCCATTATAAAAATAAATTACTTTTAAAAACCCATGAAACAAAGACAGTGAAAGAGAGAGAAATTCTTACACAATTCGTTCAGGGGCTGTGATGCAACCTGGATTGACCATATCTAGACCCACAGCTGGATGAGACATAAGGGTGGACACTCTTGGGGCTGAGAGGTTTGGTGAGGTTGGGTGAGCAAACGCAGACCCTTTAAAGTAATACTGCGTGCTACCCATCGCATGGGTCCCAAATCGCCAGGTTCAAGGGCATCTTCCTACATCGAAAACATGCATGAGAAACCCAGAAGGTGGTACACCGTGTGATGGGGAAAGGTTTCTAAAACGCACCTCATTTCTCATCTCCTTGTGCTCGGGTTCGCCATTCCAGCCACTTTACTAGCAATCTCCCTACTTGGAGCATCAGCACCTTTAACCTCCTGTTCCATACAGGTTGCAATTTGTCCTGAGGATGAATGGGAAGACGGGGAACCAATGAGAGACTAGCTCTTGGTGTTGGGACAGGCACAGGTCACTCTATTTTCCCATCAGGAAGAAGAATTAACCACAGGCTCAGCCTGCCCCCCAGAACCAGAACAGGGCCTGAAGCCATCCTGCGCTTTTGCGGCCAGCTCCCGAAAAAGCCAGTTGTAAAATGGAGCTTCAGGGCACTGCAATTCACAAACCTGCACAGTTATAAATGATAACTCTCGTCCACAAATATATTGAGGGAAGGCAAAGACGAGGAATTGAAATCAAGGCAGAATTGCAGGAAACAGATTTCAGGAGGTAGATTCGAATCACCTTTAAAGCACATGAAAAGCGGCAAAACGTTGACAATGATGCCCTTGGCCAAAAAGGGCGTATGCGTTTTTTCCTGAATATATTCAGGAAAAAACGCATACGCCCTTTTTGGCCAACCAAGCAACCTGGAAAGGCAAATCAGCGCTACAAAGAAGTCTCGCTTCCCATCGGTCAAAAGGGCCATGCTGAAAAAAGCGTCAAAACCAGAAATGCAGGACAGGCCATGGAGAAATGGGAGCCTTGCTACACTGATGGGTGGTATGTAAATTGCCAACAGCCACTCTGGAGAAGTGTACGGTGTGTTCTGAAACATCTAAAAAACACAGCTTAGAGAGCATAGGGCACTCCCACGCATGTTGGTATAAAGTGGGAAAATTAAAAATCAGCAAGACACAAGAACCCCAACGATTAGGGCTGCTCTGTTGACAAGGACCTCCACTTCATTCCACCTTAAATATCCCAGGAAAGCGAAAAATGGATAAAAAAGTTGTGGTCCTTATGTACAATGGAATATCACTCAGCCATGAAATCAATGTCATAAGGCTAGTAGTGGCATGATGAGTGGATTTAGGTACGACGATTCTAAGTGAAATAAGTCTCACAGAAAAGGACACTTCTCATAAGGAGTCACTTATAGAGGAAATGTAAAAACCGTTACACTTGAACTGAATTACAAAACAGAACAGAGTCACACGTGCAGAAAACACACTATGGCTGCTTAACGGGAAAGGTGAGGTGGGGTGATACATAAAACAAGAGTTTCAAATTAGCTCAGATACCGTTCCATAAACCCAATATGTAATAGACAAGACCTACTCCTTGCTCAGAGAACTGGACTCAACACGACCGATTCACCGCACAAGAATATATCTGACTAGTAATAATCTTAAAACCTATGTATTGATATCTCTCTGTTAGTGTGTCAAGTGGGTGTAAAGCGGCATAAACACAGCCGTGAAAAGCAGCTAAACCCCATTATAAAAATAAATTACTTTTAAAAACCCATGAAACAAAGACAGGGAAAGAGAGAGAAATCCTTACACAATTCGTTCAGGGGCTGTGATGCAACCTGGATTGACCATATCTAGACCCACAGCTGGATGAGACATAAGGGTGGACACTCTTGGGGCTGAGAGGTTTGGTGAGGTTGGGTGAGCAAACGCAGACCCTTTAAAGTAATACTGCGTGCTACCCATCGCATGGGTCCCAAATCTCCAGGTTCAAGGGCATCTTCCTACATCGAAAACATGCATGAGAAACCCAGAAGATGGTACACCGTGTGATGGGGAAAGGTTTCTAAAACGCACCTCATTTCTCATCTCCTTGTGCTCGGGTTCGCCATTCCAGCCACTTTACTAGCAATCTCCCTACTTGGAGCATCAGCACCTTTAACCTCCTGTTCCGTACAGGTTGCAATTTGTCCTGAGGATGAACGGGAAGACGGGGAACCAATGAGAGTCTAGCTCTTGGTGTCGGGACAGGCACAGGTCACTCTATTTTCCCATCAGGAAGAAGAATTAACCACAGGCTCAGCCTGCCCCCCTGAACCAGAACAGGGCCTGAAGCCATCCGGCGCTTTTGCGGCCAGCTCCCAAAAAAGCGACTTGTAAAATGGAGCTTCAGGGCACTGCAATTCACAAACCTGCAGAGTTATAAATGATAACTCTCGTCCACAAATATATTGAGGGAAGGCAAAGAAGAGGATTTGAAATCAAGGCAGAATTGCAGGAAACAGATTTCAGGAGGTAGATTCGAATCGCCTTTAAAGCACATGAAAAGCGGCAAAACGTTGACAATGATGCCCTTAGCCAAAAAGAGTGTATGCGTTTTTTCCTGAATATATTCAGGAAAAAACGCATACGCCCTTTTTGGCCAACCAAGCAACCTGGAAAGGCAAATCAGCGCTACAAAGAAGTCTCGCTTCCCATCGGTCAAAAGGGCCATGCTGAAAAAAGCGTCAAAACCAGAAATGCAGGACAGGCCATGGAGAAATGGGAGCCTTGCTACACTGATGGGTGGTATGTAAATTGCCAACAGCCACTCTGGAGAAGTGTACGGTGTGTTCTGAAACATCTAAAAAACACAGCTTAGAGAGCATAGGGCACTCCCACGCATGTTGGTATAAAGTGGGAAAATTAAAAATCAGCAAGACACAAGAACCCCAACGATTAGGGCTGCTCTGTTGACAAGGACCTCCACTTCATTCCACCTTAAATATCCCAGGAAAGCGAAAAATGGATAAAAAAGTTGTGGTCCTTATGTACAATGGAATATCACTCAGCCATGAAATCAATGTCATAAGGCTAGTAGTGGCATGATGAGTGGATTTAGGTACGACGATTCTAAGTGAAATAAGTCTCACAGAAAAGGACACTTCTCATAAGGAGTCACTTATAGAGGAAATGTAAAAACCGTTACACTTGAACTGAATTACAAAACAGAACAGAGTCACACGTGCAGAAAACACACTATGGCTGCTTAACGGGAAAGGTGAGGTGGGGTGATACATAAAACAAGAGTTTCAAATTAGCTCAGATACCGTTCCATAAACCCAATATGTAATAGACAAGACCTACTCCTTGCTCAGAGAACTGGACTCAACACGACCGATTCACCGCACAAGAATATATCTGACTAGTAATAATCTTAAAACCTATGTATTGATATCTCTCTGTTAGTGTGTCAAGTGGGTGTAAAGCGGCATAAACACAGCCGTGAAAAGCAGCTAAACCCCATTATAAAAATAAATTACTTTTAAAAACCCATGAAACAAAGACAGGGAAAGAGAGAGAAATCCTTACACAATTCGTTCAGGGGCTGTGATGCAACCTGGATTGACCATATCTAGACCCACAGCTGGATGAGACATAAGGGTGGACACTCTTGGGGCTGAGAGGTTTGGTGAGGTTGGGTGAGCAAACGCAGACCCTTTAAAGTAATACTGCGTGCTACCCATCGCATGGGTCCCAAATCTCCAGGTTCAAGGGCATCTTCCTACATCGAAAACATGCATGAGAAACCCAGAAGATGGTACACCGTGTGATGGGGAAAGGTTTCTAAAACGCACCTCATTTCTCATCTCCTTGTGCTCGGGTTCGCCATTCCAGCCACTTTACTAGCAATCTCCCTACTTGGAGCATCAGCACCTTTAACCTCCTGTTCCGTACAGGTTGCAATTTGTCCTGAGGATGAACGGGAAGACGGGGAACCAATGAGAGTCTAGCTCTTGGTGTCGGGACAGGCACAGGTCACTCTATTTTCCCATCAGGAAGAAGAATTAACCACAGGCTCAGCCTGCCCCCCTGAACCAGAACAGGGCCTGAAGCCATCCGGCGCTTTTGCGGCCAGCTCCCAAAAAAGCGACTTGTAAAATGGAGCTTCAGGGCACTGCAATTCACAAACCTGCAGAGTTATAAATGATAACTCTCGTCCACAAATATATTGAGGGAAGGCAAAGAAGAGGATTTGAAATCAAGGCAGAATTGCAGGAAACAGATTTCAGGAGGTAGATTCGAATCGCCTTTAAAGCACATGAAAAGCGGCAAAACGTTGACAATGATGCCCTTGGCCAAAAAGGGCGTATGCGTTTTTTCCTGAATATATTCAGGAAAAAACGCATACGCCCTTTTTGGCCAACCAAGCAACCTGGAAAGGCAAATCAGCGCTACAAAGAAGTCTCGCTTCCCATCGGTCAAAAGGGCCATGCTGAAAAAAGTGTCAAAACCAGAAATGCAGGACAGGCCATGGAGAAATGGGAGCCTTGCTACACTGATGGGCGGGATGTAAATTGCCAACAGCCACTCTGGAGAAGTGTACGGTGTGTCCTGAAACATCTAAAAAACACAGCTTAGAGAGCATAGGGCACTTCCACGCATGGAGGGATAAAGTGGGAAAATTGAAAATCAGCAAGACACAAGCACCCCAAAGTTTAGGGCTGCTCTGTTGACAAGGACCTCCACTTCCTTCCACCTTAAATATCCCAGGAAAGCGAAAAATGGATAAAAAAGTTGTGGTCCTTATGTACAATGGAATATCACTCAGCCATGAAATCAATGTCATAAGGCTATTAGCGGCATGATGAGTGGATTTAGGTACGACGATTCTAAGTGAAATAAGTCACACAGAAAAGGACACTTCTCATAAGGTGTCACTTATAGAGGGAATGTAATAGCCGTTACACTTGAACTGAATTACAAAACAGAACAGAGTCACACATGCAGAAAACACACTATGGCTGCTTAACGGGAAAGGTGAGGTGGGGTGATACATAAAACAAGAGTTTCAAATTAGCTCAGATACCGTTCCATAAACCCAATATGTAATAGACAAGACCTACTCCTTGCTCAGAGAACTGGACTCAACACGCCCGATTCACCGCACAAGAATATATCTGACTAGTAATAATCTTAAAACCTATGTATTGATATCTCTCTGTTAGTGTGTCAAGTGGGTGTAAAGCGGCATAAACACAGCCGTGAAAAGCAGCTAAACCCCATTATAAAAATAAATTACTTTTAAAAACCCATGAAACAAAGACAGTGAAAGAGAGAGAAATTCTTACACAATTCGTTCAGGGGCTGTGATGCAACCTGGATTGACCATATCTAGACCCACAGCTGGATGAGACATAAGGGTGGACACTCTTGGGGCTGAGAGGTTTGGTGAGGTTGGGTGAGCAAACGCAGACCCTTTAAAGTAATACTGCGTGCTACCCATCGCATGGGTCCCAAATCGCCAGGTTCAAGGGCATCTTCCTACATCGAAAACATGCATGAGAAACCCAGAAGGTGGTACACCGTGTGATGGGGAAAGGTTTCTAAAACGCACCTCATTTCTCATCTCCTTGTGCTCGGGTTCGCCATTCCAGCCACTTTACTAGCAATCTCCCTACTTGGAGCATCAGCACCTTTAACCTCCTGTTCCATACAGGTTGCAATTTGTCCTGAGGATGAATGGGAAGACGGGGAACCAATGAGAGACTAGCTCTTGGTGTTGGGACAGGCACAGGTCACTCTATTTTCCCATCAGGAAGAAGAATTAACCACAGGCTCAGCCTGCCCCCCAGAACCAGAACAGGGCCTGAAGCCATCCTGCGCTTTTGCGGCCAGCTCCCGAAAAAGCCAGTTGTAAAATGGAGCTTCAGGGCACTGCAATTCACAAACCTGCACAGTTATAAATGATAACTCTCGTCCACAAATATATTGAGGGAAGGCAAAGACGAGGAATTGAAATCAAGGCAGAATTGCAGGAAACAGATTTCAGGAGGTAGATTCGAATCACCTTTAAAGCACATGAAAAGCGGCAAAACGTTGACAATGATGCCCTTGGCCAAAAAGGGCGTATGCGTTTTTTCCTGAATATATTCAGGAAAAAACGCATACGCCCTTTTTGGCCAACCAAGCAACCTGGAAAGGCAAATCAGCGCTACAAAGAAGTCTCGCTTCCCATCGGTCAAAAGGGCCATGCTGAAAAAAGCGTCAAAACCAGAAATGCAGGACAGGCCATGGAGAAATGGGAGCCTTGCTACACTGATGGGTGGTATGTAAATTGCCAACAGCCACTCTGGAGAAGTGTACGGTGTGTTCTGAAACATCTAAAAAACACAGCTTAGAGAGCATAGGGCACTCCCACGCATGTTGGTATAAAGTGGGAAAATTAAAAATCAGCAAGACACAAGAACCCCAACGATTAGGGCTGCTCTGTTGACAAGGACCTCCACTTCATTCCACCTTAAATATCCCAGGAAAGCGAAAAATGGATAAAAAAGTTGTGGTCCTTATGTACAGTGGAATATCACTCAGCCTTGAAATCAATGTCATAAGGCTAGTAGCAGCATGATGAGTGGATTTAGGTATGACGATTCTAAGTGAAATAAGTCACACAGAAAAGGACACTTCTCATAAGGTGTCACTTATAGAGGGAATGTAAAAACCGTTACACTTGAACTGAATTACAAAACAGAACAGAGTCACACATGCAGAAAACACACTATGGCTGCTTAACGGGAAAGGTGAGGTGGGGTGATACATAAAACAAGAGTTTCAAATTAGCTCAGATACCGTTCCATAAACCCAATATGTAATAGACAAGACCTACTCCTTGCTCAGAGAACTGGACTCAACACGCCCGATTCACCGCACAAGAATATAACTGAATAGTAATAATGTTAAAACCTATGTATTGATATCTCTCTGTTAGTGTGTAAAGTGGGTGTAAAGCGGCATAAAGACAGCCGTAAAAAGCAGCTAAACCCCATTATAAAAATAAATTACTTTTAAAAAACCAGGAAACAAAGACAGGGAAAGAGAGAGAAATTCTTACACAATTCGTTCAGGGGCTGTGATGCAACCTGGATTGACCATATCTAGACCCACAGCTGGATGAGACATAAGGGTGGACACTCTTGGGGCTGAGAGGTTTGGTGAGGTTGGGTGAGCAAACGCAGACCCTTTAAAGTAATACTGCGTGCTACCCATCGCATGGGTCCCAAATCGCCAGGTTCAAGGGCATCTTCCTACATCGAAAACATGCCTGAGAAACCCAGAAGATGGTACACCGTGTGATGGGGAAAGGTTTCTAAAACGCACCTCATTTCTCATCTCCTTTTGCTCGGGTTCGCCATTCCAGCCACTTTACTAGCAATCTCCCTACTTGGAGCATCAGCACCTTTAACCTCCTGTTCCGTACAGGTTGCAATTTGTCCTGAGGATGAACAGGAGGATGGGGAACCAATGAGAGACTAGCTCTTGGTGTTGGGACAGGCACAGGTCACTCTATTTTCCCATCAGGAACAAGAATTAACCACAGGCTCAGCCTGCCCCCCGGAACCAGAACAGGGCCTGAAGCCATCCTGCGCTTTTGAGGCCACCTCCCAAAAAAGCGAGTTGTAAAATGGAGCTTCAGGGCACTGCAATTCACAAACCTGCACAGTTATAAATGATAACTCTCATCCACAAATATATTGAGGGAAGGCAAAGAAGAGGATTTGAAATCAAGGCAGAATTGCAGGAAACAGATTTCAGGAGGTAGATTCGAATCGCCTTTAAAGCACATGAAAAGCAGCAAAACGTTGACAATGATGCCCTTGGCCAAAAAGGGCGTATGCGTTTTTTCCTGAATATATTCAGGAAATACGCATACGCCCTTTTTGGCCAACCAAGCAACCTGGAAAGGCAAATCAGCGCTACAAAGAAGTCTCGCTTCCCATCGGTCAAAAGGGCCATGCTGAAAAAAGTGTCAAAACCAAAAATGCAGGACAGGCCATGGAGAAATGGGAGCCTTGCTACACTGATGGGCGGGATGTAAATTGCCAACAGCCACTCTGGAGAAGTGTACGGTGTGTTTTGAAACATCTAAAAAACACAGCTTAGAGAGCATAGGGCACTTCCACGCATGGGGGTATAAAGTGGGAAAATTAAAAATCAGCAAGACAAAAGAACCCCAAAGTTTAGGGCTGCTCTGTTGACAAGGACCTCCACTTCATTCCACCTTAAATATCCCAGGAAAGCGAAAAATGGATAAAAAAGTTGTGGTCCTTATGTACAGTGGAATATCACTCAGCCATGAAATCAATGTCATAAGGCTAGTAGCATCATGATGAGTGGATTTAGGTATGACGATTCTAAGTGAAATAAGTCACACAGAAAAGGACACTTCTCATAAGGTGTCACTTATAGAGGGAATGTAAAAACCGTTACACTTGAACTGAATTACAAAACAGAACAGAGTCACACATGCAGAAAATACACTATGGCTGCTTAACGGGAAAGGTGAGGTGGGGTGATACATAAAACAAGAGTTTCAAATTAGCTCAGATACCGTTCCATAAACCCAATATGTAATAGACAAGACCTACTCCTTGCTCAGAGAACTGGACTCAACACGCCCGATTCACCGCACAAGAATATAACTGACTAGTAATAATCTTAAAACCTATGTATTGATATCTCTCTGTTAGTGTGTCAAGTGGGTGTAAAGCGGCATAAACACAGCCGTGAAAAGCAGCTAAACCCCATTATAAAAATAAATTACTTTTAAAAACCCAGGAAACAAAGACAGGGAAAGAGAGAGAAATTCTTCCACAATTCGTTCAGGGGCTGTGATGCAACCTGGATTGACCATATCTAGACCCACAGCTGGATGAGACATAAGGGTGGACACTCTTGGGGCTGAGAGGTTTGGTGAGGTTGGGTGAGCAAACGCAGACCCTTTAAAGTAATACTGCGTGCTACCCATCGCATGGGTCCCAAATCTCCAGGTTCAAGGGCATCTTCCTACATCGAAAACATGCATGAGAAACCCAGAAGATGGTACACCGTGTGATGGGGAAAGGTTTCTAAAACGCACCTCATTTCTCATCTCCTTGTGCTCGGGTTCGCCATTCCAGCCACTTTACTAGCAATCTCCCTACTTGGAGCATCAGCACCTTTAACCTCCTGTTCCGTACAGGTTGCAATTTGTCCTGAGGATGAACGGGAAGACGGGGAACCAATGAGAGACTAGCTCTTGGTGTTGGGACAGGCACAGGTCACTCTATTTTCCCATCAGGATGAAGAATTAACCACTGGCTCAGCCTGCCCCCCGGAACCAGAACAGGGCCTGAAGCCATCCTGCGCTTTTGCGGCCAGCTCCCGAAAAAGCGAGCTGTAAAATGGAGCTTCAGGGCACTGCAATTCACAAACCTGCAGAGATATAAATGATAACTCTCGTCCACAAATATATTGAGGGAAGGCAAAGAAGAGGATTTGAAATCAAGGCAGAATTGCAGGAAACAGATTTCAGGAGGTAGATTCGAATCGCCTTTAAAGCACATGAAAATCAGGAAAACGTTGACAATGATGCCCTTGGCCAAAAACGGCGTATGCGTTTTTTCCTGAATATATTCAGGAAAAAACGCATACGCCCTTTTTGGCCAACCAAGCAACCTGGAAAGGCAAATCAGCGCTACAAAGAAGTCTCGCTTCCCATCGGTCAAAAGGGCCATGCTGAAAAAAGTGTCAAAACCAGAAAT
The DNA here is from genome assembly GCF_965194825.1 of Balaenoptera physalus. Classification (NCBI taxonomy): domain Eukaryota; kingdom Metazoa; phylum Chordata; class Mammalia; order Artiodactyla; family Balaenopteridae; genus Balaenoptera; species Balaenoptera physalus. The sequence goes on from NW_028125917.1 coordinate 61,490, forward strand.
GCAGGACAGGCCATGGAGAAATGGGGGCCTTGCTACACTGATGGGCGGGATGTAAATTGCCAACAGCCACTCTGGAGAAGTGTACGGTGTGTTCTGAAACATCTAAAAAACACAGCTTAGAGAGCATAGGGCACTTCCACGCATGGGGGTATAAAGTGGGAAAATTAAAAATCAGCAAGACACAAGAACCCCAAAGTTTAGGGCTGCTCTGTTGACAAGGACCTCCACTTCATTCCACCTTAAATATCCCAGGAAAGCGAAAAATGGATAAAAAAGTTGTGTTCCTTATGTACAATGGAATATCACTCAGCCATGAAATCAATGTCATAAGGCTAGTAGCGGCATGATGAGTGGATTTAGGTACGACGATTCTAAGTGAAATAAGTCACACAGAAAAGGACACTTCTCATAAGGTGTCACTTATAGAGGGAATGTAAAAGCCGTTACACTTGAACTGAATTACAAAACAGAACAGAGTCACACATGCAGAAAACACACTATGGCTGCTTAACGGGAAAGGTGAGGTGGGGTGATACATAAAACAAGAGTTTCAAATTAGCTCAGATACCGTTCCATAAACCCAATATGTAATAGACAAGACCTACTCCAAGCTCAGAGAACTGGACTCAACACGCCCGATTCACCGCACAAGAATATATCTGACTAGTAATAATCTTAAAACCTATGTATTGATATCTCTCTGTTAGTGTGTCAAGTGGGTGTAAAGCGGCATAAACACAGCCGTGAAAAGCAGCTAAACCCCATTATAAAAATAAATTAGTTTTAAAAACCCAGGAAACAAAGACAGGGAAAGAGAGAGAAATTCTTACACAATTCGTTCAGGGGCTGTGATGCAACCTGGATTGACCATATGTAGACCCACAGCTGGATGAGACATAAGGGTGGACACTCTTGGGGCTGAGAGGTTTGGTGAGGTTGGGTGAGCAAACGCAGACCCTTTAAAGTAATACTGCGTGCTACCCATCGCATGGGTCCCAAATCTCCAGGTTCAAGGGCATCTTCCTACATCGAAAACATGCATGAGAAACCCAGAAGATGGTACACCGTGTGATGGGGAAAGGTTTCTAAAACGCACCTCATTTCTCATCTCCTTTTGCTCGGGTTCGCCATTCCAGCCACTTTACTAGCAATCTCCCTACTTGGAGCATCAGCACCTTTAACCTCCTGTTCCATACAGGTTGCAATTTGTCCTGAGGATGAACGGGAAGACGGGGAACCAATGAGAGACTAGCTCTTGGTGTTGGGACAGGCACAGGTCACTCTATTTTCCCATCAGGAAGAAGAATTAACCACAGGCTCAGCCTGCCCCCCGGAACCAGAACAGGGCCTGAAGCCATCCTGCGCATTTGCGGCCAGCTCCCAAAAAAGCGAGTTGTAAAATGGAGCTTCAGGGCACTGCAATTCACAAACCTGCACAGTTATAAATGATAACTCTCGTCCACAAATATATTGAGGGAAGGCAAAGAAGAGGATTTGAAATCAAGGCAGAATTGCAGGAAACAGATTTCAGGAGGTAGATTCGAATCGCCTTTAAAGCACATGAAAAGCAGGAAAACGTTGACAATGATGCCCTTGGCCAAAAACGGCGTATGCGTTTTTTCCTGAATATATTCAGGAAAAAACGCATACGCCCTTTTTGGCCAACCAAGCAACCTGGAAAGGCAAATCAGCGCTACAAAGAAGTCTCGCTTCCCATCGGTCAAAAGGGCCATGCTGAAAAAAGTGTCAAAACCAGAAATGCAGGACAGGCCATGGAGAAATGGGAGCCTTGCTACACTGATGGGCGGGATGTAAATTGCCAACAGCCACTCTGGAGAAGTGTACGGTGTGTTCTGAAACATCTAAAAAACACAGCTTAGAGAGCATAGGGCACTTCCACGCATGGGGGGATAAAGTGGGAAAATTAAAAATCAGCAAGACACAAGAACCCCAAAGTTTAGGGCTGCTCTGTTGACAAGGACCTCCACTTCATTCCACCTTAAATATCCCAGGAAAGCGAAAAATGGATAAAAAAATTGTGTTCCTTATGTACAATGGAATATCACTCAGCCATGAAATCAATGTCATAAGGCTAGTAGCGGCATGATGAGTGGATTTAGGTACGATGATTCTAAGTGAAATAAGTCACACAGAAAAGGACACTTCTCATAAGGTGTCACTTATAGAGGGAATGTAAAAACCGTTACACTTGAACTGAATTACAAAACAGAACAGAGTCACACATGCAGAAAATACACTATGGCTGCTTAACGGGAAAGGTGAGGTGGGGTGATACATAAAACAAGAGTTTCAAATTAGCTCAGATACCGTTCCATAAACCCAATATGTAATTGACAAGACCTACTCCTTGCTCAGAGAACTGGACTCAACACGCCCGATTCACCGCACAAGAATATAACTGACTAGTAATAATCTTAAAACCTATGTATTGATATCTCTCTGTTAGTGTGTCAAGTGGGTGTAAAGCGGCATAAACACAGCCGTGAAAAGCAGCTAAACCCCATTATAAAAATAAATTACTTTTAAAAACCCAGGAAACAAAGACAGGGAAAGAGAGAGAAATTCTTACACAATTCGTTCAGGGGCTGTGATGCAACCTGGATTGACCATATCTAGACCCACAGCTGGATGAGACATAAGGGTGGACACTCTTGGGGCTGAGAGGTTTGGTGAGGTTGGGTGAGCAAACGCAGACCCTTTAAAGTAATACTGCGTGCTACCCATCGCATGGGTCCAAAATCTCCAGGTTCAAGGGCATCTTCCTACATCGAAAACATGCATGAGAAACCCAGAAAATGGTACACCGTGTGATGGGGAAAGGTTTCTAAAACGCACCTCATTTCTCATCTCCTTGTGCTCGGGTTCGCCATTCCAGCCACTTTACTAGCAATCTCCCTACTTGGAGCATCAGCACCTTTAACCTCCTGTTCCATACAGGTTGCAATTTGTCCTGAGGATGAACGGGAAGACGGGGAACCAATGAGAGATTAGCTCTTGGTGTTGGGACAGGCACAGGTCACTCTATTTTCCCATCAGGAAGAAGAATTAACCACAGGCTCAGCCTGCACCCCGGAACCAGAACAGGGCCTGAAGCCATCCTGCGCTTTTGCGGCCAGCTCCCAAAAAAGCGAGTTGTAAAATGGAGCTTCAGGGAACTGCAATTCACAAACCTGCAGAGTTATAAATGATAACTCTCGTCCACAAATATATTGAGGGAAGGTAAAGAAGAGGATTTGAAATCAAGGCAGAATTGCAGGAAACAGATTTCAGGAGGTAGATTCGAATCGCCTTTAAAGCACATGAAAAGCAGCAAAACGTTGACAATGATGCCCTTGGCCAAAAAGGGCGTATGCGTTTTTTCCTGAATATATTCAGGAAAAAACGCATACGCCCTTTTTGTCCAACCAAGCAACCTGGAAAGGCAAATCAGCGCTACAAAGAAGTCTCGCTTCCCATCGGTCAAAAGGGACATGCTGAAAAAAGTGTCAAAAGCAGAAATGCAGGACAGGCCATGGAGAAATGGGAGTCTTGCTACACTGATGGGTGTTATGTAAATTGCCAACAACCACTCTGGAGAAGTTTACGGTGTGTTCTGAAACATCTAAAAAACACAGCTTAGAGAGCATAGGGCACTCCCACGCATGGGTGTATAAAGTGGGAAAATTAAAAATTAGCAAGACACAAGAAACCCAAAGTTTAGGGCTGCTCTGTTGACAAGGACCTCCACTTCATTCCACCTTAAATATCCCAGGAAAGCGAAAAATGGATAAAAAAGTTGTGGTCCTTATGTACAGTGGAATATCACTCAGCCTTGAAATCAATGTCATAAGGCTAGTAGCAGCATGATGAGTGGATTTAGGTATGACGATTCTAAGTGAAATAAGTCACACAGAAAAGGACACTTCTCATAAGGTGTCACTTATAGAGGGAATGTAAAAACCGTTACACTTGAACTGAATTACAAAACAGAACAGAGTCACACATGCAGAAAACACACTATGGCTGCTTAACGGGAAAGGTGAGGTGGGGTGATACATAAAACAAGAGTTTCAAATTAGCTCAGATACCGTTCCATAAACCCAATATGTAATAGACAAGACCTACTCCTTGCTCAGAGAACTGGACTCAACACGCCCGATTCACCGCACAAGAATATAACTGAATAGTAATAATGTTAAAACCTATGTATTGATATCTCTCTGTTAGTGTGTAAAGTGGGTGTAAAGCGGCATAAAGACAGCCGTAAAAAGCAGCTAAACCCCATTATAAAAATAAATTACTTTTAAAAAACCAGGAAACAAAGACAGGGAAAGAGAGAGAAATTCTTACACAATTCGTTCAGGGGCTGTGATGCAACCTGGATTGACCATATCTAGACCCACAGCTGGATGAGACATAAGGGTGGACACTCTTGGGGCTGAGAGGTTTGGTGAGGTTGGGTGAGCAAACGCAGACCCTTTAAAGTAATACTGCGTGCTACCCATCGCATGGGTCCCAAATCGCCAGGTTCAAGGGCATCTTCCTACATCGAAAACATGCCTGAGAAACCCAGAAGATGGTACACCGTGTGATGGGGAAAGGTTTCTAAAACGCACCTCATTTCTCATCTCCTTTTGCTCGGGTTCGCCATTCCAGCCACTTTACTAGCAATCTCCCTACTTGGAGCATCAGCACCTTTAACCTCCTGTTCCGTACAGGTTGCAATTTGTCCTGAGGATGAACAGGAGGATGGGGAACCAATGAGAGACTAGCTCTTGGTGTTGGGACAGGCACAGGTCACTCTATTTTCCCATCAGGAACAAGAATTAACCACAGGCTCAGCCTGCCCCCCGGAACCAGAACAGGGCCTGAAGCCATCCTGCGCTTTTGAGGCCACCTCCCAAAAAAGCGAGTTGTAAAATGGAGCTTCAGGGCACTGCAATTCACAAACCTGCACAGTTATAAATGATAACTCTCATCCACAAATATATTGAGGGAAGGCAAAGAAGAGGATTTGAAATCAAGGCAGAATTGCAGGAAACAGATTTCAGGAGGTAGATTCGAATCGCCTTTAAAGCACATGAAAAGCAGCAAAACGTTGACAATGATGCCCTTGGCCAAAAAGGGCGTATGCGTTTTTTCCTGAATATATTCAGGAAATACGCATACGCCCTTTTTGGCCAACCAAGCAACCTGGAAAGGCAAATCAGCGCTACAAAGAAGTCTCGCTTCCCATCGGTCAAAAGGGCCATGCTGAAAAAAGTGTCAAAACCAAAAATGCAGGACAGGCCATGGAGAAATGGGAGCCTTGCTACACTGATGGGCGGGATGTAAATTGCCAACAGCCACTCTGGAGAAGTGTACGGTGTGTTTTGAAACATCTAAAAAACACAGCTTAGAGAGCATAGGGCACTTCCACGCATGGGGGTATAAAGTGGGAAAATTAAAAATCAGCAAGACAAAAGAACCCCAAAGTTTAGGGCTGCTCTGTTGACAAGGACCTCCACTTCATTCCACCTTAAATATCCCAGGAAAGCGAAAAATGGATAAAAAAGTTGTGGTCCTTATGTACAGTGGAATATCACTCAGCCATGAAATCAATGTCATAAGGCTAGTAGCATCATGATGAGTGGATTTAGGTATGACGATTCTAAGTGAAATAAGTCACACAGAAAAGGACACTTCTCATAAGGTGTCACTTATAGAGGGAATGTAAAAACCGTTACACTTGAACTGAATTACAAAACAGAACAGAGTCACACATGCAGAAAATACACTATGGCTGCTTAACGGGAAAGGTGAGGTGGGGTGATACATAAAACAAGAGTTTCAAATTAGCTCAGATACCGTTCCATAAACCCAATATGTAATAGACAAGACCTACTCCTTGCTCAGAGAACTGGACTCAACACGCCCGATTCACCGCACAAGAATATAACTGACTAGTAATAATCTTAAAACCTATGTATTGATATCTCTCTGTTAGTGTGTCAAGTGGGTGTAAAGCGGCATAAACACAGCCGTGAAAAGCAGCTAAACCCCATTATAAAAATAAATTACTTTTAAAAACCCAGGAAACAAAGACAGGGAAAGAGAGAGAAATTCTTCCACAATTCGTTCAGGGGCTGTGATGCAACCTGGATTGACCATATCTAGACCCACAGCTGGATGAGACATAAGGGTGGACACTCTTGGGGCTGAGAGGTTTGGTGAGGTTGGGTGAGCAAACGCAGACCCTTTAAAGTAATACTGCGTGCTACCCATCGCATGGGTCCCAAATCTCCAGGTTCAAGGGCATCTTCCTACATCGAAAACATGCATGAGAAACCCAGAAGATGGTACACCGTGTGATGGGGAAAGGTTTCTAAAACGCACCTCATTTCTCATCTCCTTGTGCTCGGGTTCGCCATTCCAGCCACTTTACTAGCAATCTCCCTACTTGGAGCATCAGCACCTTTAACCTCCTGTTCCGTACAGGTTGCAATTTGTCCTGAGGATGAACGGGAAGACGGGGAACCAATGAGAGACTAGCTCTTGGTGTTGGGACAGGCACAGGTCACTCTATTTTCCCATCAGGATGAAGAATTAACCACTGGCTCAGCCTGCCCCCCGGAACCAGAACAGGGCCTGAAGCCATCCTGCGCTTTTGCGGCCAGCTCCCGAAAAAGCGAGCTGTAAAATGGAGCTTCAGGGCACTGCAATTCACAAACCTGCAGAGATATAAATGATAACTCTCGTCCACAAATATATTGAGGGAAGGCAAAGAAGAGGATTTGAAATCAAGGCAGAATTGCAGGAAACAGATTTCAGGAGGTAGATTCGAATCGCCTTTAAAGCACATGAAAATCAGGAAAACGTTGACAATGATGCCTTTGGCCAAAAACGGCGTATGCGTTTTTTCCTGAATATATTCAGGAAAAAACGCATACGCCTTTTTTGGCCAACCAAGCAACCTGGAAAGGCAAATCAGCGCTACAAAGAAGTCTCGCTTCCCATCGGTCAAAAGGGCCATGCTGAAAAAAGTGTCAAAACCAGAAATGCAGGACAGGCCATGGAGAAATGGGGGCCTTGCTACACTGATGGGCGGGATGTAAATTGCCAACAGCCACTCTGGAGAAGTGTACGGTGTGTTCTGAAACATCTAAAAAACACAGCTTAGAGAGCATAGGGCACTTCCACGCATGGGGGTATAAAGTGGGAAAATTAAAAATCAGCAAGACACAAGAACCCCAAAGTTTAGGGCTGCTCTGTTGACAAGGACCTCCACTTCATTCCACCTTAAATATCCCAGGAAAGCGAAAAATGGATAAAAAAGTTGTGTTCCTTATGTACAATGGAATATCACTCAGCCATGAAATCAATGTCATAAGGCTAGTAGCGGCATGATGAGTGGATTTAGGTACGACGATTCTAAGTGAAATAAGTCACACAGAAAAGGACACTTCTCATAAGGTGTCACTTATAGAGGGAATGTAAAAGCCGTTACACTTGAACTGAATTACAAAACAGAACAGAGTCACACATGCAGAAAACACACTATGGCTGCTTAACGGGAAAGGTGAGGTGGGGTGATACATAAAACAAGAGTTTCAAATTAGCTCAGATACCGTTCCATAAACCCAATATGTAATAGACAAGACCTACTCCAAGCTCAGAGAACTGGACTCAACACGCCCGATTCACCGCACAAGAATATATCTGACTAGTAATAATCTTAAAACCTATGTATTGATATCTCTCTGTTAGTGTGTCAAGTGGGTGTAAAGCGGCATAAACACAGCCGTGAAAAGCAGCTAAACCCCATTATAAAAATAAATTAGTTTTAAAAACCCAGGAAACAAAGACAGGGAAAGAGAGAGAAATTCTTACACAATTCGTTCAGGGGCTGTGATGCAACCTGGATTGACCATATGTAGACCCACAGCTGGATGAGACATAAGGGTGGACACTCTTGGGGCTGAGAGGTTTGGTGAGGTTGGGTGAGCAAACGCAGACCCTTTAAAGTAATACTGCGTGCTACCCATCGCATGGGTCCCAAATCTCCAGGTTCAAGGGCATCTTCCTACATCGAAAACATGCATGAGAAACCCAGAAGATGGTACACCGTGTGATGGGGAAAGGTTTCTAAAACGCACCTCATTTCTCATCTCCTTTTGCTCGGGTTCGCCATTCCAGCCACTTTACTAGCAATCTCCCTACTTGGAGCATCAGCACCTTTAACCTCCTGTTCCATACAGGTTGCAATTTGTCCTGAGGATGAACGGGAAGACGGGGAACCAATGAGAGACTAGCTCTTGGTGTTGGGACAGGCACAGGTCACTCTATTTTCCCATCAGGAAGAAGAATTAACCACAGGCTCAGCCTGCCCCCCGGAACCAGAACAGGGCCTGAAGCCATCCTGCGCATTTGCGGCCAGCTCCCAAAAAAGCGAGTTGTAAAATGGAGCTTCAGGGCACTGCAATTCACAAACCTGCACAGTTATAAATGATAACTCTCGTCCACAAATATATTGAGGGAAGGCAAAGAAGAGGATTTGAAATCAAGGCAGAATTGCAGGAAACAGATTTCAGGAGGTAGATTCGAATCGCCTTTAAAGCACATGAAAAGCAGGAAAACGTTGACAATGATGCCCTTGGCCAAAAACGGCGTATGCGTTTTTTCCTGAATATATTCAGGAAAAAACGCATACGCCCTTTTTGGCCAACCAAGCAACCTGGAAAGGCAAATCAGCGCTACAAAGAAGTCTCGCTTCCCATCGGTCAAAAGGGCCATGCTGAATAAAGTGTCAAAACCAGAAATGCAGGACAGGCCATGGAGAAATGGGGGCCTTGCTACACTGATGGGCGGGATGTAAATTGCCAACAGCCACTCTGGAGAAGTGTACGGTGTGTTCTGAAACATCTAAAAAACACAGCTTAGAGAGCATAGGGCACTTCCACGCATGGGGGTATAAAGTGGGAAAATTAAAAATAAGAAAGACACAAGAACCCCAAAGTTTAGGGCTGCTCTGTTGACAAGGACCTCCACTTCATTCCACCTTAAATATCCCAGGAAAGCGAAAAATGGATAAAAAAGTTGTGGTCCTTATGTACAGTGGAATATCACTCAGCCATGAAATCAATGTCATAAGGCTAGTAGCAGCATGATGAGTGGATTTACGTATGACGATTCTAAGTGAAATAAGTCACACAGAAAAGGACACTTCTCATAAGGTGTCACTTATAGAGGGAATGTAAAAACAGTTACACTTGAACTGAATTACAAAACAGAACAGAGTCACACATGCAGAAAATACACTATGGCTGCTTAACGGGAAAGGTGAGGTGGGGTGATACATAAAACAAGAGTTTCAAATTAGCTCAGATACCGTTCCATAAACCCAATATGTAATAGACAAGACCTACTCCTTGCTCAGAGAACTGGACTCAACACGCCCGATTCACCGCACAAGAATATAACTGACTAGTAATAATCTTAAAACCTATGTATTGATATCTCTCTGTTAGTGTGTCAAGTGGGTGTAAAGCGGCATAAAGACAGCCGTAAAAAGCAGCTAAACCCCATTATAAAAATAAATTACTTTTAAAAAACCAGGAAACAAAGACAGGGAAAGAGAGAGAAATTCTTACACAATTCGTTCAGGGGCTGTGATGCAACCTGGATTGACCATATCTAGACCCACAGCTGGATGAGACATAAGGGTGGACACTCTTGGGGCTGAGAGGTTTGGTGAGGTTGGGTGAGCAAACGCAGACCCTTTAAAGTAATACTGCGTGCTACCCATCGCATGGGTCCCAAATCGCCAGGTTCAAGGGCATCTTCCTACATCGAAAACATGCCTGAGAAACCCAGAAGATGGTACACCGTGTGATGGGGAAAGGTTTCTAAAACGTACCTCATTTCTCATCTCCTTTTGCTCGGGTTCGCCATTCCAGCCACTTTACTAGCAATCTCCCTACTTGGAGCATCAACACCTTTAACCTCCTGTTCCGTACAGGTTGCAATTTGTCCTGAGGATGAACGGGAGAACGGGGAACCAATGAGAGACTAGCTCTTGGTGTTGGGACAGGCACAGGTCACTCTATTTTCCCATCAGGAACAAGAATTAACCACAGGCTCAGCCTGCCCCCCGGAACCAGAACAGGGCCTGAAGCCATCCTGCGCTTTTGAGGCCACCTCCCAAAAAAGCGAGTTGTAAAATGGAGCTTCAGGGCACTGCAATTCACAAACCTGCACAGTTATAAATGATAACTCTCATCCACAAATATATTGAGGGAAGGCAAAGAAGAGGATTTGAAATCAAGGCAGAATTGCAGGAAACAGATTTCAGGAGGTAGATTCGAATCGCCTTTAAAGCACATGAAAAGCAGCAAAACGTTGACAATGATGCCCTTGGCCAAAAAGGGCGTATGCGTTTTTTCCTGAATATATTCAGGAAATACGCATACGCCCTTTTTGGCCAACCAAGCAACCTGGAAAGGCAAATCAGCGCTACAAAGAAGTCTCGCTTCCCATCGGTCAAAAGGGCCATGCTGAAAAAAGTGTCAAAACCAAAAATGCAGGACAGGCCATGGAGAAATGGGAGCCTTGCTACACTGATGGGCGGGATGTAAATTGCCAACAGCCACTCTGGAGAAGTGTACGGTGTGTTTTGAAACATCTAAAAAACACAGCTTAGAGAGCATAGGGCACTTCCACGCATGGGGGTATAAAGTGGGAAAATTAAAAATCAGCAAGACAAAAGAACCCCAAAGTTTAGGGCTGCTCTGTTGACAAGGACCTCCACTTCATTCCACCTTAAATATCCCAGGAAAGCGAAAAATGGATAAAAAAGTTGTGGTCCTTATGTACAGTGGAATATCACTCAGCCATGAAATCAATGTCATAAGGCTAGTAGCATCATGATGAGTGGATTTAGGTATGACGATTCTAAGTGAAATAAGTCACACAGAAAAGGACACTTCTCATAAGGTGTCACTTATAGAGGGAATGTAAAAACCGTTACACTTGAACTGAATTACAAAACAGAACAGAGTCACACATGCAGAAAATACACTATGGCTGCTTAACGGGAAAGGTGAGGTGGGGTGATACATAAAACAAGAGTTTCAAATTAGCTCAGATACCGTTCCATAAACCCAATATGTAATAGACAAGACCTACTCCTTGCTCAGAGAACTGGACTCAACACGCCCGATTCACCGCACAAGAATATAACTGACTAGTAATAATCTTAAAACCTATGTATTGATATCTCTCTGTTAGTGTGTCAAGTGGGTGTAAAGCGGCATAAACACAGCCGTGAAAAGCAGCTAAACCCCATTATAAAAATAAATTACTTTTAAAAACCCAGGAAACAAAGACAGGGAAAGAGAGAGAAATTCTTCCACAATTCGTTCAGGGGCTGTGATGCAACCTGGATTGACCATATCTAGACCCACAGCTGGATGAGACATAAGGGTGGACACTCTTGGGGCTGAGAGGTTTGGTGAGGTTGGGTGAGCAAACGCAGACCCTTTAAAGTAATACTGCGTGCTACCCATCGCATGGGTCCCAAATCTCCAGGTTCAAGGGCATCTTCCTACATCGAAAACATGCATGAGAAACCCAGAAGATGGTACACCGTGTGATGGGGAAAGGTTTCTAAAACGCACCTCATTTCTCATCTCCTTGTGCTCGGGTTCGCCATTCCAGCCACTTTACTAGCAATCTCCCTACTTGGAGCATCAGCACCTTTAACCTCCTGTTCCGTACAGGTTGCAATTTGTCCTGAGGATGAACGGGAAGACGGGGAACCAATGAGAGACTAGCTCTTGGTGTTGGGACAGGCACAGGTCACTCTATTTTCCCATCAGGATGAAGAATTAACCACTGGCTCAGCCTGCCCCCCGGAACCAGAACAGGGCCTGAAGCCATCCTGCGCTTTTGCGGCCAGCTCCCGAAAAAGCGAGCTGTAAAATGGAGCTTCAGGGCACTGCAATTCACAAACCTGCAGAGATATAAATGATAACTCTCGTCCACAAATATATTGAGGGAAGGCAAAGAAGAGGATTTGAAATCAAGGCAGAATTGCAGGAAACAGATTTCAGGAGGTAGATTCGAATCGCCTTTAAAGCACATGAAAATCAGGAAAACGTTGACAATGATGCCTTTGGCCAAAAACGGCGTATGCGTTTTTTCCTGAATATATTCAGGAAAAAACGCATACGCCCTTTTTGGCCAACCAAGCAACCTGGAAAGGCAAATCAGCGCTACAAAGAAGTCTCGCTTCCCATCGGTCAAAAGGGCCATGCTGAAAAAAGTGTCAAAACCAGAAATGCAGGACAGGCCATGGAGAAATGGGGGCCTTGCTACACTGATGGGCGGGATGTAAATTGCCAACAGCCACTCTGGAGAAGTGTACGGTGTGTTCTGAAACATCTAAAAAACACAGCTTAGAGAGCATAGGGCACTTCCACGCATGGGGGTATAAAGTGGGAAAATTAAAAATCAGCAAGACACAAGAACCCCAAAGTTTAGGGCTGCTCTGTTGACAAGGACCTCCACTTCATTCCACCTTAAATATCCCAGGAAAGCGAAAAATGGATAAAAAAGTTGTGTTCCTTATGTACAATGGAATATCACTCAGCCATGAAATCAATGTCATAAGGCTAGTAGCGGCATGATGAGTGGATTTAGGTACGACGATTCTAAGTGAAATAAGTCACACAGAAAAGGACACTTCTCATAAGGTGTCACTTATAGAGGGAATGTAAAAGCCGTTACACTTGAACTGAATTACAAAACAGAACAGAGTCACACATGCAGAAAACACACTATGGCTGCTTAACGGGAAAGGTGAGGTGGGGTGATACATAAAACAAGAGTTTCAAATTAGCTCAGATACCGTTCCATAAACCCAATATGTAATAGACAAGACCTACTCCAAGCTCAGAGAACTGGACTCAACACGCCCGATTCACCGCACAAGAATATATCTGACTAGTAATAATCTTAAAACCTATGTATTGATATCTCTCTGTTAGTGTGTCAAGTGGGTGTAAAGCGGCATAAACACAGCCGTGAAAAGCAGCTAAACCCCATTATAAAAATAAATTAGTTTTAAAAACCCAGGAAACAAAGACAGGGAAAGAGAGAGAAATTCTTACACAATTCGTTCAGGGGCTGTGATGCAACCTGGATTGACCATATGTAGACCCACAGCTGGATGAGACATAAGGGTGGACACTCTTGGGGCTGAGAGGTTTGGTGAGGTTGGGTGAGCAAACGCAGACCCTTTAAAGTAATACTGCGTGCTACCCATCGCATGGGTCCCAAATCTCCAGGTTCAAGGGCATCTTCCTACATCGAAAACATGCATGAGAAACCCAGAAGATGGTACACCGTGTGATGGGGAAAGGTTTCTAAAACGCACCTCATTTCTCATCTCCTTTTGCTCGGGTTCGCCATTCCAGCCACTTTACTAGCAATCTCCCTACTTGGAGCATCAGCACCTTTAACCTCCTGTTCCATACAGGTTGCAATTTGTCCTGAGGATGAACGGGAAGACGGGGAACCAATGAGAGACTAGCTCTTGGTGTTGGGACAGGCACAGGTCACTCTATTTTCCCATCAGGAAGAAGAATTAACCACAGGCTCAGCCTGCCCCCCGGAACCAGAACAGGGCCTGAAGCCATCCTGCGCATTTGCGGCCAGCTCCCAAAAAAGCGAGTTGTAAAATGGAGCTTCAGGGCACTGCAATTCACAAACCTGCACAGTTATAAATGATAACTCTCGTCCACAAATATATTGAGGGAAGGCAAAGAAGAGGATTTGAAATCAAGGCAGAATTGCAGGAAACAGATTTCAGGAGGTAGATTCGAATCGCCTTTAAAGCACATGAAAAGCAGGAAAACGTTGACAATGATGCCCTTGGCCAAAAACGGCGTATGCGTTTTTTCCTGAATATATTCAGGAAAAAACGCATACGCCCTTTTTGGCCAACCAAGCAACCTGGAAAGGCAAATCAGCGCTACAAAGAAGTCTCGCTTCCCATCGGTCAAAAGGGCCATGCTGAAAAAAGTGTCAAAACCAGAAATGCAGGACAGGCCATGGAGAAATGGGGGCCTTGCTACACTGATGGGCGGGATGTAAATTGCCAACAGCCACTCTGGAGAAGTGTACGGTGTGTTCTGAAACATCTAAAAAACACAGCTTAGAGAGCATAGGGCACTTCCACGCATGGGGGTATAAAGTGGGAAAATTAAAAATCAGCAAGACACAAGAACCCCAAAGTTTAGGGCTGCTCTGTTGACAAGGACCTCCACTTCATTCCACCTTAAATATCCCAGGAAAGCGAAAAATGGATAAAAAAGTTGTGTTCCTTATGTACAATGGAATATCACTCAGCCATGAAATCAATGTCATAAGGCTAGTAGCGGCATGATGAGTGGATTTAGGTACGACGATTCTAAGTGAAATAAGTCACACAGAAAAGGACACTTCTCATAAGGTGTCACTTATAGAGGGAATGTAAAAGCCGTTACACTTGAACTGAATTACAAAACAGAACAGAGTCACACATGCAGAAAACACACTATGGCTGCTTAACGGGAAAGGTGAGGTGGGGTGATACATAAAACAAGAGTTTCAAATTAGCTCAGATACCGTTCCATAAACCCAATATGTAATAGACAAGACCTACTCCAAGCTCAGAGAACTGGACTCAACACGCCTGATTCACCGCACAAGAATATATCTGACTAGTAATAATCTTAAAACCTATGTATTGATATCTCTCTGTTAGTGTGTCAAGTGGGTGTAAAGCGGCATAAACACAGCCGTGAAAAGCAGCTAAACCCCATTATAAAAATAAATTAGTTTTAAAAACCCAGGAAACAAAGACAGGGAAAGAGAGAGAAATTCTTACACAATTCGTTCAGGGGCTGTGATGCAACCTGGATTGACCATATGTAGACCCACAGCTGGATGAGACATAAGGGTGGACACTCTTGGGGCTGAGAGGTTTGGTGAGGTTGGGTGAGCAAACGCAGACCCTTTAAAGTAATACTGCGTGCTACCCATCGCATGGGTCCCAAATCTCCAGGTTCAAGGGCATCTTCCTACATCGAAAACATGCATGAGAAACCCAGAAGATGGTACACCGTGTGATGGGGAAAGGTTTCTAAAACGCACCTCATTTCTCATCTCCTTTTGCTCGGGTTCGCCATTCCAGCCACTTTACTAGCAATCTCCCTACTTGGAGCATCAGCACCTTTAACCTCCTGTTCCATACAGGTTGCAATTTGTCCTGAGGATGAACGGGAAGACGGGGAACCAATGAGAGACTAGCTCTTGGTGTTGGGACAGGCACAGGTCACTCTATTTTCCCATCAGGAAGAAGAATTAACCACAGGCTCAGCCTGCCCCCCGGAACCAGAACAGGGCCTGAAGCCATCCTGCGCATTTGCGGCCAGCTCCCAAAAAAGCGAGTTGTAAAATGGAGCTTCAGGGCACTGCAATTCACAAACCTGCACAGTTATAAATGATAACTCTCGTCCACAAATATATTGAGGGAAGGCAAAGAAGAGGATTTGAAATCAAGGCAGAATTGCAGGAAACAGATTTCAGGAGGTAGATTCGAATCGCCTTTAAAGCACATGAAAAGCAGGAAAACGTTGACAATGATGCCCTTGGCCAAAAACGGCGTATGCGTTTTTTCCTGAATATATTCAGGAAAAAACGCATACGCCCTTTTTGGCCAACCAAGCAACCTGGAAAGGCAAATCAGCGCTACAAAGAAGTCTCGCTTCCCATCGGTCAAAAGGGCCATGCTGAATAAAGTGTCAAAACCAGAAATGCAGGACAGGCCATGGAGAAATGGGGGCCTTGCTACACTGATGGGCGGGATGTAAATTGCCAACAGCCACTCTGGAGAAGTGTACGGTGTGTTCTGAAACATCTAAAAAACACAGCTTAGAGAGCATAGGGCACTTCCACGCATGGGGGTATAAAGTGGGAAAATTAAAAATAAGAAAGACACAAGAACCCCAAAGTTTAGGGCTGCTCTGTTGACAAGGACCTCCACTTCATTCCACCTTAAATATCCCAGGAAAGCGAAAAATGGATAAAAAAGTTGTGGTCCTTATGTACAGTGGAATATCACTCAGCCATGAAATCAATGTCATAAGGCTAGTAGCAGCATGATGAGTGGATTTACGTATGACGATTCTAAGTGAAATAAGTCACACAGAAAAGGACACTTCTCATAAGGTGTCACTTATAGAGGGAATGTAAAAACAGTTACACTTGAACTGAATTACAAAACAGAACAGAGTCACACATGCAGAAAATACACTATGGCTGCTTAACGGGAAAGGTGAGGTGGGGTGATACATAAAACAAGAGTTTCAAATTAGCTCAGATACCGTTCCATAAACCCAATATGTAATAGACAAGACCTACTCCTTGCTCAGAGAACTGGACTCAACACGCCCGATTCACCGCACAAGAATATAACTGACTAGTAATAATCTTAAAACCTATGTATTGATATCTCTCTGTTAGTGTGTCAAGTGGGTGTAAAGCGGCATAAAGACAGCCGTAAAAAGCAGCTAAACCCCATTATAAAAATAAATTACTTTTAAAAAACCAGGAAACAAAGACAGGGAAAGAGAGAGAAATTCTTACACAATTCGTTCAGGGGCTGTGATGCAACCTGGATTGACCATATCTAGACCCACAGCTGGATGAGACATAAGGGTGGACACTCTTGGGGCTGAGAGGTTTGGTGAGGTTGGGTGAGCAAACGCAGACCCTTTAAAGTAATACTGCGTGCTACCCATCGCATGGGTCCCAAATCGCCAGGTTCAAGGGCATCTTCCTACATCGAAAACATGCCTGAGAAACCCAGAAGATGGTACACCGTGTGATGGGGAAAGGTTTCTAAAACGTACCTCATTTCTCATCTCCTTTTGCTCGGGTTCGCCATTCCAGCCACTTTACTAGCAATCTCCCTACTTGGAGCATCAACACCTTTAACCTCCTGTTCCGTACAGGTTGCAATTTGTCCTGAGGATGAACGGGAGAACGGGGAACCAATGAGAGACTAGCTCTTGGTGTTGGGACAGGCACAGGTCACTCTATTTTCCCATCAGGAACAAGAATTAACCACAGGCTCAGCCTGCCCCCCGGAACCAGAACAGGGCCTGAAGCCATCCTGCGCTTTTGAGGCCACCTCCCAAAAAAGCGAGTTGTAAAATGGAGCTTCAGGGCACTGCAATTCACAAACCTGCACAGTTATAAATGATAACTCTCATCCACAAATATATTGAGGGAAGGCAAAGAAGAGGATTTGAAATCAAGGCAGAATTGCAGGAAACAGATTTCAGGAGGTAGATTCGAATCGCCTTTAAAGCACATGAAAAGCAGCAAAACGTTGACAATGATGCCCTTGGCCAAAAAGGGCGTATGCGTTTTTTCCTGAATATATTCAGGAAATACGCATACGCCCTTTTTGGCCAACCAAGCAACCTGGAAAGGCAAATCAGCGCTACAAAGAAGTCTCGCTTCCCATCGGTCAAAAGGGCCATGCTGAAAAAAGTGTCAAAACCAAAAATGCAGGACAGGCCATGGAGAAATGGGAGCCTTGCTACACTGATGGGTGGGATGTAAATTGCCAACAGCCACTCTGGAGAAGTGTACGGTGTGTTTTGAAACATCTAAAAAACACAGCTTAGAGAGCATAGGGCACTTCCACGCATGGGGGTATAAAGTGGGAAAATTAAAAATCAGCAAGACACAAGAACCCCAAAGTTTAGGGCTGCTCTGTTGACAAGGACCTCCACTTCATTCCACCTTAAATAACCCAGGAAAGCGAAAAATGGATAAAAAAGTTGTGGTCCTTATGTACAGTGGAATATCACTCAGCCATGAAATCAATGTCATAAGGCTAGTAGCATCATGATGAGTGGATTTAGGTATGACGATTCTAAGTGAAATAAGTCACACAGAAAAGGACACTTCTCATAAGGTGTCACTTATAGAGGGAATGTAAAAACCGTTACACTTGAACTGAATTACAAAACAGAACAGAGTCACACATGCAGAAAATACACTATGGCTGCTTAACGGGAAAGGTGAGGTGGGGTGATACATAAAACAAGAGTTTCAAATTAGCTCAGATACCGTTCCATAAACCCAATATGTAATAGACAAGACCTACTCCTTGCTCAGAGAACTGGACTCAACACGCCCGATTCACCGCACAAGAATATAACTGACTAGTAATAATCTTAAAACCTATGTATTGATATCTCTCTGTTAGTGTGTCAAGTGGGTGTAAAGCGGCATAAACACAGACGTGAAAAGCAGCTAAACCCCATTATAAAAATAAATTACTTTTAAAAACCCAGGAAACAAAGACAGGGAAAGAGAGAGAAATTCTTACACAATTCGTTCAGGGGCTGTGATGCAACCTGGATTGACCATATCTAGACCCACAGCTGGATGAGACATAAGGGTGGACACTCTTGGGGCTGAGAGGTTTGGTGAGGTTGGGTGAGCAAACGCAGACCCTTTAAAGTAATACTGCGTGCTACCCATCGCATGGGTCCCAAATCTCCAGGTTCAAGGGCATCTTCCTACATCGAAAACATGCATGAGAAACCCAGAAGATGGTACACCGTGTGATGGGGAAAGGTTTCTAAAACGCACCTCATTTCTCATCTCCTTGTGCTCGGGTTCGCCATTCCAGCCACTTTACTAGCAATCTCCCTACTTGGAGCATCAGCACCTTTAACCTCCTGTTCCGTACAGGTTGCAATTTGTCCTGAGGATGAACGGGAAGACGGGGAACCAATGAGAGACTAGCTCTTGGTGTTGGGACAGGCACAGGTCACTCTATTTTCCCATCAGGATGAAGAATTAACCACTGGCTCAGCCTGCCCCCCGGAACCAGAACAGGGCCTGAAGCCATCCTGCGCTTTTGCGGCCAGCTCCCGAAAAAGCGAGCTGTAAAATGGAGCTTCAGGGCACTGCAATTCACAAACCTGCAGAGATATAAATGATAACTCTCGTCCACAAATATATTGAGGGAAGGCAAAGAAGAGGATTTGAAATCAAGGCAGAATTGCAGGAAACAGATTTCAGGAGGTAGATTCGAATCGCCTTTAAAGCACATGAAAATCAGGAAAACGTTGACAATGATGCCCTTGGCCAAAAACGGCGTATGTGTTTTTTCCTGAATATATTCAGGAAAAAACGCATACGCCGTTTTTGGCCAACCAAGCAACCTGGAAAGGCAAATCAGCGCTACAAAGAAGTCTCGCTTCCCATCGGTCAAAAGGGCCATGCTGAAAAAAGTGTCAAAACCAGAAATGCAGGACAGGCCATGGAGAAATGGGGGCCTTGCTACACTGATGGGCGGGATGTAAATTGCCAACAGCCACTCTGGAGAAGTGTACGGTGTGTTCTGAAACATCTAAAAAACACAGCTTAGAGAGCATAGGGCACTTCCACGCATGGGGGTATAAAGTGGGAAAATTAAAAATCAGCAAGACACAAGAACCCCAAAGTTTAGGGCTGCTCTGTTGACAAGGACCTCCACTTCATTCCACCTTAAATATCCCAGGAAAGCGAAAAATGGATAAAAAAGTTGTGTTCCTTATGTACAATGGAATATCACTCAGCCATGAAATCAATGTCATAAGGCTAGTAGCGGCATGATGAGTGGATTTAGGTACGACGATTCTAAGTGAAATAAGTCACACAGAAAAGGACACTTCTCATAAGGTGTCACTTATAGAGGGAATGTAAAAGCCGTTACACTTGAACTGAATTACAAAACAGAACAGAGTCACACATGCAGAAAACACACTATGGCTGCTTAACGGGAAAGGTGAGGTGGGGTGATACATAAAACAAGAGTTTCAAATTAGCTCAGATACCGTTCCATAAACCCAATATGTAATAGACAAGACCTACTCCTTGCTCAGAGAACTGGACTCAACACGCCCGATTCACCGCACAAGAATATATCTGACTAGTAATAATCTTAAAACCTATGTATTGATATCTCTCTGTTAGTGTGTCAAGTGGGTGTAAAGCGGCATAAACACAGCCGTGAAAAGCAGCTAAACCCCATTATAAAAATAAATTACTTTTAAAAACCCAGGAAACAAAGACAGGGAAAGAGAGAGAAATTCTTACACAATTCGTTCAGGGGCTGTGATGCAACCTGGATTGACCATATCTAGACCCACAGCTGGATGAGACATAAGGGTGGACACTCTTGGGGCTGAGAGGTTTGGTGAGGTTGGGTGAGCAAACGCAGACCCTTTAAAGTAATACTGCGTGCTACCCATCGCATGGGTCCCAAATCTCCAGGTTCAAGGGCATCTTCCTACATCGAAAACATGCATGAGAAACCCAGAAGATGGTACACCGTGTGATGGGGAAAGGTTTCTAAAACGCACCTCATTTCTCATCTCCTTGTGCTCGGGTTCGCCATTCCAGCCACTTTACTAGCAATCTCCCTACTTGGAGCATCAGCACCTTTAACCTCCTGTTCCGTACAGGTTGCAATTTGTCCTGAGGATGAACGGGAAGACGGGGAACCAATGAGAGACTAGCTCTTGGTGTTGGGACAGGCACAGGTCACTCTATTTTCCCATCAGGATGAAGAATTAACCACTGGCTCAGCCTGCCCCCCGGAACCAGAACAGGGCCTGAAGCCATCCTGCGCTTTTGCGGCCAGCTCCCGAAAAAACGAGCTGTAAAATGGAGCTTCAGGGCACTGCAATTCACAAACCTGCAGAGATATAAATGATAACTCTCGTCCACAAATATATTGAGGGAAGGCAAAGAAGAGGATTTGAAATCAAGGCAGAATTGCAGGAAACAGATTTCAGGAGGTAGATTCGAATCGCCTTTAAAGCACATGAAAATCAGGAAAACGTTGACAATGATGCCCTTGGCCAAAAACGGCGTATGCGTTTTTTCCTGAATATATTCAGGAAAAAACGCATACGCCCTTTTTGGCCAACCAAGCAACCTGGAAAGGCAAATCAGCGCTACAAAGAAGTCTCGCTTCCCATCGGTCAAAAGGGCCATGCTGAAAAAAGTGTCAAAACCAGAAATGCAGGACAGGCCATGGAGAAATGGGGGCCTTGCTACACTGATGGGCGGGATGTAAATTGCCAACAGCCACTCTGGAGAAGTGTACGGTGTGTTCTGAAACATCTAAAAAACACAGCTTAGAGAGCATAGGGCACTTCCACGCATGGGGGTATAAAGTGGGAAAATTAAAAATCAGCAAGACACAAGAACCCCAAAGTGTAGGGCTGCTCTGTTGACAAGGACCTTCACTTCATTCCACCTTAAATATCCCAGGAAAGCGAAAAATGGATAAAAAAGTTGTGTTCCTTATGTACAATGGAATATCACTCAGCCATGAAATCAATGTCATAAGGCTAGTAGCGGCATGATGAGTGGATTTAGGTACAACGATTCTAAGTGAAATAAGTCACACAGAAAAGGACACTTCTCATAAGGTGTCACTTATAGAGGGAATGTAAAAGCCGTTACACTTGAACTGAATTACAAAACAGAACAGAGTCACACATGCAGAAAACACACTATGGCTGCTTAACGGGAAAGGTGAGGTGGGGTGATACATAAAACAAGAGTTTCAAATTAGCTCAGATACCGTTCCATAAACCCAATATGGAATAGACAAGACCTACTCCAAGCTCAGAGAACTGGACTCAACACGCCCGATTCACCGCACAAGAATATATCTGACTAGTAATAATCTTAAAACCTATGTATTGATATCTCTCTGTTAGTGTGTCAAGTGGGTGTAAAGCGGCATAAACACAGCCGTGAAAAGCAGCTAAACCCCATTATAAAAATAAATTAGTTTTAAAAACCCATGAAACAAAGACAGGGAAAGAGAGAGAAATTCTTACACAATTCGTTCAGGGGCTGTGATGCAACCTGGATTGACCATATGTAGACCCACAGCTGGATGAGACATAAGGGTGGACACTCTTGGGGCTGAGAGGTTTGGTGAGGTTGGGTGAGCAAACGCAGACCCTTTAAAGTAATACTGCGTGCTACCCATCGCATGGGTCCCAAATCTCCAGGTTCAAGGGCATCTTCCTACATCGAAAACATGCATGAGAAACCCAGAAGATGGTACACCGTGTGATGGGGAAAGGTTTCTAAAACGCACCTCATTTCTCATCTCCTTTTGCTCGGGTTCGCCATTCCAGCCACTTTACTAGCAATCTCCCTACTTGGAGCATCAGCACCTTTAACCTCCTGTTCCATACAGGTTGCAATTTGTCCTGAGGATGAACGGGAAGACGGGGAACCAATGAGAGACTAGCTCTTGGTGTTGGGACAGGCACAGGTCACTCTATTTTCCCATCAGGAAGAAGAATTAACCACAGGCTCAGCCTGCCCCCCGGAACCAGAACAGGGCCTGAAGCCATCCTGCGCATTTGCGGCCAGCTCCCAAAAAAGCGAGTTGTAAAATGGAGCTTCAGGGCACTGCAATTCACAAACCTGCACAGTTATAAATGATAACTCTCGTCCACAAATATATTGAGGGAAGGCAAAGAAGAGGATTTGAAATCAAGGCAGAATTGCAGGAAACAGATTTCAGGAGGTAGATTCGAATCGCCTTTAAAGCACATGAAAAGCAGGAAAACGTTGACAATGATGCCCTTGGCCAAAAACGGCGTATGCGTTTTTTCCTGAATATATTCAGGAAAAAACGCATACGCCGTTTTTGGCCAACCAAGCAACCTGGAAAGGCAAATCAGCGCTACAAAGAAGTCTCGCTTCCCATCGGTCAAAAGGGCCATGCTGAATAAAGTGTCAAAACCAGAAATGCAGGACAGGCCATGGAGAAATGGGGGCCTTGCTACACTGATGGGCGGGATGTAAATTGCCAACAGCCACTCTGGAGAAGTGTACGGTGTGTTCTGAAACATCTAAAAAACACAGCTTAGAGAGCATAGGGCACTTCCACGCATGGGGGTATAAAGTGGGAAAATTAAAAATAAGAAAGACACAAGAACCCCAAAGTTTAGGGCTGCTCTGTTGACAAGGACCTCCACTTCATTCCACCTTAAATATCCCAGGAAAGCGAAAAATGGATAAAAAAGTTGTGGTCCTTATGTACAGTGGAATATCACTCAGCCATGAAATCAATGTCATAAGGCTAGTAGCAGCATGATGAGTGGATTTACGTATGACGATTCTAAGTGAAATAAGTCACACAGAAAAGGACACTTCTCATAAGGTGTCACTTATAGAGGGAATGTAAAAACAGTTACACTTGAACTGAATTACAAAACAGAACAGAGTCACACATGCAGAAAATACACTATGGCTGCTTAACGGGAAAGGTGAGGTGGGGTGATACATAAAACAAGAGTTTCAAATTAGCTCAGATACCGTTCCATAAACCCAATATGTAATAGACAAGACCTACTCCTTGCTCAGAGAACTGGACTCAACACGCCCGATTCACCGCACAAGAATATAACTGACTAGTAATAATCTTAAAACCTATGTATTGATATCTCTCTGTTAGTGTGTCAAGTGGGTGTAAAGCGGCATAAAGACAGCCGTAAAAAGCAGCTAAACCCCATTATAAAAATAAATTACTTTTAAAAAACCAGGAAACAAAGACAGGGAAAGAGAGAGAAATTCTTACACAATTCGTTCAGGGGCTGTGATGCAACCTGGATTGACCATATCTAGACCCACAGCTGGATGAGACATAAGGGTGGACACTCTTGGGGCTGAGAGGTTTGGTGAGGTTGGGTGAGCAAACGCAGACCCTTTAAAGTAATACTGCGTGCTACCCATCGCATGGGTCCCAAATCGCCAGGTTCAAGGGCATCTTCCTACATCGAAAACATGCCTGAGAAACCCAGAAGATGGTACACCGTGTGATGGGGAAAGGTTTCTAAAACGTACCTCATTTCTCATCTCCTTTTGCTCGGGTTCGCCATTCCAGCCACTTTACTAGCAATCTCCCTACTTGGAGCATCAACACCTTTAACCTCCTGTTCCGTACAGGTTGCAATTTGTCCTGAGGATGAACGGGAGAACGGGGAACCAATGAGAGACTAGCTCTTGGTGTTGGGACAGGCACAGGTCACTCTATTTTCCCATCAGGAACAAGAATTAACCACAGGCTCAGCCTGCCCCCCGGAACCAGAACAGGGCCTGAAGCCATCCTGCGCTTTTGAGGCCACCTCCCAAAAAAGCGAGTTGTAAAATGGAGCTTCAGGGCACTGCAATTCACAAACCTGCACAGTTATAAATGATAACTCTCATCCACAAATATATTGAGGGAAGGCAAAGAAGAGGATTTGAAATCAAGGCAGAATTGCAGGAAACAGATTTCAGGAGGTAGATTCGAATCGCCTTTAAAGCACATGAAAAGCAGCAAAACGTTGACAATGATGCCCTTGGCCAAAAAGGGCGTATGCGTTTTTTCCTGAATATATTCAGGAAATACGCATACGCCCTTTTTGGCCAACCAAGCAACCTGGAAAGGCAAATCAGCGCTACAAAGAAGTCTCGCTTCCCATCGGTCAAAAGGGCCATGCTGAAAAAAGTGTCAAAACCAAAAATGCAGGACAGGCCATGGAGAAATGGGAGCCTTGCTACACTGATGGGCGGGATGTAAATTGCCAACAGCCACTCTGGAGAAGTGTACGGTGTGTTTTGAAACATCTAAAAAACACAGCTTAGAGAGCATAGGGCACTTCCACGCATGGGGGTATAAAGTGGGAAAATTAAAAATCAGCAAGACACAAGAACCCCAAAGTTTAGGGCTGCTCTGTTGACAAGGACCTCCACTTCATTCCACCTTAAATATCCCAGGAAAGCGAAAAATGGATAAAAAAGTTGTGGTCCTTATGTACAGTGGAATATCACTCAGCCATGAAATCAATGTCATAAGGCTAGTAGCATCATGATGAGTGGATTTAGGTATGACGATTCTAAGTGAAATAAGTCACACAGAAAAGGACACTTCTCATAAGGTGTCACTTATAGAGGGAATGTAAAAACCGTTACACTTGAACTGAATTACAAAACAGAACAGAGTCACACATGCAGAAAATACACTATGGCTGCTTAACGGGAAAGGTGAGGTGGGGTGATACATAAAACAAGAGTTTCAAATTAGCTCAGATACCGTTCCATAAACCCAATATGTAATAGACAAGACCTACTCCTTGCTCAGAGAACTGGACTCAACACGCCCGATTCACCGCACAAGAATATAACTGACTAGTAATAATCTTAAAACCTATGTATTGATATCTCTCTGTTAGTGTGTCAAGTGGGTGTAAAGCGGCATAAACACAGCCGTGAAAAGCAGCTAAACCCCATTATAAAAATAAATTACTTTTAAAAACCCAGGAAACAAAGACAGGGAAAGAGAGAGAAATTCTTACACAATTCGTTCAGGGGCTGTGATGCAACCTGGATTGACCATATCTAGACCCACAGCTGGATGAGACATAAGGGTGGACACTCTTGGGGCTGAGAGGTTTGGTGAGGTTGGGTGAGCAAACGCAGACCCTTTAAAGTAATACTGCGTGCTACCCATCGCATGGGTCCCAAATCTCCAGGTTCAAGGGCATCTTCCTACATCGAAAACATGCATGAGAAACCCAGAAGATGGTACACCGTGTGATGGGGAAAGGTTTCTAAAACGCACCTCATTTCTCATCTCCTTGTGCTCGGGTTCGCCATTCCAGCCACTTTACTAGCAATCTCCCTACTTGGAGCATCAGCACCTTTAACCTCCTGTTCCGTACAGGTTGCAATTTGTCCTGAGGATGAACGGGAAGACGGGGAACCAATGAGAGACTAGCTCTTGGTGTTGGGACAGGCACAGGTCACTCTATTTTCCCATCAGGATGAAGAATTAACCACTGGCTCAGCCTGCCCCCCGGAACCAGAACAGGGCCTGAAGCCATCCTGCGCTTTTGCGGCCAGCTCCCGAAAAAGCGAGCTGTAAAATGGAGCTTCAGGGCACTGCAATTCACAAACCTGCAGAGATATAAATGATAACTCTCGTCCACAAATATATTGAGGGAAGGCAAAGAAGAGGATTTGAAATCAAGGCAGAATTGCAGGAAACAGATTTCAGGAGGTAGATTCGAATCGCCTTTAAAGCACATGAAAATCAGGAAAACGTTGACAATGATGCCCTTGGCCAAAAACGGCGTATGTGTTTTTTCCTGAATATATTCAGGAAAAAACGCATACGCCGTTTTTGGCCAACCAAGCAACCTGGAAAGGCAAATCAGCGCTACAATGAAGTCTCGCTTCCCATCGGTCAAAAGGGCCATGCTGAAAAAAGTGTCAAAACCAGAAATGCAGGACAGGCCATGGAGAAATGGGGGCCTTGCTACACTGATGGGCGGGATGTAAATTGCCAACAGCCACTCTGGAGAAGTGTACGGTGTGTTCTGAAACATCTAAAAAACACAGCTTAGAGAGCATAGGGCACTTCCACGCATGGGGGTATAAAGTGGGAAAATTAAAAATCAGCAAGACACAAGAACCCCAAAGTTTAGGGCTGCTCTGTTGACAAGGACCTCCACTTCATTCCACCTTAAATATCCCAGGAAAGCGAAAAATGGATAAAAAAGTTGTGTTCCTTATGTACAATGGAATATCACTCAGCCATGAAATCAATGTCATAAGGCTAGTAGCGGCATGATGAGTGGATTTAGGTACGACGATTCTAAGTGAAATAAGTCACACAGAAAAGGACACTTCTCATAAGGTGTCACTTATAGAGGGAATGTAAAAGCCGTTACACTTGAACTGAATTACAAAACAGAACAGAGTCACACATGCAGAAAACACACTATGGCTGCTTAACGGGAAAGGTGAGGTGGGGTGATACATAAAACAAGAGTTTCAAATTAGCTCAGATACCGTTCCATAAACCCAATATGTAATAGACAAGACCTACTCCTTGCTCAGAGAACTGGACTCAACACGCCCGATTCACCGCACAAGAATATATCTGACTAGTAATAATCTTAAAACCTATGTATTGATATCTCTCTGTTAGTGTGTCAAGTGGGTGTAAAGCGGCATAAACACAGCCGTGAAAAGCAGCTAAACCCCATTATAAAAATAAATTACTTTTAAAAACCCATGAAACAAAGACAGTGAAAGAGAGAGAAATTCTTACACAATTCGTTCAGGGGCTGTGATGCAACCTGGATTGACCATATCTAGACCCACAGCTGGATGAGACATAAGGGTGGACACTCTTGGGGCTGAGAGGTTTGGTGAGGTTGGGTGAGCAAACGCAGACCCTTTAAAGTAATACTGCGTGCTACCCATCGCATGGGTCCCAAATCGCCAGGTTCAAGGGCATCTTCCTACATCGAAAACATGCATGAGAAACCCAGAAGGTGGTACACCGTGTGATGGGGAAAGGTTTCTAAAACGCACCTCATTTCTCATCTCCTTGTGCTCGGGTTCGCCATTCCAGCCACTTTACTAGCAATCTCCCTACTTGGAGCATCAGCACCTTTAACCTCCTGTTCCATACAGGTTGCAATTTGTCCTGAGGATGAATGGGAAGACGGGGAACCAATGAGAGACTAGCTCTTGGTGTTGGGACAGGCACAGGTCACTCTATTTTCCCATCAGGAAGAAGAATTAACCACAGGCTCAGCCTGCCCCCCAGAACCAGAACAGGGCCTGAAGCCATCCTGCGCTTTTGCGGCCAGCTCCCGAAAAAGCCAGTTGTAAAATGGAGCTTCAGGGCACTGCAATTCACAAACCTGCACAGTTATAAATGATAACTCTCGTCCACAAATATATTGAGGGAAGGCAAAGACGAGGAATTGAAATCAAGGCAGAATTGCAGGAAACAGATTTCAGGAGGTAGATTCGAATCACCTTTAAAGCACATGAAAAGCGGCAAAACGTTGACAATGATGCCCTTGGCCAAAAAGGGCGTATGCGTTTTTTCCTGAATATATTCAGGAAAAAACGCATACGCCCTTTTTGGCCAACCAAGCAACCTGGAAAGGCAAATCAGCGCTACAAAGAAGTCTCGCTTCCCATCGGTCAAAAGGGCCATGCTGAAAAAAGTGTCAAAACCAGAAATGCAGGACAGGCCATGGAGAAATGGGAGCCTTGCTACACTGATGGGCGGGATGTAAACTGCCAACAGCCACTCTGGAGAAGTGTACGGTGTGTTCTGAAACATCTAAAAAACACAGCTTAGAGAGCATAGGGCACTTCCACGCATGGGGGTATAAAGTGGGAAAATTAAAAATCAGCAAGACACAAGAACCCCAAAGTTTAGGGCTGCTCTGTTGACAAGGACCTCCACTTCATTCCACCTTAAATATCCCAGGAAAGCGAAAAATGGATAAAAAAGTTGTGTTCCTTATGTACAATGGAATATCACTCAGCCATGAAATCAATGTCATAAGGCTAGTAGCGGCATGATGAGTGGATTTAGGTACGACGATTCTAAGTGAAATAAGTCACACAGAAAAGGACACTTCTCATAAGGTGTCACTTATAGAGGGAATGTAAAAGCCGTTACACTTGAACTGAATTACAAAACAGAACAGAGTCACACATGCAGAAAACACACTATGGCTGCTTAACGGGAAAGGTGAGGTGGGGTGATACATAAAACAAGAGTTTCAAATTAGCTCAGATACCGTTCCATAAACCCAATATGTAATAGACAAGACCTACTCCTTGCTCAGAGAACTGGACTCAACACGCCCGATTCACCGCACAAGAATATATCTGACTAGTAATAATCTTAAAACCTATGTATTGATATCTCTCTGTTAGTGTGTCAAGTGGGTGTAAAGCGGCATAAACACAGCCGTGAAAAGCAGCTAAACCCCATTATAAAAATAAATTACTTTTAAAAACCCATGAAACAAAGACAGTGAAAGAGAGAGAAATTCTTACACAATTCGTTCAGGGGCTGTGATGCAACCTGGATTGACCATATCTAGACCCACAGCTGGATGAGACATAAGGGTGGACACTCTTGGGGCTGAGAGGTTTGGTGAGGTTGGGTGAGCAAACGCAGACCCTTTAAAGTAATACTGCGTGCTACCCATCGCATGGGTCCCAAATCGCCAGGTTCAAGGGCATCTTCCTACATCGAAAACATGCATGAGAAACCCAGAAGGTGGTACACCGTGTGATGGGGAAAGGTTTCTAAAACGCACCTCATTTCTCATCTCCTTGTGCTCGGGTTCGCCATTCCAGCCACTTTACTAGCAATCTCCCTACTTGGAGCATCAGCACCTTTAACCTCCTGTTCCATACAGGTTGCAATTTGTCCTGAGGATGAATGGGAAGACGGGGAACCAATGAGAGACTAGCTCTTGGTGTTGGGACAGGCACAGGTCACTCTATTTTCCCATCAGGAAGAAGAATTAACCACAGGCTCAGCCTGCCCCCCAGAACCAGAACAGGGCCTGAAGCCATCCTGCGCTTTTGCGGCCAGCTCCCGAAAAAGCCAGTTGTAAAATGGAGCTTCAGGGCACTGCAATTCACAAACCTGCACAGTTATAAATGATAACTCTCGTCCACAAATATATTGAGGGAAGGCAAAGACGAGGAATTGAAATCAAGGCAGAATTGCAGGAAACAGATTTCAGGAGGTAGATTCGAATCACCTTTAAAGCACATGAAAAGCGGCAAAACGTTGACAATGATGCCCTTGGCCAAAAAGGGCGTATGCGTTTTTTCCTGAATATATTCAGGAAAAAACGCATACGCCCTTTTTGGCCAACCAAGCAACCTGGAAAGGCAAATCAGCGCTACAAAGAAGTCTCGCTTCCCATCGGTCAAAAGGGCCATGCTGAAAAAAGTGTCAAAACCAGAAATGAAGGACAGGCCATGGAGAAATGGGAGCCTTGCTACACTGATGGGCGGGATGTAAACTGCCAACAGCCACTCTGGAGAAGTGTACGGTGTGTTCTGAAACATCTAAAAAACACAGCTTAGAGAGCATAGGGCACTTCCACGCATGGGGGTATAAAGTGGGAAAATTAAAAATCAGCAAGACACAAGAACCCCAAAGTTTAGGGCTGCTCTGTTGACAAGGACCTCCACTTCCTTCCACCTTAAATATCCCAGGAAAGCGAAAAATGGATAAAAAAGTTGTGTTCCTTATGTACAATGGAATATCACTCAGCCATGAAATCAATGTCATAAGGCTATTAGCGGCATGATGAGTGGATTTAGGTACGACGATTCTAAGTGAAATAAGTCACACAGAAAAGGACACTTCTCATAAGGTGTCACTTATAGAGGGAATGTAAAAGCCGTTACACTTGAACTGAATTACAAAACAGAACAGAGTCACACATGCAGAAAACACACTATGGCTGCTTAACGGGAAAGGTGAGGTGGGGTGATACATAAAACAAGAGTTTCAAATTAGCTCAGATACCGTTCCATAAACCCAATATGTAATAGACAAGACCTACTCCTTGCTCAGAGAACTGGACTCAACACGCCCGATTCACCGCACAAGAATATATCTGACTAGTAATCTTAAAACCTATGTATTGATATCTCTCTGTTAGTGTGTCAAGTGGGTGTAAAGCGGCATAAACACAGCCGTGAAAAGCAGCTAAACCCCATTATAAAAAGAAATTACTTTTAAAAACCCATGAAACAAAGACAGGGAAAGAGAGAGAAATTCTTACACAATTCGTTCAGGGGCTGTGATGCAACCTGGATTGACCATATCTAGACCCACAGCTGGATGAGACATAAGGGTGGACACTCTTGGGGCTGAGAGGTTTGGTGAGGTTGGGTGAGCAAACGCAGACCCTTTAAAGTAATACTGCGTGCTACCCATCGCATGGGTCCCAAATCTCCAGGTTCAAGGGCATCTTCCTACATCGAAAACATGCATGAGAAACCCAGAAGATGGTACACCGTGTGATGGGGAAAGGTTTCTAAAACGCACCTCATTTCTCATCTCCTTGTGCTCGGGTTCGCCATTCCAGCCACTTTACTAGCAATCTCCCTACTTGGAGCATCAGCACCTTTAACCTCCTGTTCCGTACAGGTTGCAATTTGTCCTGAGGATGAACGGGAAGACGGGGAACCAATGAGAGACTAGCTCTTGGTGTTGGGACAGGCACAGGTCACTCTATTTTCCCATCAGGATGAAGAATTAACCACTGGCTCAGCCTGCCCCCCGGAACCAGAATAGGGCCTGAAGCCATCCTGCGCTTTTGCGGCCAGCTCCCGAAAAAGCGAGCTGTAAAATGGAGCTTCAGGGCACTGCAATTCACAAACCTGCAGAGATATAAATGATAACTCTCGTCCACAAATATATTGAGGGAAGGCAAAGAAGAGGATTTGAAATCAAGGCAGAATTGCAGGAAACAGATTTCAGGAGGTAGATTCGAATCGCCTTTAAAGCACATGAAAATCAGGAAAACGTTGACAATGATGCCCTTGGCCAAAAACGGCGTATGTGTTTTTTCCTGAATATATTCAGGAAAAAACGCATACGCCGTTTTTGGCCAACCAAGCAACCTGGAAAGGCAAATCAGCGCTACAAAGAAGTCTCGCTTCCCATCGGTCAAAAGGGCCATGCTGAAAAAAGTGTCAAAACCAGAAATGCAGGACAGGCCATGGAGAAATGGGGGCCTTGCTACACTGATGGGCGGGATGTAAATTGCCAACAGCCACTCTGGAGAAGTGTACGGTGTGTTCTGAAACATCTAAAAAACACAGCTTAGAGAGCATAGGGCACTTCCACGCATGGGGGTATAAAGTGGGAAAATTAAAAATCAGCAAGACACAAGAACCCCAAAGTTTAGGGCTGCTCTGTTGACAAGGACCTCCACTTCATTCCACCTTAAATATCCCAGGAAAGCGAAAAATGGATAAAAAAGTTGTGTTCCTTATGTACAATGGAATATCACTCAGCCATGAAATCAATGTCATAAGGCTAGTAGCGGCATGATGAGTGGATTTAGGTACGACGATTCTAAGTGAAATAAGTCACACAGAAAAGGACACTTCTCATAAGGTGTCACTTATAGAGGGAATGTAAAAGCCGTTACACTTGAACTGAATTACAAAACAGAACAGAGTCACACATGCAGAAAACACACTATGGCTGCTTAACGGGAAAGGTGAGGTGGGGTGATACATAAAACAAGAGTTTCAAATTAGCTCAGATACCGTTCCATAAACCCAATATGTAATAGACAAGACCTACTCCTTGCTCAGAGAACTGGACTCAACACGCCCGATTCACCGCACAAGAATATATCTGACTAGTAATAATCTTAAAACCTATGTATTGATATCTCTCTGTTAGTGTGTCAAGTGGGTGTAAAGCGGCATAAACACAGCCGTGAAAAGCAGCTAAACCCCATTATAAAAATAAATTACTTTTAAAAACCCATGAAACAAAGACAGTGAAAGAGAGAGAAATTCTTACACAATTCGTTCAGGGGCTGTGATGCAACCTGGATTGACCATATCTAGACCCACAGCTGGATGAGACATAAGGGTGGACACTCTTGGGGCTGAGAGGTTTGGTGAGGTTGGGTGAGCAAACGCAGACCCTTTAAAGTAATACTGCGTGCTACCCATCGCATGGGTCCCAAATCGCCAGGTTCAAGGGCATCTTCCTACATCGAAAACATGCATGAGAAACCCAGAAGGTGGTACACCGTGTGATGGGGAAAGGTTTCTAAAACGCACCTCATTTCTCATCTCCTTGTGCTCGGGTTCGCCATTCCAGCCACTTTACTAGCAATCTCCCTACTTGGAGCATCAGCACCTTTAACCTCCTGTTCCATACAGGTTGCAATTTGTCCTGAGGATGAATGGGAAGACGGGGAACCAATGAGAGACTAGCTCTTGGTGTTGGGACAGGCACAGGTCACTCTATTTTCCCATCAGGAAGAAGAATTAACCACAGGCTCAGCCTGCCCCCCAGAACCAGAACAGGGCCTGAAGCCATCCTGCGCTTTTGCGGCCAGCTCCCGAAAAAGCCAGTTGTAAAATGGAGCTTCAGGGCACTGCAATTCACAAACCTGCACAGTTATAAATGATAACTCTCGTCCACAAATATATTGAGGGAAGGCAAAGACGAGGAATTGAAATCAAGGCAGAATTGCAGGAAACAGATTTCAGGAGGTAGATTCGAATCACCTTTAAAGCACATGAAAAGCGGCAAAACGTTGACAATGATGCCCTTGGCCAAAAAGGGCGTATGCGTTTTTTCCTGAATATATTCAGGAAAAAACGCATACGCCCTTTTTGGCCAACCAAGCAACCTGGAAAGGCAAATCAGCGCTACAAAGAAGTCTCGCTTCCCATCGGTCAAAAGGGCCATGCTGAAAAAAGTGTCAAAACCAGAAATGCAGGACAGGCCATGGAGAAATGGGAGCCTTGCTACACTGATGGGCGGGATGTAAACTGCCAACAGCCACTCTGGAGAAGTGTACGGTGTGTTCTGAAACATCTAAAAAACACAGCTTAGAGAGCATAGGGCACTTCCACGCATGGGGGTATAAAGTGGGAAAATTAAAAATCAGCAAGACACAAGAACCCCAAAGTTTAGGGCTGCTCTGTTGACAAGGACCTCCACTTCCTTCCACCTTAAATATCCCAGGAAAGCGAAAAATGGATAAAAAAGTTGTGGTCCTTATGTACAATGGAATATCACTCAGCCATGAAATCAATGTCATAAGGCTAGTAGCGGCATGATGAGTGGATTTAGGTACGACGATTCTAAGTGAAATAAGTCACACAGAAAAGGACACTTCTCATAAGGTGTCACTTATAGAGGGAATGTAAAAGCCGTTACACTTGAACTGAATTACAAAACAGAACAGAGTCACACATGCAGAAAACACACTATGGCTGCTTAACGGGAAAGGTGAGGTGGGGTGATACATAAAACAAGAGTTTCAAATTAGCTCAGATACCGTTCCATAAACCCAATATGTAATAGACAAGACCTACTCCTTGCTCAGAGAACTGGACTCAACACGCCCGATTCACCGCACAAGAATATATCTGACTAGTAATCTTAAAACCTATGTATTGATATCTCTCTGTTAGTGTGTCAAGTGGGTGTAAAGCGGCATAAACACAGCCGTGAAAAGCAGCTAAACCCCATTATAAAAAGAAATTACTTTTAAAAACCCATGAAACAAAGACAGTGAAAGAGAGAGAAATTCTTACACAATTCGTTCAGGGGCTGTGATGCAACCTGGATTGACCATATCTAGACCCACAGCTGGATGAGACATAAGGGTGGACACTCTTGGGGCTGAGAGGTTTGGTGAGGTTGGGTGAGCAAACGCAGACCCTTTAAAGTAATACTGCGTGCTACCCATCGCATGGGTCCCAAATCTCCAGGTTCAAGGGCATCTTCCTACATCGTAAACATGCATGAGAAACCCAGAAGATGGTACACCGTGTGATGGGGAAAGGTTTCTAAAACGCACCTCATTTCTCATTTCCTTGTGCTCGGGTTCGCCATTCCAGCCACTTTACTAGCAATCTCCCTACTTGGAGCATCTGCACCTTTAACCTCCTGTTCCATACAGGTTGCAATTTGTCCTCAGGAAGAACGGGAAGACGGGGAACCAATGAGAGACTAGCTCTTGGTGTTGGGACAGGCACAGGTCACTCTATTTTCCCATCAGGAAGACGAATTAACCACAGGCTCAGCCTGCCCCCCGGAACCAGAACAGGGCCTGAAGCCATCCTGCGCTTTTGCGGCCAGCACCCAAAAAAGCGAGTTGTAAAATCGAGCTTCAGGGCACTGCAATTCAAAAACCTGCAGAGTTATAAATGATAACTCTCGTCCACAAATATATTGAGGGAAGGCAAAGAAGAGGATTTGAAATCAAGGCAGAATTGCAGGAAACAGATTTCAGGAGGTAGATTCGAATCGCCTTTAAAGCACATGAAAAGCAACAAAACGTTGACAATGATGCCCTTGGACAAAAAGGGCGTATGCGTTTTTTCCTGAATATATTCAGGAAAAAACGCATACGCCCTTTTTGGCCAACCAAGCAACCTGGAAAGGCAAATCAGCGCTACAAAGAAGTCTCGCTTCCCATCGGTCAAAAGGGCCATGCTGAAAAAAGCGTCAAAACCAGAAATGCAGGACAGGCCATGGAGAAATGGGAGCTTTGCTACACAGATGGGTGGTATGTAAATTGCCAACAGCCACTCTGGAGAAGTGTACGGTGTGTTCTGAAACATCTAAAAAACACAGCTTAGAGAGCATAGGGCACTCCCACGCATGGGGGTATAAAGTGGGAAAATTAAAAACCAGCAAGACACAAGAACCCCAACGATTAGGGCTGCTCTGTTGACAAGGACCTCCACTTCATTCCACCTTAAAGATCCCAGGAAAGCGAAAAATGGATAAAAAAGTTGTGGTCCTTATGTACAATGGAATATCACTCAGCCATGAAATCAATGTCATAAGGCTAGTAGCGGCATGATGAGTGGATTTAGGTACGACGATTCTAAGTGAAATAAGTCACACAGAAAAGGACACTTCTCATAAGGTGTCACTTATAGAGGGAATGTAAAAGCCGTTACACTTGAACTGAATTACAAAACAGAACAGAGTCACACATGCAGAAAACACACTATGGCTGCTTAACGGGAAAGGTGAGGTGGGGTGATACATAAAACAAGAGTTTCAAATTAGCTCAGATACCGTTCCATAAACCCAATATGTAATAGACAAGACCTACTCCTTGCTCAGAGAACTGGACTCAACACGCCCGATTCACCGCACAAGAATATATCTGACTAGTAATAATCTTAAAACCTATGTATTGGTATCTCTCTGTTAGTGTGTCAAGTGGGTGTAAAGCAGCATAAACACAGCCGTGAAAAGAAGCTAAACCCCATTATAAAAATAAATTACTTTTAAAAACCCATGAAACAAAGACAGTGAAAGAGAGAGAAATTCTTACACAATTCGTTCAGGGGCTGTGATGCAACCTGGAATGACCATATCTAGACCCACAGCTGGATGAGACATAAGGTTGGACACTCTTGGGGCTGAGAGGTTTGGTGAGGTTGGGTGAGCAAACGCAGACCCTTTAAAGTAATACTGCGTGCTACCCATCGCATGGGTCCCAAATCTCCAGGTTCAAGGGCATCTTCCTACATCGAAAACATGCATGAGAAACCCAGAAGATGGTACACCATGTGATGGGGAAAGGTTTCTAAAACGCACCTCATTTCTCATCTCCTTTTGCTCGGGTTCGCCATTCCAGCCACTTTACTAGCAATCTCCCTACTTGGAGCATCAGCACCTTTAACCTCCTGTTCCATACAGGTTGCAATTTGTCCTGAGGATGAACGGGAAGACGGGGAACCAATGAGAGATTAGCTCTTGGTGTTGGGACAGGCACAGGTCACTCTATTTTCCCATCAGGAAGAAGAATTAACCACAGGCTCAGCCTGCACCCCGGAACCAGAACAGGGCCTGAAGCCATCCTGCGCTTTTGCGGCCAGCTCCCAAAAAAGCGACTTGTAAAATGGAGCTTCAGGGCACTGCAATTCACAAACCTGCAGAGTTATAAATGATAACTCTCGTCCACAAATATATTGAGGGAAGGCAAAGAAGAGGATTTGAAATCAAGGCAGAATTGCAGGAAACAGATTTCAGGAGGTAGATTCGAATCGCCTTTAAAGCACATGAAAAGCAGCAAAACGTTGACAATGATGCCCTTAGCTAAAAAGAGTGTATGCATTTTTTCCTGAATATATTCAGGAAAAAACGCATACGCCCTTTTTGGCCAACCAAGCAACCTGGAAAGGCAAATCAGTGCTACAAAGAAGTCTCGCTTCCCATCGGTCAAAAGGGCCATGCTGAAAAAAGCGTCAAAACCAGAAATGCAGGACAGGCCATGGAGAAATGGGAGCCTTGCTACACTGATGGGTGGTACGTAAATTGCCAACAGCCACTCTGGAGAAGTGTACGGTGTGTTCTGAAACATCTAAAAAACACAGCTTAGAGAGCATAGGGCACTCCCACGCATGGGGGTATAAAGTGGGAAAATTAAAAATCAGCAAGACACAAGAACCCCAAAGTTTAGGGCTGCTCTGTTGACAAGGACCTCCACTTCCTTCCACCTTAAATATCCCAGGAAAGCGAAAAATGGATAAAAAAGTTGTGGTCCTTATGTACAATGGAATATCACTCAGCCATGAAATCAATGTCATAAGGCTATTAGCGGCATGATGAGTGGATTTAGGTACGACGATTCTAAGTGAAATAAGTCACACAGAAAAGGACACTTCTCATAAGGTGTCACTTATAGAGGGAATGTAAAAGCCGTTACACTTGAACTGAATTACAAAACAGAACAGAGTCACACATGCAGAAAACACACTATGGCTGCTTAACGGGAAAGGTGAGGTGGGGTGATACATAAAACAAGAGTTTCAAATTAGCTCAGATACCGTTCCATAAACCCAATATGTAATAGACAAGACCTACTCCTTGCTCAGAGAACTGGACTCAACACGCCCGATTCACCGCACAAGAATATATCTGACTAGTAATCTTAAAACCTATGTATTGATATCTCTCTGTTAGTGTGTCAAGTGGGTGTAAAGCGGCATAAACACAGCCGTGAAAAGCAGCTAAACCCCATTATAAAAAGAAATTACTTTTAAAAACCCATGAAACAAAGACAGGGAAAGAGAGAGAAATTCTTACACAATTCGTTCAGGGGCTGTGATGCAACCTGGATTGACCATATCTAGACCCACAGCTGGATGAGACATAAGGGTGGACACTCTTGGGGCTGAGAGGTTTGGTGAGGTTGGGTGAGCAAACGCAGACCCTTTAAAGTAATACTGCGTGCTACCCATCGCATGGGTCCCAAATCTCCAGGTTCAAGGGCATCTTCCTACATCGAAAACATGCATGAGAAACCCAGAAGATGGTACACCGTGTGATGGGGAAAGGTTTCTAAAACGCACCTCATTTCTCATCTCCTTGTGCTCGGGTTCGCCATTCCAGCCACTTTACTAGCAATCTCCCTACTTGGAGCATCAGCACCTTTAACCTCCTGTTCCGTACAGGTTGCAATTTGTCCTGAGGATGAACGGGAAGACGGGGAACCAATGAGAGACTAGCTCTTGGTGTTGGGACAGGCACAGGTCACTCTATTTTCCCATCAGGATGAAGAATTAACCACTGGCTCAGCCTGCCCCCCGGAACCAGAATAGGGCCTGAAGCCATCCTGCGCTTTTGCGGCCAGCTCCCGAAAAAGCGAGCTGTAAAATGGAGCTTCAGGGCACTGCAATTCACAAACCTGCAGAGATATAAATGATAACTCTCGTCCACAAATATATTGAGGGAAGGCAAAGAAGAGGATTTGAAATCAAGGCAGAATTGCAGGAAACAGATTTCAGGAGGTAGATTCGAATCGCCTTTAAAGCACATGAAAATCAGGAAAACGTTGACAATGATGCCCTTGGCCAAAAACGGCGTATGTGTTTTTTCCTGAATATATTCAGGAAAAAACGCATACGCCGTTTTTGGCCAACCAAGCAACCTGGAAAGGCAAATCAGCGCTACAAAGAAGTCTCGCTTCCCATCGGTCAAAAGGGCCATGCTGAAAAAAGTGTCAAAACCAGAAATGCAGGACAGGCCATGGAGAAATGGGGGCCTTGCTACACTGATGGGCGGGATGTAAATTGCCAACAGCCACTCTGGAGAAGTGTACGGTGTGTTCTGAAACATCTAAAAAACACAGCTTAGAGAGCATAGGGCACTTCCACGCATGGGGGTATAAAGTGGGAAAATTAAAAATCAGCAAGACACAAGAACCCCAAAGTTTAGGGCTGCTCTGTTGACAAGGACCTCCACTTCATTCCACCTTAAATATCCCAGGAAAGCGAAAAATGGATAAAAAAGTTGTGTTCCTTATGTACAATGGAATATCACTCAGCCATGAAATCAATGTCATAAGGCTAGTAGCGGCATGATGAGTGGATTTAGGTACGACGATTCTAAGTGAAATAAGTCACACAGAAAAGGACACTTCTCATAAGGTGTCACTTATAGAGGGAATGTAAAAGCCGTTACACTTGAACTGAATTACAAAACAGAACAGAGTCACACATGCAGAAAACACACTATGGCTGCTTAACGGGAAAGGTGAGGTGGGGTGATACATAAAACAAGAGTTTCAAATTAGCTCAGATACCGTTCCATAAACCCAATATGTAATAGACAAGACCTACTCCTTGCTCAGAGAACTGGACTCAACACGCCCGATTCACCGCACAAGAATATATCTGACTAGTAATAATCTTAAAACCTATGTATTGATATCTCTCTGTTAGTGTGTCAAGTGGGTGTAAAGCGGCATAAACACAGCCGTGAAAAGCAGCTAAACCCCATTATAAAAATAAATTACTTTTAAAAACCCATGAAACAAAGACAGTGAAAGAGAGAGAAATTCTTACACAATTCGTTCAGGGGCTGTGATGCAACCTGGATTGACCATATCTAGACCCACAGCTGGATGAGACATAAGGGTGGACACTCTTGGGGCTGAGAGGTTTGGTGAGGTTGGGTGAGCAAACGCAGACCCTTTAAAGTAATACTGCGTGCTACCCATCGCATGGGTCCCAAATCGCCAGGTTCAAGGGCATCTTCCTACATCGAAAACATGCATGAGAAACCCAGAAGGTGGTACACCGTGTGATGGGGAAAGGTTTCTAAAACGCACCTCATTTCTCATCTCCTTGTGCTCGGGTTCGCCATTCCAGCCACTTTACTAGCAATCTCCCTACTTGGAGCATCAGCACCTTTAACCTCCTGTTCCATACAGGTTGCAATTTGTCCTGAGGATGAATGGGAAGACGGGGAACCAATGAGAGACTAGCTCTTGGTGTTGGGACAGGCACAGGTCACTCTATTTTCCCATCAGGAAGAAGAATTAACCACAGGCTCAGCCTGCCCCCCAGAACCAGAACAGGGCCTGAAGCCATCCTGCGCTTTTGCGGCCAGCTCCCGAAAAAGCCAGTTGTAAAATGGAGCTTCAGGGCACTGCAATTCACAAACCTGCACAGTTATAAATGATAACTCTCGTCCACAAATATATTGAGGGAAGGCAAAGACGAGGAATTGAAATCAAGGCAGAATTGCAGGAAACAGATTTCAGGAGGTAGATTCGAATCACCTTTAAAGCACATGAAAAGCGGCAAAACGTTGACAATGATGCCCTTGGCCAAAAAGGGCGTATGCGTTTTTTCCTGAATATATTCAGGAAAAAACGCATACGCCCTTTTTGGCCAACCAAGCAACCTGGAAAGGCAAATCAGCGCTACAAAGAAGTCTCGCTTCCCATCGGTCAAAAGGGCCATGCTGAAAAAAGTGTCAAAACCAGAAATGCAGGACAGGCCATGGAGAAATGGGAGCCTTGCTACACTGATGGGCGGGATGTAAACTGCCAACAGCCACTCTGGAGAAGTGTACGGTGTGTTCTGAAACATCTAAAAAACACAGCTTAGAGAGCATAGGGCACTTCCACGCATGGGGGTATAAAGTGGGAAAATTAAAAATCAGCAAGACACAAGAACCCCAAAGTTTAGGGCTGCTCTGTTGACAAGGACCTCCACTTCCTTCCACCTTAAATATCCCAGGAAAGCGAAAAATGGATAAAAAAGTTGTGGTCCTTATGTACAATGGAATATCACTCAGCCATGAAATCAATGTCATAAGGCTAGTAGCGGCATGATGAGTGGATTTAGGTACGACGATTCTAAGTGAAATAAGTCACACAGAAAAGGACACTTCTCATAAGGTGTCACTTATAGAGGGAATGTAAAAGCCGTTACACTTGAACTGAATTACAAAACAGAACAGAGTCACACATGCAGAAAACACACTATGGCTGCTTAACGGGAAAGGTGAGGTGGGGTGATACATAAAACAAGAGTTTCAAATTAGCTCAGATACCGTTCCATAAACCCAATATGTAATAGACAAGACCTACTCCTTGCTCAGAGAACTGGACTCAACACGCCCGATTCACCGCACAAGAATATATCTGACTAGTAATCTTAAAACCTATGTATTGATATCTCTCTGTTAGTGTGTCAAGTGGGTGTAAAGCGGCATAAACACAGCCGTGAAAAGCAGCTAAACCCCATTATAAAAAGAAATTACTTTTAAAAACCCATGAAACAAAGACAGTGAAAGAGAGAGAAATTCTTACACAATTCGTTCAGGGGCTGTGATGCAACCTGGATTGACCATATCTAGACCCACAGCTGGATGAGACATAAGGGTGGACACTCTTGGGGCTGAGAGGTTTGGTGAGGTTGGGTGAGCAAACGCAGACCCTTTAAAGTAATACTGCGTGCTACCCATCGCATGGGTCCCAAATCTCCAGGTTCAAGGGCATCTTCCTACATCGTAAACATGCATGAGAAACCCAGAAGATGGTACACCGTGTGATGGGGAAAGGTTTCTAAAACGCACCTCATTTCTCATTTCCTTGTGCTCGGGTTCGCCATTCCAGCCACTTTACTAGCAATCTCCCTACTTGGAGCATCTGCACCTTTAACCTCCTGTTCCATACAGGTTGCAATTTGTCCTCAGGAAGAACGGGAAGACGGGGAACCAATGAGAGACTAGCTCTTGGTGTTGGGACAGGCACAGGTCACTCTATTTTCCCATCAGGAAGACGAATTAACCACAGGCTCAGCCTGCCCCCCGGAACCAGAACAGGGCCTGAAGCCATCCTGCGCTTTTGCGGCCAGCACCCAAAAAAGCGAGTTGTAAAATCGAGCTTCAGGGCACTGCAATTCAAAAACCTGCAGAGTTATAAATGATAACTCTCGTCCACAAATATATTGAGGGAAGGCAAAGAAGAGGATTTGAAATCAAGGCAGAATTGCAGGAAACAGATTTCAGGAGGTAGATTCGAATCGCCTTTAAAGCACATGAAAAGCAACAAAACGTTGACAATGATGCCCTTGGACAAAAAGGGCGTATGCGTTTTTTCCTGAATATATTCAGGAAAAAACGCATACGCCCTTTTTGGCCAACCAAGCAACCTGGAAAGGCAAATCAGCGCTACAAAGAAGTCTCGCTTCCCATCGGTCAAAAGGGCCATGCTGAAAAAAGCGTCAAAACCAGAAATGCAGGACAGGCCATGGAGAAATGGGAGCTTTGCTACACAGATGGGTGGTATGTAAATTGCCAACAGCCACTCTGGAGAAGTGTACGGTGTGTTCTGAAACATCTAAAAAACACAGCTTAGAGAGCATAGGGCACTCCCACGCATGGGGGTATAAAGTGGGAAAATTAAAAACCAGCAAGACACAAGAACCCCAACGATTAGGGCTGCTCTGTTGACAAGGACCTCCACTTCATTCCACCTTAAAGATCCCAGGAAAGCGAAAAATGGATAAAAAAGTTGTGGTCCTTATGTACAATGGAATATCACTCAGCCATGAAATCAATGTCATAAGGCTAGTAGCGGCATGATGAGTGGATTTAGGTACGACGATTCTAAGTGAAATAAGTCACACAGAAAAGGACACTTCTCATAAGGTGTCACTTATAGAGGGAATGTAAAAGCCGTTACACTTGAACTGAATTACAAAACAGAACAGAGTCACACATGCAGAAAACACACTATGGCTGCTTAACGGGAAAGGTGAGGTGGGGTGATACATAAAACAAGAGTTTCAAATTAGCTCAGATACCGTTCCATAAACCCAATATGTAATAGACAAGACCTACTCCTTGCTCAGAGAACTGGACTCAACACGCCCGATTCACCGCACAAGAATATATCTGACTAGTAATAATCTTAAAACCTATGTATTGGTATCTCTCTGTTAGTGTGTCAAGTGGGTGTAAAGCAGCATAAACACAGCCGTGAAAAGAAGCTAAACCCCATTATAAAAATAAATTACTTTTAAAAACCCATGAAACAAAGACAGTGAAAGAGAGAGAAATTCTTACACAATTCGTTCAGGGGCTGTGATGCAACCTGGAATGACCATATCTAGACCCACAGCTGGATGAGACATAAG
Organism: Balaenoptera physalus; assembly: GCF_965194825.1. Classification (NCBI taxonomy): domain Eukaryota; kingdom Metazoa; phylum Chordata; class Mammalia; order Artiodactyla; family Balaenopteridae; genus Balaenoptera; species Balaenoptera physalus. Next base: position 104,615 of record NW_028125917.1, read on the forward strand.
GTTGGACACTCTTGGGGCTGAGAGGTTTGGTGAGGTTGGGTGAGCAAACGCAGACCCTTTAAAGTAATACTGCGTGCTACCCATCGCATGGGTCCCAAATCTCCAGGTTCAAGGGCATCTTCCTACATCGAAAACATGCATGAGAAACCCAGAAGATGGTACACCATGTGATGGGGAAAGGTTTCTAAAACGCACCTCATTTCTCATCTCCTTTTGCTCGGGTTCGCCATTCCAGCCACTTTACTAGCAATCTCCCTACTTGGAGCATCAGCACCTTTAACCTCCTGTTCCATACAGGTTGCAATTTGTCCTGAGGATGAACGGGAAGACGGGGAACCAATGAGAGATTAGCTCTTGGTGTTGGGACAGGCACAGGTCACTCTATTTTCCCATCAGGAAGAAGAATTAACCACAGGCTCAGCCTGCACCCCGGAACCAGAACAGGGCCTGAAGCCATCCTGCGCTTTTGCGGCCAGCTCCCAAAAAAGCGACTTGTAAAATGGAGCTTCAGGGCACTGCAATTCACAAACCTGCAGAGTTATAAATGATAACTCTCGTCCACAAATATATTGAGGGAAGGCAAAGAAGAGGATTTGAAATCAAGGCAGAATTGCAGGAAACAGATTTCAGGAGGTAGATTCGAATCGCCTTTAAAGCACATGAAAAGCAGCAAAACGTTGACAATGATGCCCTTAGCTAAAAAGAGTGTATGCATTTTTTCCTGAATATATTCAGGAAAAAACGCATACGCCCTTTTTGGCCAACCAAGCAACCTGGAAAGGCAAATCAGTGCTACAAAGAAGTCTCGCTTCCCATCGGTCAAAAGGGCCATGCTGAAAAAAGCGTCAAAACCAGAAATGCAGGACAGGCCATGGAGAAATGGGAGCCTTGCTACACTGATGGGTGGTACGTAAATTGCCAACAGCCACTCTGGAGAAGTGTACGGTGTGTTCTGAAACATCTAAAAAACACAGCTTAGAGAGCATAGGGCACTCCCACGCATGGGGGTATAAAGTGGGAAAATTAAAAATCAGCAAGACACAAGAACCCCAACGATTAGGGCTGCTCTGTTGACAAGGACCTCCACTTCATTCCACCTTAAATATCCCAGGAAAGCGAAAAATGGATAAAAAAGTTGTGGTCCTTATGTACAATGGAATATCACTCAGCCATGAAATCAATGTCATAAGGCTAGTAGCGGCATGATGAGTGGATTTAGGTACGACGATTCTAAGTGAAATAAGTCTCACAGAAAAGGACACTTCTCATAAGGAGTCACTTATAGAGGAAATGTAAAAACCGTTACACTTGAACTGAATTACAAAACAGAACAGAGTCACACGTGCAGAAAACACACTATACCTGCTTAACGGGAAAGGTGAGGTGGGGTGATACATAAAACAAGAGTTTCAAATTAGCTCAGATACCGTTCCATAAACCCAATATGTAATAGACAAGACCTACTCCTTGCTCAGAGAACTGGACTCAACACGACCGATTCACCGCACAAGAATATATCTGACTAGTAATAATCTTAAAACCTATGTATTGATATCTCTCTGTTAGTGTGTCAAGTGGGTGTAAAGCGGCATAAACACAGCCGTGAAAAGCAGCTAAACCCCATTATAAAAATAAATTACTTTTAAAAACCCATGAAACAAAGACAGTGAAAGAGAGAGAAATTCTTACACAATTCGTTCAGGGGCTGTGATGCAACCTGGATTGACCATATCTAGACCCACAGCTGGATGAGACATAAGGGTGGACACTCTTGGGGCTGAGAGGTTTGGTGAGGTTGGGTGAGCAAACGCAGACCCTTTAAAGTAATACTGCGTGCTACCCATCGCATGGGTCCCAAATCTCCAGGTTCAAGGGCATCTTCCTACATCGAAAACATGCATGAGAAACCCAGAAGATGGTACACCATGTGATGGGGAAAGGTTTCTAAAACGCACCTCATTTCTCATCTCCTTTTGCTCGGGTTCGCCATTCCAGCCACTTTACTAGCAATCTCCCTACTTGGAGCATCAGCACCTTTAACCTCCTGTTCCATACAGGTTGCAATTTGTCCTGAGGATGAACGGGAAGACGGGGAACCAATGAGAGATTAGCTCTTGGTGTTGGGACAGGCACAGGTCACTCTATTTTCCCATCAGGAAGAAGAATTAACCACAGGCTCAGCCTGCACCCCGGAACCAGAACAGGGCCTGAAGCCATCCTGCGCTTTTGCGGCCAGCTCCCAAAAAAGCGAGTTGTAAAATGGAGCTTCAGGGAACTGCAATTCACAAACCTGCAGAGTTATAAATGATAACTCTCGTCCACAAATATATTGAGGGAAGGCAAAGAAGAGGATTTGAAATCAAGGCAGAATTGCAGGAAACAGATTTCAGGAGGTAGATTCGAATCGCCTTTAAAGCACATGAAAAGCAGGAAAACGTTGACAATGATGCCCTTGGCCAAAAAGGGCGTATGCGTTTTTTCCTGAATATATTCAGGAAAAAACGCATACGCCCTTTTTGGCCAACCAAGCAACCTGGAAAGGCAAATCAGCGCTACAAAGAAGTCTCGCTTCCCATCGGTCAAAAGGGACATGCTGAAAAAAGTGTCAAAAGCAGAAATGCAGGACAGGCCATGGAGAAATGGGAGTCTTGCTACACTGATGGGTGTTATGTAAATTGCCAACAACCACTCTGGAGAAGTTTACGGTGTGTTCTGAAACATCTAAAAAACACAGCTTAGAGAGCATAGGGCACTCCCACGCATGGGGGTATAAAGTGGGAAAATTAAAAATTAGCAAGACACAAGAAACCCAAAGTTTAGGGCTGCTCTGTTGACAAGGACCTCCACTTCATTCCACCTTAAATATCCCAGGAAAGCGAAAAATGGATAAAAAAGTTGTGGTCCTTATGTACAGTGGAATATCACTCAGCCTTGAAATCAATGTCATAAGGCTAGTAGCAGCATGATGAGTGGATTTAGGTATGATGATTCTAAGTGAAATAAGTCACACAGAAAAGGACACTTCTCATAAGGTGTCACTTATAGAGGGAATGTAAAAACCGTTACACTTGAACTGAATTACAAAACAGAACAGAGTCACACATGCAGAAAACACACTATGGCTGCTTAACGGGAAAGGTGAGGTGGGGTGATACATAAAACAAGAGTTTCAAATTAGCTCAGATACCGTTCCATAAACCCAATATGTAATACACAAGACCTACTCCTTGCTCAGAGAACTGGACTCAACACGCCCGATTCACCGCACAAGAATATATCTGACCAGTAATAATCTTAAAACCTATATATTGATATCTCTCTGTTAGTGTGTCAAGTGGGTGTAAAGCGGCCTAAACACAGCCGTGAAAAGCAGCTAAACCCCATTATAAAAATAAATTACTTTTAAAAACCCATGAAACAAAGACAGTGAAAGAGAGAGAAATTGTTACACAATTCGTTCAGGGGCTGTGATGCAACCTGGATTGACCATATCTAGACCCACAGCTGGATGAGACATAAGGGTGGACACTCTTGGGGCTGAGAGGTTTGGTGAGGTTGGGTGAGCAAACGCAGACCCTTTAAAGTAATACTGCGTGCTACCCATCGCATGGGTCCCAAATCTCCAGGTTCAAGGGCATCTTCCTACATCGAAAACATGCATGAGAAACCCAGAAGATGGTACACCGTGTGATGGGGAAAGGTTTCTAAAACGCACCTCATTTATCATCTCCTTGTGCTCGGGTTCGCCATTCCAGCCACTATACTAGCAATCTCCCTACTTGGAGCATCAGCACCTTTAACCTCCTGTTCCATACAGGTTGCAATTTGTCCTGAGGATGAACGGGAAGATGGGGAACCAATGAGAGATTAGCTCTTGGTGTTGGGACAGGCACAGGTCACTCTATTTTCCCATCAGGAAAAAGAATTAACCACAGGCTCAGCCTGCACCCCGGAACCAGAAAAGGGCCTGAAGCCATCCTGCGCTTTTGCGGCCACCTCCCAAAAAAGCGAGTTGTAAAATGGAGCTTCAGGGCACTGCAATTCACAAACCTGCACAGTTATAAATGACAACTCTCGTCCACAAATATATTGAGGGAAGGCAAAGAAGAGGATTTGAAATCAAGGCAGAATTGCAGGAAACAGATTTCAGGAGGTAGATTCGAATCGCCTTTAAAGCACATGAAAAGCAGCAAAACGTTGACAATGATGCCCTTGGCCAAAAAGGGCGTATGCGTTTTTTCCTGAATATATTCAGGAAAAAACGCATACGCCCTTTTTGGCCAACCAAGCAACCTGGAAAGGCAAATCAGCGCTACAAAGAAGTCTCGCTTCCCATCGGTCAAAAGGGCCATGCTGAAAAAAGTGTCAAAACCAGAAATGCAGGACAGGCCATGGAGAAATGGGAGCCTTGCTACACTGATGGGCGGGATGTAAATTGCCAACAGCCACTCTGGAGAAGTGTACGGTGTGTTCTGAAACATCTAAAAAACACAGCTTAGAGAGCATAGGGCACTTCCACGCATGGGGGTATAAAGTGGGAAAATTAAAAATAAGCAAGACACAAGAACCCCAAAGTTTAGGGCTGCTCTGTTGACAAGGACCTCCACTTCATTCCACCTTAAATATCCCAGGAAAGCGAAAAATGGATAAAAAAGTTGTGGTCCTTATGTACAGTGGAATATCACTCAGCCATGAAATCAATGTCATAAGGCTAGTAGCAGCATGATGAGTGGATTTACGTATGACGATTCTAAGTGAAATAAGTCACACAGAAAAGGACACTTCTCATAAGGTGTCACTTATAGAGGGAATGTAAAAACTGTTACACTTGAACTGAATTACAAAACAGAACAGAGTCACACATGCAGAAAATACACTATGGCTGCTTAACGGGAAAGGTGAGGTGGGGTGATACATAAAACAAGAGTTTCAAATTAGCTCAGATACCGTTCCATAAACCCAATATGTAATAGACAAGACCTACTCCTTGCTCAGAGAACTGGACTCAACACGCCCGATTCACCGCACAAGAATATAACTGACTAGTAATAATCTTAAAACCTATGTATTGATATCTCTCTTTTAGTGTGTCAAGTGGGTGTAAAGCGGCATAAATACAGCCGTAAAAAGCAGCTAAACCCCATTATAAAAATAAATTACTTTTAAAAACCCAGGAAACAAAGACAGGGAAAGAGAGAGAAATTCTTACACAATTCGTTCAGGGGCTGTGATGCAACCTGGATTGACCATATCTAGACCCACAGCTGGATGAGACATAAGGGTGGACACTCTTGGGGCTGAGAGGTTTGGTGAGGTTGGGTGAGCAAACGCAGACCCTTTAAAGTAATACTGCGTGCTACCCATCGCATGGGTCCCAAATCGCCAGGTTCAAGGGCATCTTCCTACATCGAAAACATGCATGAGAAACCCAGAAGATGGTACACCGTGTGATGGGGAAAGGTTTCTAAAACGCACCTCATTTCTCATCTCCTTTTGCTCGGGTTCGCCATTCCAGCCACTTTACTAGCAATCTCCCTACTTGGAGCATCAGCACCTTTAACCTCCTGTTCCGTACAGGTTGCAATTTGTCCTGAGGATGAACGGGAGGACGGGGAACCAATGAGAGACTAGCTCTTGGTGTTGGGACAGGCACAGGTCACTCTATTTTCCCATCAGGAACAAGAATTAACCACAGGCTCAGCCTGCCCCCCGGAACCAGAACAGGGCCTGAAGCCATCCTGCGCTTTTGAGGCCACCTCCCAAAAAAGCGAGTTGTAAAATGGAGCTTCAGGGCACTGCAATTCACAAACCTGCACAGTTATAAATGATAACTCTCATCCACAAATATATTGAGGGAAGGCAAAGAAGAGGATTTGAAATCAAGGCAGAATTGCAGGAAACAGATTTCAGGAGGTAGATTCGAATCGCCTTTAAAGCACATGAAAAGCAGCAAAACGTTGACAATGATGCCCTTGGCCAAAAAGGGCGTATGCGTTTTTTCCTGAATATATTCAGGAAATACGCATACGCCCTTTTTGGCCAACCAAGCAACCTGGAAAGGCAAATCAGCGCTACAAAGAAGTCTCGCTTCCCATCGGTCAAAAGGGCCATGCTGAAAAAAGTGTCAAAACCAAAAATGCAGGACAGGCCATGGAGAAATGGGAGCCTTGCTACACTGATGGGCGGGATGTAAATTGCCAACAGCCACTCTGGAGAAGTGTACGGTGTGTTTTGAAACATCTAAAAAACACAGCTTAGAGAGCATAGGGCACTTCCACGCATGGGGGTATAAAGTGGGAAAATTAAAAATCAGCAAGACACAAGAACCCCAAAGTTTAGGGCTGCTCTGTTGACAAGGACCTCCACTTCATTCCACCTTAAATATCCCAGGAAAGCGAAAAATGGATAAAAAATTTGTGGTCCTTATGTACAGTGGAATATCACTCAGCCATGAAATCAATGTCATAAGGCTAGTAGCATCATGATGAGTGGATTTAGGTATGACGATTCTAAGTGAAATAAGTCACACAGAAAAGGACACTTCTCATAAGGTGTCACTTATAGAGGGAATGTAAAAACCGTTACACTTGAACTGAATTACAAAACAGAACAGAGTCACACATGCAGAAAATACACTATGGCTGCTTAACGGGAAAGGTGAGGTGGGGTGAAACATAAAACAAGAGTTTCAAATTAGCTCAGATACCGTTCCATAAACCCAATATGTAATAGACAAGACCTACTCCTTGCTCAGAGAACTGGACTCAACACGCCCGATTCACCGCACAAGAATATAACTGACTAGTAATAATCTTAAAACCTATGTATTGATATCTCTCTGTTAGTGTGTCAAGTGGGTGTAAAGCGGCATAAACACAGCCGTGAAAAGCAGCTAAACCCCATTATAAAAATAAATTACTTTTAAAAACCCAGGAAACAAAGACAGGGAAAGAGAGAGAAATTCTTACACAATTCGTTCAGGGGCTGTGATGCAACCTGGATTGACCATATCTAGACCCACAGCTGGATGAGACATAAGGGTGGACACTCTTGGGGCTGAGAGGTTTGGTGAGGTTGGGTGAGCAAACGCAGACCCTTTAAAGTAATACTGCGTGCTACCCATCGCATGGGTCCCAAATCTCCAGGTTCAAGGGCATCTTCCTACATCGAAAACATGCATGAGAAACCCAGAAGATGGTACACCGTGTGATGGGGAAAGGTTTCTAAAACGCACCTCATTTCTCATCTCCTTGTGCTCGGGTTCGCCATTCCAGCCACTTTACTAGCAATCTCCCTACTTGGAGCATCAGCACCTTTAACCTCCTGTTCCGTACAGGTTGCAATTTGTCCTGAGGATGAACGGGAAGACGGGGAACCAATGAGAGACTAGCTCTTGGTGTTGGGACAGGCACAGGTCACTCTATTTTCCCATCAGGAAGAAGAATTAACCACTGGCTCAGCCTGCCCCCCGGAACCAGAACAGGGCCTGAAGCCATCCTGCGCTTTTGCGGCCAGCTCCCGAAAAAGCGAGCTGTAAAATGGAGCTTCAGGGCACTGCAATTCACAAACCTGCAGAGATATAAACGATAACTCTCGTCCACAAATATATTGAGGGAAGGCAAAGAAGAGGATTTGAAATCAAGGCAGAATTGCAGGAAACAGATTTCAGGAGGTAGATTCGAATCGCCTTTAAAGCACATGAAAATCAGGAAAACGTTGACAATGATGCCCTTGGCCAAAAACGGCGTATGCGTTTTTTCCTGAATATATTCAGGAAAAAACGCATACGCCCTTTTTGGCCAACCAAGCAACCTGGAAAGGCAAATCAGCGCTACAAAGAAGTCTCGCTTCCCATCGGTCAAAAGGGCCATGCTGAAAAAAGTGTCAAAACCAGAAATGCAGGACAGGCCATGGAGAAATGGGGGCCTTGCTACACTGATGGGCGGGATGTAAATTGCCAACAGCCACTCTGGAGAAGTGTACGGTGTGTTCTGAAACATCTAAAAAACACAGCTTAGAGAGCATAGGGCACTTCCACGCATGGGGGTATAAAGTGGGAAAATTAAAAATCAGCAAGACACAAGAACCCCAAAGTTTAGGGCTGCTCTGTTGACAAGGACCTCCACTTCATTCCACCTTAAATATCCCAGGAAAGCGAAAAATGGATAAAAAAGTTGTGGTCCATATGTACAATGGAATATCACTCAGCCATGAAATCAATGTCATAAGGCTAGTAGCGGCATGATGAGTGGATTTAGGTACGACGATTCTAAGTGAAATAAGTCACACAGAAAAGGACACTTCTCATAAGGTGTCACTTATAGAGGGAATGTAAAAGCCGTTAAACTTGAACTGAATTACAAAACAGAACAGAGTCACACATGCAGAAAACACACTATGGCTGCTTAACGGGAAAGGTGAGGTGGGGTGATACATAAAACAAGAGTTTCAAATTAGCTCAGATACCGTTCCATAAACCCAATATGGAATAGACAAGACCTACTCCAAGCTCAGAGAACTGGACTCAACACGCCCGATTCACCGCACAAGAATATATCTGACTAGTAATAATCTTAAAACCTATGTATTGATATCTCTCTGTTAGTGTGTCAAGTGGGTGTAAAGCGGCATAAACACAGCCGTGAAAAGCAGCTAAACCCCATTATAAAAATAAATTACTTTTAAAAAACCAGGAAACAAAGACAGGGAAAGAGAGAGAAATTCTTACACAATTCGTTCAGGGGCTGTGATGCAACCTGGATTGACCATATCTAGACCCACAGCTGGATGAGACATAAGGGTGGACACTCTTGGGGCTGAGAGGTTTGGTGAGGTTGGGTGAGCAAACGCAGACCCTTTAAAGTAATACTGCGTGCTACCCATCGCATGGGTCCCAAATCGCCAGGTTCAAGGGCATCTTCCTACATCGAAAACATGCCTGAGAAACCCAGAAGATGGTACACCGTGTGATGGGGAAAGGTTTCTAAAACGCACCTCATTTCTCATCTCCTTTTGCTCGGGTTCGCCATTCCAGCCACTTTACTAGCAATCTCCCTACTTGGAGCATCAACACCTTTAACCTCCTGTTCCGTACAGGTTGCAATTTGTCCTGAGGATGAACGGGAGAACGGGGAACCAATGAGAGACTAGCTCTTGGTGTTGGGACAGGCACAGGTCACTCTATTTTCCCATCAGGAACAAGAATTAACCACAGGCTCAGCCTGCCCCCCGGAACCAGAACAGGGCCTGAAGCCATCCTGCGCTTTTGAGGCCACCTCCCAAAAAAGCGAGTTGTAAAATGGAGCTTCAGGGCACTGCAATTCACAAACCTGCACAGTTATAAATGATAACTCTCATGCACAAATATATTGAGGGAAGGCAAAGAAGAGGATTTGAAATCAAGGCAGAATTGCAGGAAACAGATTTCAGGAGGTAGATTCGAATCGCCTTTAAAGCACATGAAAAGCAGCAAAACGTTGACAATGATGCCCTTGGCCAAAAAGGGCGTATGCGTTTTTTCCTGAATATATTCAGGAAATACGCATACGCCCTTTTTGGCCAACCAAGCAACCTGGAAAGGCAAATCAGCGCTACAAAGAAGTCTCGCTTCCCATCGGTCAAAAGGGCCATGCTGAACAAAGTGTCAAAACCAAAAATGCAGGACAGGCCATGGAGAAATGGGAGCCTTGCTACACTGATGGGCGGGATGTAAATTGCCAACAGCCACTCTGGAGAAGTGTACGGTGTGTTTTGAAACATCTAAAAAACACAGCTTAGAGAGCATAGGGCACTTCCACGCATGGGGGTATAAAGTGGGAAAATTAAAAATCAGCAAGACACAAGAACCCCAAAGTTTAGGGCTGCTCTGTTGACAAGGACCTCCACTTCATTCCACCTTAAATATCCCAGGAAAGCGAAAAATGGATAAAAAAGTTGTGGTCCTTATGTACAGTGGAATATCACTCAGCCATGAAATCAATGTCATAAGGCTAGTAGCATCATGATGAGTGGATTTAGGTATGACGATTCTAAGTGAAATAAGTCACACAGAAAAGGACACTTCTCATAAGGTGTCACTTATAGAGGGAATGTAAAAACCGTTACACTTGAACTGAATTACAAAACAGAACAGAGTCACACATGCAGAAAATACACTATGGCTGCTTAACGGGAAAGGTGAGGTGGGGTGATACATAAAACAAGAGTTTCAAATTAGCTCAGATACCGTTCCATAAACCCAATATGTAATAGACAAGACCTACTCCTTGCTCAGAGAACTGGACTCAACACGCCCGATTCACCGCACAAGAATATAACTGACTAGTAATAATCTTAAAACCTATGTATTGATATCACTCTGTTAGTGTGTCAAGTGGGTGTAAAGCGGCATAAACACGGCCGTGAAAAGCAGCTAAACCCCATTATAAAAATAAATTACTTTTAAAAACCCAGGAAACAAAGACAGGGAAAGAGAGAGAAATTCTTACACAATTCGTTCAGGGGCTGTGATGCAACCTGGATTGACCATATCTAGACCCACAGCTGGATGAGACATAAGGGTGGACACTCTTGGGGCTGAGAGGTTTGGTGAGGTTGGGTGAGCAAACGCAGACCCTTTAAAGTAATACTGCGTGCTACCCATCGCATGGGTCCCAAATCTCCAGGTTCAAGGGCATCTTCCTACATCGAAAACATGCATGAGAAACCCAGAAGATGGTACACCGTGTGATGGGGAAACGTTTCTAAAACGCACCTCATTTCTCATCTCCTTGTGCTCGGGTTCGCCATTCCAGCCACTTTACTAGCAATCTCCCTACTTGGAGCATCAGCACCTTTAACCTCCTGTTCCGTACAGGTTGCAATTTGTCCTGAGGATGAACGGGAAGACGGGGAACCAATGAGAGACTAGCTCTTGGTGTTGGGACAGGCACAGGTCACTCTATTTTCCCATCAGGATGAAGAATTAACCACTGGCTCAGCCTGCCCCCCGGAACCAGAACAGGGCCTGAAGCCATCCTGCGCTTTTGCGGCCAGCTCCCGAAAAAGCGAGCTGTAAAATGGAGCTTCAGGGCACTGCAATTCAAAAACCTGCAGAGATATAAATGATAACTCTCGTCCACAAATATATTGAGGGAAGGCAAAGAAGAGGATTTGAAATCAAGGCAGAATTGCAGGAAACAGATTTCAGGAGGTAGATTCGAATCGCCTTTAAAGCACATGAAAATCAGGAAAACGTTGACAATGATGCCCTTGGCCAAAAACGGCGTATGCGTTTTTTCCTGAATATATTCAGGAAAAAACGCATACGCCCTGTTTGGCCAACCAAGCAACCTGGAAAGGCAAATCAGCGCTACAAAGAAGTCTCGCTTCCCATCGGTCAAAAGGGCCATGCTGAAAAAAGTGTCAAAACCAGAAATGCAGGACAGGCCATGGAGAAATGGGGGCCTTGCTACACTGATGGGCGGGATGTAAATTGCCAACAGCCACTCTGGAGAAGTGTACGGTGTGTTCTGAAACATCTAAAAAACACAGCTTAGAGAGCATAGGGCACTTCCACGCATGGGGGTATAAAGTGGGAAAATTAAAAATCAGCAAGACACAAGAACCCCAAAGTTTAGGGCTGCTCTGTTGACAAGGACCTCCACTTCATTCCACCTTAAATATCCCAGGAAAGCGAAAAATGGATAAAAAAGTTGTGTTCCTTATGTACAATGGAATATCACTCAGCCATGAAATCAATGTCATAAGGCTAGTAGCGGCATGATGAGTGGATTTAGGTACGACGATTCTAAGTGAAATAAGTCACACAGAAAAGGACACTTCTCATAAGGTGTCACTTATAGAGGGAATGTAAAAGCCGTTACACTTGAACTGAATTACAAAACAGAACAGAGTCACACATGCAGAAAACACACTATGGCTGCTTAACGGGAAAGGTGAGGTGGGGTGATACATAAAACAAGAGTTTCAAATTAGATCAGATACCGTTCCATAAACCCAATATGTAATAGACAAGACCTACTCCAAGCTCAGAGAACTGGACTCAACACGCCCGATTCACCGCACAAGAATATATCTGACTAGTAATAATCTTAAAACCTATGTATTGATATCTCTCTGTTAGTGTGTCAAGTGGGTGTAAAGCGGCATAAACACAGCCGTGAAAAGCAGCTAAATCCCATTATAAAAATAAATTACTTTTAAAAACCCAGGAAACAAAGACAGGGAAAGAGAGAGAAATTCTTACACAATTCGTTCAGGGGCTGTGATGCAACCTGGATTGACCATATGTAGACCCACAGCTGGATGAGACATAAGGGTGGACACTCTTGGGGCTGAGAGGTTTGGTGAGGTTGGGTGAGCAAACGCAGACCCTTTAAAGTAATACTGCGTGCTACCCATCGCATGGGTCCCAAATCTCCAGGTTCAAGGGCATCTTCCTACATCGAAAACATGCATGAGAAACCCAGAAGATGGTACACCGTGTGATGGGGAAAGGTTTCTAAAACGCACCTCATTTCTCATCTCCTTTTGCTCGGGTTCGCCATTCCAGCCACTTTACTAGCAATCTCCCTACTTGGAGCATCAGCACCTTTAACCTCCTGTTCCATACAGGTTGCAATTTGTCCTGAGGATGAACGGGAAGACGGGGAACCAATGAGAGACTAGCTCTTGGTGTTGGGACAGGCACAGGTCACTCTATTTTCCCATCAGGAAGAAGAATTAACCACAGGCTCAGCCTGCCCCCCGGAACCAGAACAGGGCCTGAAGCCATCCTGCGCATTTGCGGCCAGCTCCCAAAAAAGCGAGTTGTAAAATGGAGCTTCAGGGCACTGCAATTCACAAACCTGCACAGTTATAAATGATAACTCTCGTCCACAAATATATTGAGGGAAGGCAAAGAAGAGGATTTGAAATCAAGGCAGAATTGCAGGAAACAGATTTCAGGAGGTAGATTCGAATCGCCTTTAAAGCACATGAAAAGCAGGAAAACGTTGACAATGATGCCCTTGGCCAAAAACGGCGTATGCGTTTTTTCCTGAATATATTCAGGAAAAAACGCATACGCCCTTTTTGGCCAACCAAGCAACCTGGAAAGGCAAATCAGCGCTACAAAGAAGTCTCGCTTCCCATCGGTCAAAAGGGCCATGCTGAAAAAAGTGTCAAAACCAGAAATGCAGGACAGGCCATGGAGAAATGGGGGCCTTGCTACACTGATGGGCGGGATGTAAATTGCCAACAGCCACTCTGGAGAAGTGTACGGTGTGTTCTGAAACATCTAAAAAACACAGCTTAGAGAGCATAGGGCACTTCCACGCATGGGGGTATAAAGTGGGAAAATTAAAAATCAGCAAGACACAAGAACCCCAAAGTTTAGGGCTGCTCTGTTGACAAGGACCTCCACTTCATTCCACCTTAAATATCCCAGGAAAGCGAAAAATGGATAAAAAAGTTGTGTTCCTTATGTACAATGGAATATCACTCAGCCATGAAATCAATGTCATAAGGCTAGTAGCGGCATGATGAGTGGATTTAGGTACGACGATTCTAAGTGAAATAAGTCACACAGAAAAGGACACTTCTCATAAGGTGTCACTTATAGAGGGAATGTAAAAGCCGTTACACTTGAACTGAATTACAAAACAGAACAGAGTCACACATGCAGAAAACACACTATGGCTGCTTAACGGGAAAGGTGAGGTGGGGTGATACATAAAACAAGAGTTTCAAATTAGATCAGATACCGTTCCATAAACCCAATATGTAATAGACAAGACCTACTCCAAGCTCAGAGAACTGGACTCAACACGCCCGATTCACCGCACAAGAATATATCTGACTAGTAATAATCTTAAAACCTATGTATTGATATCTCTCTGTTAGTGTGTCAAGTGGGTGTAAAGCGGCATAAACACAGCCGTGAAAAGCAGCTAAATCCCATTATAAAAATAAATTACTTTTAAAAACCCAGGAAACAAAGACAGGGAAAGAGAGAGAAATTCTTACACAATTCGTTCAGGGGCTGTGATGCAACCTGGATTGACCATATGTAGACCCACAGCTGGATGAGACATAAGGGTGGACACTCTTGGGGCTGAGAGGTTTGGTGAGGTTGGGTGAGCAAACGCAGACCCTTTAAAGTAATACTGCGTGCTACCCATCGCATGGGTCCCAAATCTCCAGGTTCAAGGGCATCTTCCTACATCGAAAACATGCATGAGAAACCCAGAAGATGGTACACCGTGTGATGGGGAAAGGTTTCTAAAACGCACCTCATTTCTCATCTCCTTTTGCTCGGGTTCGCCATTCCAGCCACTTTACTAGCAATCTCCCTACTTGGAGCATCAGCACCTTTAACCTCCTGTTCCATACAGGTTGCAATTTGTCCTGAGGATGAACGGGAAGACGGGGAACCAATGAGAGACTAGCTCTTGGTGTTGGGACAGGCACAGGTCACTCTATTTTCCCATCAGGAAGAAGAATTAACCACAGGCTCAGCCTGCCCCCCGGAACCAGAACAGGGCCTGAAGCCATCCTGCGCATTTGCGGCCAGCTCCCAAAAAAGCGAGTTGTAAAATGGAGCTTCAGGGCACTGCAATTCACAAACCTGCACAGTTATAAATGATAACTCTCGTCCACAAATATATTGAGGGAAGGCAAAGAAGAGGATTTGAAATCAAGGCAGAATTGCAGGAAACAGATTTCAGGAGGTAGATTCGAATCGCCTTTAAAGCACATGAAAAGCAGGAAAACGTTGACAATGATGCCCTTGGCCAAAAACGGCGTATGCGTTTTTTCCTGAATATATTCAGGAAAAAACGCATACGCCCTTTTTGGCCAACCAAGCAACCTGGAAAGGCAAATCAGCGCTACAAAGAAGTCTCGCTTCCCATCGGTCAAAAGGGCCATGCTGAAAAAAGTGTCAAAACCAGAAATGCAGGACAGGCCATGGAGAAATGGGGGCCTTGCTACACTGATGGGCGGGATGTAAATTGCCAACAGCCACTTTGGAGAAGTGTACGGTGTGTTCTGAAACATCTAAAAAACACAGCTTAGAGAGCATAGGGCACTTCCACGCATGGGGGTATAAAGTGGGAAAATTAAAAATCAGCAAGACACAAGAACCCCAAAGTTTAGGGCTGCTCTGTTGACAAGGACCTCCACTTCATTCCACCTTAAATATCCCAGGAAAGCGAAAAATGGATAAAAAATTTGTGTTCCTTATGTACAATGGAATATCACTCAGCCATGAAATCAATGTCATAAGGCTTGTAGCGGCATGATGAGTGGATTTAGGTACGACGATTCTAAGTGAAATAAGTCACACAGAAAAGGACACTTCTCATAAGGTGTCACTTATAGAGGGAATGTAAAAGCCGTTACACTTGAACTGAATTACAAAACAGAACAGAGTCACACATGCAGAAAACACACTATGGCTGCTTAATGGGAAAGGTGAGGTGGGGTGATACATAAAACAAGAGTTTCAAATTAGCTCAGATACCGTTCCATAAACCCAATATGTAATAGACAAGACCTACTCCAAGCTCAGAGAACAAGACTCAACACGCCCGATTCACCGCACAAGAATATATCTGACTAGTAATAATCTTAAAACCTATGTATTGATATCTCTCTGTTAGTGTGTCAACTGGGTGTAAAGCGGCATAAAGACAGCCGTAAAAAGCACCTAAACCCCATTATAAAAATAAATTACTTTTAAAAAACCAGGAAACAAAGACAGGGAAAGAGAGAGAAATTCTTACACAATTCGTTCAGGGGCTGTGATGCAACCTGGATTGACCATATCTAGACCCACAGCTGGATGAGACATAAGGGTGGACACTCTTGGGGCTGAGAGGTTTGGTGAGGTTGGGTGAGCAAACGCAGACCCTTTAAAGTAATACTGCGTGCTACCCATCGCATGGGTCCCAAATCGCCAGGTTCAAGGGCATCTTCCTACATCGAAAACATACCTGAGAAACCCAGAAGATGGTACACCGTGTGATGGGGAAAGGTTTCTAAAACGCACCTCATTTCTCATCTCCTTTTGCTCGGGTTCGCCATTCCAGCCACTTTACTAGCAATCTCCCTACTTGGAGCATCAACACCTTTAACCTCCTGTTCCGTACAGGTTGCAATTTGTCCTGAGGATGAACGGGAGAACGGGGAACCAATGAGAGACTAGCTCTTGGTGTTGGGACAGGCACAGGTCACTCTATTTTCCCACCAGGAACAAGAATTAACCACAGGCTCAGCCTGCCCCCCGGAACCAGAACAGGGCCTGAAGCCATCCTGCGCTTTTGAGGCCACCTCCCAAAAAAGCGAGTTGTAAAATGGAGCTTCAGGGCACTGCAATTCACAAACCTGCACAGTTATAAATGATAACTCTCATCCACAAATATATTGAGGGAAGGCAAAGAAGAGGATTTGAAATCAAGGCAGAATTGCAGGAAACAGATTTCAGGAGGTAGATTCGAATCGCCTTTAAAGCACATGAAAAGCAGCAAAACGTTGACAATGATGCCCTTGGCCAAAAAGGGCGTATGCGTTTTTTCCTGAATATATTCAGGAAATACGCATACGCCCTTTTTGGCCAACCAAGCAACCTGGAAAGGCAAATCAGCGCTACAAAGAAGTCTCGCTTCCCATCGGTCAAAAGGGCCATGCTGAAAAAAGTGTCAAAACCAAAAATGCAGGACAGGCCATGGAGAAATGGGAGCCTTGCTACACTGATGGGCGGGATGTAAATTGCCAACAGCCACTCTGGAGAAGTGTACGGTGTGTTCTGAAACATCTAAAAAACACAGCTTAGAGAGCATAGGGCACTTCCACGCATGGGGGTATAAAGTGGGAAAATTAAAAATCAGCAAGACACAAGAACCCCAAAGTTTAGGGCTGCTCTGTTGACAAGGACCTCCACTTCATTCCACCTTAAATATCCCAGGAAAGCGAAAAATGGATAAAAAATTTGTGTTCCTTATGTACAATGGAATATCACTCAGCCATGAAATCAATGTCATAAGGCTTGTAGCGGCATGATGAGTGGATTTAGGTACGACGATTCTAAGTTCAATAAGTCACACAGAAAAGGACACTTCTCATAAGGTGTCACTTATAGAGGGAATGTAAAAGCCGTTACACTTGAACTGAATTACAAAACAGAACAGAGTCACACATGCAGAAAACACACTATGGCTGCTTAACGGGAAAGGTGAGGTGGGGTGATACATAAAACAAGAGTTTCAAATTAGCTCAGATACCGTTCCATAAACCCAATATGTAATAGACAAGACCTACTCCAAGCTCAGAGAACTGGACTCAACACGCCCGATTCACCGCACAAGAATATATCTGACTAGTAATAATCTTAAAACCTATGTATTGATATCTCTCTGTTAGTGTGTCAAGTGGGTGTAAAGCGGCATAAACACAGCCGTGAAAAGCAGCTAAACCCCATTATAAAAATAAATTACTTTTAAAAACCCATGAAACAAAGACAGTGAAAGAGAGAGAAATTCTTACACAATTCGTTCAGGGGCTGTGATGCAACCTGGATTGACCATATCTAGACCCACAGCTGGATGAGACATAAGGGTGGACACTCTTGGGGCTGAGAGGTTTGGTGAGGTTGGGTTAGCAAACGCAGACCCTTTAAAGTAATACTGCGTGCTACCCATCGCATGGGTCCCAAATCTCCAGGTTCAAGGGCATCTTCCTACATCGAAAATATGCATGAGAAACCCAGAAGATGGTACACCGTGTGATGGGGAAAGGTTTCTAAAACGCACCTCATTTCTCATCTCCTTTTGCTCGGGTTCGCCATTCCAGCCACTTTACTAGCAATCTCCCTACTTGGAGCATCAGCACCTTTAACCTCCTGTTCCATACAGGTTGCAATTTGTCCTGAGGATGAACGGGAAGACGGGGAACCAATGAGAGACTAGCTCTTGGTGTTGGGACAGGCACAGGTCACTCTATTTTCCCATCAGGAAGAAGAATTAACCACAGGCTCAGCCTGCCCCCCGGAACCAGAACAGGGCCTGAAGCCATCCTGCGCATTTGCGGCCAGCTCCCAAAAAAGCGAGTTGTAAAATGGAGCTTCAGGGCACTGCAATTCACAAACCTGCACAGTTATAAATGATAACTCTCGTCCACAAATATATTGAGGGAAGGCAAAGAAGAGGATTTGAAATCAAGGCAGAATTGCAGGAAACAGATTTCAGGAGGTAGATTCGAATCGCCTTTAAAGCACATGAAAAGCAGGAAAACGTTGACAATGATGCCCTTGGCCAAAAACGGCGTATGCGTTTTTTCCTGAATATATTCAGGAAAAAACGCATACGCCCTTTTTGGCCAACCAAGCAACCTGGAAAGGCAAATCAGCGCTACAAAGAAGTCTCGCTTCCCATCGGTCAAAAGGGCCATGCTGAAAAAAGTGTCAAAACCAGAAATGCAGGACAGGCCATGGAGAAATGGGGGCCTTGCTACACTGATGGGCGGGATGTAAATTGCCAACAGCCACTCTGGAGAAGTGTACGGTGTGTTCTGAAACATCTAAAAAACACAGCTTAGAGAGCATAGGGCACTTCCACGCATGGGGGTATAAAGTGGGAAAATTAAAAATCAGCAAGACACAAGAACCCCAAAGTTTAGGGCTGCTCTGTTGACAAGGACCTCCACTTCATTCCACCTTAAATATCCCAGGAAAGCGAAAAATGGATAAAAAATTTGTGTTCCTTATGTACAATGGAATATCACTCAGCCATGAAATCAATGTCATAAGGCTTGTAGCGGCATGATGAGTGGATTTAGGTACGACGATTCTAAGTGAAATAAGTCACACAGAAAAGGACACTTCTCATAAGGTGTCACTTATAGAGGGAATGTAAAAGCCGTTACACTTGAACTGAATTACAAAACAGAACAGAGTCACACATGCAGAAAACACACTATGGCTGCTTAACGGGAAAGGTGAGGTGGGGTGATACATAAAACAAGAGTTTCAAATTAGCTCAGATACCGTTCCATAAACCCAATATGTAATAGACAAGACCTACTCCAAGCTCAGAGAACAAGACTCAACACGCCCGATTCACCGCACAAGAATATATCTGACTAGTAATAATCTTAAAACCTATGTATTGATATCTCTCTGTTAGTGTGTCAACTGGGTGTAAAGCGGCATAAAGACAGCCGTAAAAAGCAGCTAAACCCCATTATAAAAATAAATTACTTTTAAAAAACCAGGAAACAAAGACAGGGAAAGAGAGAGAAATTCTTACACAATTCGTTCAGGGGCTGTGATGCAACCTGGATTGACCATATCTAGACCCACAGCTGGATGAGACATAAGGGTGGACACTCTTGGGGCTGAGAGGTTTGGTGAGGTTGGGTGAGCAAACGCAGACCCTTTAAAGTAATACTGCGTGCTACCCATCGCATGGGTCCCAAATCGCCAGGTTCAAGGGCATCTTCCTACATCGAAAACATACCTGAGAAACCCAGAAGATGGTACACCGTGTGATGGGGAAAGGTTTCTAAAACGCACCTCATTTCTCATCTCCTTTTGCTCGGGTTCGCCATTCCAGCCACTTTACTAGCAATCTCCCTACTTGGAGCATCAACACCTTTAACCTCCTGTTCCGTACAGGTTGCAATTTGTCCTGAGGATGAACGGGAGAACGGGGAACCAATGAGAGACTAGCTCTTGGTGTTGGGACAGGCACAGGTCACTCTATTTTCCCATCAGGAACAAGAATTAACCACAGGCTCAGCCTGCCCCCCGGAACCAGAACAGGGCCTGAAGCCATCCTGCGCTTTTGAGGCCACCTCCCAAAAAAGCGAGTTGTAAAATGGAGCTTCAGGGCACTGCAATTCACAAACCTGCACAGTTATAAATGATAACTCTCATCCACAAATATATTGAGGGAAGGCAAAGAAGAGGATTTGAAATCAAGGCAGAATTGCAGGAAACAGATTTCAGGAGGTAGATTCGAATCGCCTTTAAAGCACATGAAAAGCAGCAAAACGTTGACAATGATGCCCTTGGCCAAAAAGGGCGTATGCGTTTTTTCCTGAATATATTCAGGAAATACGCATACGCCCTTTTTGGCCAACCAAGCAACCTGGAAAGGCAAATCAGCGCTACAAAGAAGTCTCGCTTCCCATCGGTCAAAAGGGCCATGCTGAAAAAAGTGTCAAAACCAAAAATGCAGGACAGGCCATGGAGAAATGGGAGCCTTGCTACACTGATGGGCGGGATGTAAATTGCCAACAGCCACTCTGGAGAAGTGTACGGTGTGTTCTGAAACATCTAAAAAACACAGCTTAGAGAGCATAGGGCACTTCCACGCATGGGGGTATAAAGTGGGAAAATTAAAAATCAGCAAGACACAAGAACCCCAAAGTTTAGGGCTGCTCTGTTGACAAGGACCTCCACTTCATTCCACCTTAAATATCCCAGGAAAGCGAAAAATGGATAAAAAATTTGTGTTCCTTATGTACAATGGAATATCACTCAGCCATGAAATCAATGTCATAAGGCTTGTAGCGGCATGATGAGTGGATTTAGGTACGACGATTCTAAGTTCAATAAGTCACACAGAAAAGGACACTTCTCATAAGGTGTCACTTATCGAGGGAATGTAAAAGCCGTTACACTTGAACTGAATTACAAAACAGAACAGAGTCACACATGCAGAAAACACACTATGGCTGCTTAACGGGAAAGGTGAGGTGGGGTGATACATAAAACAAGAGTTTCAAATTAGCTCAGATACCGTTCCATAAACCCAATATGTAATAGACAAGACCTACTCCAAGCTCAGAGAACTGGACTCAACACGCCCGATTCACCGCACAAGAATATATCTGACTAGTAATAATCTTAAAACCTATGTATTGATATCTCTCTGTTAGTGTGTCAAGTGGGTGTAAAGCGGCATAAACACAGCCGTGAAAAGCAGCTAAACCCCATTATAAAAATAAATTACTTTTAAAAACCCATGAAACAAAGACAGTGAAAGAGAGAGAAATTCTTACACAATTCGTTCAGGGGCTGTGATGCAACCTGGATTGACCATATCTAGACCCACAGCTGGATGAGACATAAGGGTGGACACTCTTGGGGCTGAGAGGTTTGGTGAGGTTGGGTTAGCAAACGCAGACCCTTTAAAGTAATACTGCGTGCTACCCATCGCATGGGTCCCAAATCTCCAGGTTCAAGGGCATCTTCCTACATCGAAAACATGCATGAGAAACCCAGAAGATGGTACACCGTGTGATGGGGAAAGGTTTCTAAAACGCACCTCATTTCTCATCTCCTTTTGCTCGGGTTCGCCATTCCAGCCACTTTACTAGCAATCTCCCTACTTGGAGCATCAGCACCTTTAACCTCCTGTTCCATACAGGTTGCAATTTGTCGTGAGGATGAACGGGAAGACGGGGAAACAATGAGAGACTAGCTCTTGGTGTTGGGACAGGCACAGGTCACTCTATTTTCCCATCAGGAAGAAGAATTAACCACAGGCTCAGCCTGCCCCCCGGAACCAGAACAGGGCCTGAAGCCATCCTGCGCATTTGCGGCCAGCTCCCAAAAAAGCGAGTTGTAAAATGGAGCTTCAGGGCACTGCAATTCACAAACCTGCACAGTTATAAATGATAACTCTCGTCCACAAATATATTGAGGGAAGGCAAAGAAGAGGATTTGAAATCAAGGCAGAATTGCAGGAAACAGATTTCAGGAGGTAGATTCGAATCGCCTTTAAAGCACATGAAAAGCAGGAAAACGTTGACAATGATGCCCTTGGCCAAAAACGGCGTATGCGTTTTTTCCTGAATATATTCAGGAAAAAACGCATACGCCCTTTTTGGCCAACCAAGCAACCTGGAAAGGCAAATCAGCGCTACAAAGAAGTCTCGCTTCCCATCGGTCAAAAGGGCCATGCTGAAAAAAGTGTCAAAACCAGAAATGCAGGACAGGCCATGGAGAAATGGGGGCCTTGCTACACTGATGGGCGGGATGTAAATTGCCAACAGCCACTCTGGAGAAGTGTACGGTGTGTTCTGAAACATCTAAAAAACACAGCTTAGAGAGCATAGGGCACTTCCACGCATGGGGGTATAAAGTGGGAAAATTAAAAATCAGCAAGACACAAGAACCCCAAAGTTTAGGGCTGCTCTGTTGACAAGGACCTCCACTTCATTCCACCTTAAATATCCCAGGAAAGCGAAAAATGGATAAAAAATTTGTGTTCCTTATGTACAATGGAATATCACTCAGCCATGAAATCAATGTCATAAGGCTTGTAGCGGCATGATGAGTGGATTTAGGTACGACGATTCTAAGTGAAATAAGTCACACAGAAAAGGACACTTCTCATAAGGTGTCACTTATAGAGGGAATGTAAAAGCCGTTACACTTGAACTGAATTACAAAACAGAACAGAGTCACACATGCAGAAAACACACTATGGCTGCTTAACGGGAAAGGTGAGGTGGGGTGATACATAAAACAAGAGTTTCAAATTAGCTCAGATACCGTTCCATAAACCCAATATGTAATAGACAAGACCTACTCCAAGCTCAGAGAACTGGACTCAACACGCCCGATTCACCGCACAAGAATATATCTGACTAGTAATAATCTTAAAACCTATGTATTGATATCTCTCTGTTAGTGTGTCAAGTGGGTGTAAAGCGGCATAAACACAGCCGTGAAAAGCAGCTAAACCCCATTATAAAAATAAATTACTTTTAAAAACCCATGAAACAAAGACAGTGAAAGAGAGAGAAATTCTTACACAATTCGTTCAGGGGCTGTGATGCAACCTGGATTGACCATATCTAGACCCACAGCTGGATGAGACATAAGGGTGGACACTCTTGGGGCTGAGAGGTTTGGTGAGGTTGGGTTAGCAAACGCAGACCCTTTAAAGTAATACTGCGTGCTACCCATCGCATGGGTCCCAAATCTCCAGGTTCAAGGGCATCTTCCTACATCGAAAACATGCATGAGAAACCCAGAAGATGGTACACCGTGTGATGGGGAAAGGTTTCTAAAACGCACCTCATTTCTCATCTCCTTTTGCTCGGGTTCGCCATTCCAGCCACTTTACTAGCAATCTCCCTACTTGGAGCATCAGCACCTTTAACCTCCTGTTCCATACAGGTTGCAATTTGTCCTGAGGATGAACGGGAAGACGGGGAACCAATGAGAGACTAGCTCTTGGTGTTGGGACAGGCACAGGTCACTCTATTTTCCCATCAGGAAGAAGAATTAACCACAGGCTCAGCCTGCCCCCCGGAACCAGAACAGGGCCTGAAGACATCCTGCGCATTTGCGGCCAGCTCCCAAAAAAGCGAGTTGTAAAATGGAGCTTCAGGGCACTGCAATTCACAAACCTGCACAGTTATAAATGATAACTCTCGTCCACAAATATATTGAGGGAAGGCAAAGAAGAGGATTTGAAATCAAGGCAGAATTGCAGGAAACAGATTTCAGGAGGTAGATTCGAATCGCCTTTAAAGCACATGAAAAGCAGGAAAACGTTGACAATGATGCCCTTGGCCAAAAACGGCGTATGCGTTTTTTCCTGAATATATTCAGGAAAAAACGCATACGCCCTTTTTGGCCAACCAAGCAACCTGGAAAGGCAAATCAGCGCTACAAAGAAGTCTCGCTTCCCATCGGTCAAAAGGGCCATGCTGAATAAAGTGTCAAAACCAGAAATGCAGGACAGGCCATGGAGAAATGGGGGCCTTGCTACACTGATGGGCGGGATGTAAATTGCCAACAGCCACTCTGGAGAAGTGTACGGTGTGTTCTGAAACATCTAAAAAACACAGCTTAGAGAGCATAGGGCACTTCCACGCATGGGGGTATAAAGTGGGAAAATTAAAAATCAGCAAGACACAAGAACCCCAAAGTTTAGGGCTGCTCTGTTGACAAGGACCTCCACTTCATTCCACCTTAAATATCCCAGGAAAGCGAAAAATAGATAAAAAAGTTGTGTTGCTTATGTACAATGGAATATCACTCAGCCATGAAATCAATGTCATAAGGCTAGTAGCAGCATGATGAGTGGATTTAGGTACGACGATTCTAAGTGAAATAAGTCACACAGAAAAGGACACTTCTCATAAGGTGTCACTTATAGAGGGAATGTAAAAGCCGTTACACTTGAACTGAATTACAAAACAGAACAGAGTCACACATGCAGAAAACACACTATGGCTGCTTAACGGGAAAGGTGAGGTGGGGTGATACATAAAACAAGAGTTTCAAATTAGCTCAGATACCGTTCCATAAACCCAATATGGAATAGACAAGACCTACTTCAAGCTCAGAGAACTGGACTCAACACGCCCGATTCACCGCACAAGAATATATCTGACTAGTAATAATCTTAAAACCTATGTATTGATATCTCTCTGTTAGTGTGTCAAGTGGGGGTAAAGCGGCATAAACACAGCAGTGAAAAGCAGCTATACCCCATTATAAAAATAAATTACTTTTAAAAACCCAGGAAACAAAGACAGGGAAAGAGAGAGAAATTCTTACACAATTCGTTCAGGGGCTGTGATGCAACCTGGATTGACCATATGTAGACCCACAGCTGGATGAGACATAAGGGTGGACACTCTTGGGGCTGAGAGGTTTGGTGAGGTTGGGTGAGCAAACGCAGACCCTTTAAAGTAATACTGCGTGCTACCCATCGCATGGGTCCCAAATCTCCAGGTTCAAGGGCATCTTCCTACATCGAAAACATGCATGAGAAACCCAGAAGATGGTACACCGTGTGATGGGGAAAGGTTTCTAAAACGCACCTCATTTCTCATCTCCTTTTGCTCGGGTTCGCCATTCCAGCCACTTTACTAGCAATCTCCCTACTTGGAGCATCAGCACCTTTAACCTCCTGTTCCATACAGGTTGCAATTTGTCCTGAGGATGAACGGGAAGACGGGGAACCAATGAGAGACTAGCTCTTGGTGTTGGGACAGGCACAGGTCACTCTATTTTCCCATCAGGAAGAAGAATTAACCACAGGCTCAGCCTGCCCCCCGGAACCAGAACAGGGCCTGAAGCCATCCTGCGCTTTTGCGGCCGGCTCCCAAAAAAGCGAGTTGTAAAATGGAACTTCAGGGCACTGCAATTCACAAACCTGCACAGTTATAAATGATAACTCTCGTCCACAAATATATTGAGGGAAGGCAAAGAAGAGGATTTGAAATCAAGGCAGAATTGCAGGAAACAGATTTCAGGAGGTGGATTCGAATCGCCTTTAAAGCACATGAAAAGCAGCAAAACGTTGACAATGATGCCCTTGGCCAAAAAGGGCGTATGCGTTTTTTCCTGAATATATTCAGGAAAAAACGCATACGCCCTTTTTGGCCAACCAAGCAACCTGGAAAGGCAAATCAGCGCTACAAAGAAGTCTCGCTTCCCATCGGTCAAAAGGGCCATGCTGAAAAAAGTGTCAAAACCAGAAATGCAGGACAGGCCATGGAGAAATGGGAGCCTTGCTACACTGATGGGCGGGATGTAAATTGCCAACAGCCACTCTGGAGAAGTGTACGGTGTGTTCTGAAACATCTAAAAAACACAGCTTAGAGAGCATAGGGCACTTCCACGCATGGGGGTATAAAGTGGGAAAATTAAAAATCAGCAAGACACAAGAACCCCAAAGTTTAGGGCTGCTCTGTTGACAAGGACCTCCACTTCATTCCACCTTAAATATCCCAGGAAAGCGAAAAATGGATAAAAAATTTGTGGTCCTTATGTACAGTGGAATATCACTCAGCCATGAAATCAATGTCATAAGGCTAGTAGCAGCATGATGAGTGGATTTAGGTATGACGATTCTAAGTGAAATAAGTCACACAGAAAAGGACACTTCTCATAAGGTGTCACTTATAGAGGGAATGTAAAAACTGTTACACTTGAACTGAATTACAAAACAGAACAGAGTCACACATGCAGAAAATACACTATGGCTGCTTAACGGGAAAGGTGAGGTGGGGTGATACATAAAACAAGAGTTTCAAATTAGCTCAGATACCGTTCCATAAACCCAATATGTAATAGACAAGACCTACTCCTTGCTCAGAGAACTGGACTCAACACGCCCGATTCACCGCACAAGAATATATCTGACTAGTAATAATCTTAAAACCTATGTATTGATATCTCTCTGTTAGTGTGTCAAGTGGGTGTAAAGCGGCATAAACACAGCCGTGAAAAGCAGCTAAACCCCATTATAAAAATAAATTACTTTTTAAAACCCAGGAAACAAAGACAGGGAAAGAGAGAGAAATTCTTACACAATTCGTTCAGGGGCTGTGATGCAACCTGGATTGACCATATCTAGACCCACAGCTGGATGAGACATAAGGGTGGACACTCTTGGGGCTGAGAGGTTTGGTGAGGTTGGGTGAGCAAACGCAGACCCTTTAAAGTAATACTGCGTGCTACCCATCGCATGGGTCCCAAATCTCCAGGTTCAAGGGCATCTTCCTACATCGAAAACATGCATGAGAAACCCAGAAGATGGTACACCGTGTGATGGGGAAAGGTTTCTAAAACGCACCTCATTTCTCATCTCCTTTTGCTCGGGTTCGCCATTCCAGCCACTTTACTAGCAATCTCCCTACTTGGAGCATCAGCACCTTTAACCTCCTGTTCCATACAGGTTGCAATTTGTCCTGAGGATGAACGGGAAGACGGGGAACCAATGAGAGACTAGCTCTTGGTGTTGGGACAGGCACAGGTCACTCTATTTTCCCATCAGGAAGAAGAATTAACCACAGGCTCAGCCTGCCCCCCGGAACCAGAACAGGGCCTGAAGCCATCCTGCGCATTTGCGGCCCGCTCCCAAAAAAGCGAGTTGTAAAATGGAGCTTCAGGGCACTGCAATTCACAAACCTGCACAGTTATAAATGATAACTCTCGTCCACAAATATATTGAGGGAAGGCAAAGAAGAGGATTTGAAATCAAGGCAGAATTGCAGGAAACAGATTTCAGGAGGTAGATTCGAATCGCCTTTAAAGCACATGAAAAGCAGGAAAACGTTGACAATGATGCCCTTGGCCAAAAACGGCGTATGCGTTTTTTCCTGAATATATTCAGGAAAAAACGCATACGCCCTTTTTGGCCAACCAAGCAACCTGGAAAGGCAAATCAGCGCTACAAAGAAGTCTCGCTTCCCATCGGTCAAAAGGGCCATGCTGAATAAAGTGTCAAAACCAGAAATGCAGGACAGGCCATGGAGAAATGGGGGCCTTGCTACACTGATGGGCGGGATGTAAATTGCCAACAGCCACTCTGGAGAAGTGTACGGTGTGTTCTGAAACATCTAAAAAACACAGCTTAGAGAGCATAGGGCACTTCCACGCATGGGGGTATAAAGTGGGAAAATTAAAAATCAGCAAGACACAAGAACCCCAAAGTTTAGGGCTGCTCTGTTGACAAGGACCTCCACTTCATTCCACCTTAAATATCCCAGGAAAGCGAAAAATGGATAAAAAATTTGTGTTCCTTATGTACAATGGAATATCACTCAGCCATGAAATCAATGTCATAAGGCTTGTAGCGGCATGATGAGTGGATTTAGGTACGACGATTCTAAGTGAAATAAGTCACACAGAAAAGGACACTTCTCATAAGGTGTCACTTATAGAGGGAATGTAAAAGCCGTTACACTTGAACTGAATTACAAAACAGAACAGAGTCACACATGCAGAAAACACACTATGGCTGCTTAACGGGAAAGGTGAGGTGGGGTGATACATAAAACAAGAGTTTCAAATTAGCTCAGATACCGTTCCATAAACCCAATATGTAATAGACAAGACCTACTCCAAGCTCAGAGAACAAGACTCAACACGCCCGATTCACCGCACAAGAATATATCTGACTAGTAATAATCTTAAAACCTATGTATTGATATCTCTCTGTTAGTGTGTCAACTGGGTGTAAAGCGGCATAAAGACAGCCGTAAAAAGCAGCTAAACCCCATTATAAAAATAAATTACTTTTAAAAAACCAGGAAACAAAGACAGGGAAAGAGAGAGAAATTCTTACACAATTCGTTCAGGGGCTGTGATGCAACCTGGATTGACCATATCTAGACCCACAGCTGGATGAGACATAAGGGTGGACACTCTTGGGGCTGAGAGGTTTGGTGAGGTTGGGTGAGCAAACGCAGACCCTTTAAAGTAATACTGCGTGCTACCCATCGCATGGGTCCCAAATCGCCAGGTTCAAGGGCATCTTCCTACATCGAAAACATACCTGAGAAACCCAGAAGATGGTACACCGTGTGATGGGGAAAGGTTTCTAAAACGCACCTCATTTCTCATCTCCTTTTGCTCGGGTTCGCCATTCCAGCCACTTTACTAGCAATCTCCCTACTTGCAGCATCAACACCTTTAACCTCCTGTTCCGTACAGGTTGCAATTTGTCCTGAGGATGAACGGGAGAACGGGGAACCAATGAGAGACTAGCTCTTGGTGTTGGGACAGGCACAGGTCACTCTATTTTCCCATCAGGAACAAGAATTAACCACAGGCTCAGCCTGCCCCCCGGAACCAGAACAGGGCCTGAAGCCATCCTGCGCTTTTGAGGCCACCTCCCAAAAAAGCGAGTTGTAAAATGGAGCTTCAGGGCACTGCAATTCACAAACCTGCACAGTTATAAATGATAACTCTCATCCACAAATATATTGAGGGAAGGCAAAGAAGAGGATTTGAAATCAAGGCAGAATTGCAGGAAACAGATTTCAGGAGGTAGATTCGAATCGCCTTTAAAGCACATGAAAAGCAGCAAAACGTTGACAATGATGCCCTTGGCCAAAAAGGGCGTATGCGTTTTTTCCTGAATATATTCAGGAAATACGCATACGCCCTTTTTGGCCAACCAAGCAACCTGGAAAGGCAAATCAGCGCTACAAAGAAGTCTCGCTTCCCATCGGTCAAAAGGGCCATGCTGAAAAAAGTGTCAAAACCAAAAATGCAGGACAGGCCATGGAGAAATGGGAGCCTTGCTACACTGATGGGCGGGATGTAAATTGCCAACAGCCACTCTGGAGAAGTGTACGGTGTGTTCTGAAACATCTAAAAAACACAGCTTAGAGAGCATAGGGCACTTCCACGCATGGGGGTATAAAGTGGGAAAATTAAAAATCAGCAAGACACAAGAACCCCAAAGTTTAGGGCTGCTCTGTTGACAAGGACCTCCACTTCATTCCACCTTAAATATCCCAGGAAAGCGAAAAATGGATAAAAAATTTGTGTTCCTTATGTACAATGGAATATCACTCAGCCATGAAATCAATGTCATAAGGCTTGTAGCGGCATGATGAGTGGATTTAGGTACGACGATTCTAAGTTCAATAAGTCACACAGAAAAGGACACTTCTCATAAGGTGTCACTTATAGAGGGAATGTAAAAGCCGTTACACTTGAACTGAATTACAAAACAGAACAGAGTCACACATGCAGAAAACACACTATGGCTGCTTAACGGGAAAGGTGAGGTGGGGTGATACATAAAACAAGAGTTTCAAATTAGCTCAGATACCGTTCCATAAACCCAATATGTAATAGACAAGACCTACTCCAAGCTCAGAGAACTGGACTCAACACGCCCGATTCACCGCACAAGAATATATCTGACTAGTAATAATCTTAAAACCTATGTATTGATATCTCTCTGTTAGTGTGTCAAGTGGGTGTAAAGCGGCATAAACACAGCCGTGAAAAGCAGCTAAACCCCATTATAAAAATAAATTACTTTTAAAAACCCATGAAACAAAGACAGTGAAAGAGAGAGAAATTCTTACACAATTCGTTCAGGGGCTGTGATGCAACCTGGATTGACCATATCTAGACCCACAGCTGGATGAGACATAAGGGTGGACACTCTTGGGGCTGAGAGGTTTGGTGAGGTTGGGTTAGCAAACGCAGACCCTTTAAAGTAATACTGCGTGCTACCCATCGCATGGGTCCCAAATCTCCAGGTTCAAGGGCATCTTCCTACATCGAAAACATGCATGAGAAACCCAGAAGATGGTACACCGTGTGATGGGGAAAGGTTTCTAAAACGCACCTCATTTCTCATCTCCTTTTGCTCGGGTTCGCCATTCCAGCCACTTTACTAGCAATCTCCCTACTTGGAGCATCAGCACCTTTAACCTCCTGTTCCATACAGGTTGCAATTTGTCGTGAGGATGAACGGGAAGACGGGGAAACAATGAGAGACTAGCTCTTGGTGTTGGGACAGGCACAGGTCACTCTATTTTCCCATCAGGAAGAAGAATTAACCACAGGCTCAGCCTGCCCCCCGGAACCAGAACAGGGCCTGAAGCCATCCTGCGCATTTGCGGCCAGCTCCCAAAAAAGCGAGTTGTAAAATGGAGCTTCAGGGCACTGCAATTCACAAACCTGCACAGTTATAAATGATAACTCTCGTCCACAAATATATTGAGGGAAGGCAAAGAAGAGGATTTGAAATCAAGGCAGAATTGCAGGAAACAGATTTCAGGAGGTAGATTCGAATCGCCTTTAAAGCACATGAAAAGCAGGAAAACGTTGACAATGATGCCCTTGGCCAAAAACGGCGTATGCGTTTTTTCCTGAATATATTCAGGAAAAAACGCATACGCCCTTTTTGGCCAACCAAGCAACCTGGAAAGGCAAATCAGCGCTACAAAGAAGTCTCGCTTCCCATCGGTCAAAAGGGCCATGCTGAAAAAAGTGTCAAAACCAGAAATGCAGGACAGGCCATGGAGAAATGGGGGCCTTGCTACACTGATGGGCGGGATGTAAATTGCCAACAGCCACTCTGGAGAAGTGTACGGTGTGTTCTGAAACATCTAAAAAACACAGCTTAGAGAGCATAGGGCACTTCCACGCATGGGGGTATAAAGTGGGAAAATTAAAAATCAGCAAGACACAAGAACCCCAAAGTTTAGGGCTGCTCTGTTGACAAGGACCTCCACTTCATTCCACCTTAAATATCCCAGGAAAGCGAAAAATGGATAAAAAATTTGTGTTCCTTATGTACAATGGAATATCACTCAGCCATGAAATCAATGTCATAAGGCTTGTAGCGGCATGATGAGTGGATTTAGGTACGACGATTCTAAGTGAAATAAGTCACACAGAAAAGGACACTTCTCATAAGGTGTCACTTATAGAGGGAATGTAAAAGCCGTTACACTTGAACTGAATTACAAAACAGAACAGAGTCACACATGCAGAAAACACACTATGGCTGCTTAACGGGAAAGGTGAGGTGGGGTGATACATAAAACAAGAGTTTCAAATTAGCTCAGATACCGTTCCATAAACCCAATATGTAATAGACAAGACCTACTCCAAGCTCAGAGAACTGGACTCAACACGCCCGATTCACCGCACAAGAATATATCTGACTAGTAATAATCTTAAAACCTATGTATTGATATCTCTCTGTTAGTGTGTCAAGTGGGTGTAAAGCGGCATAAACACAGCCGTGAAAAGCAGCTAAACCCCATTATAAAAATAAATTACTTTTAAAAACCCATGAAACAAAGACAGTGAAAGAGAGAGAAATTCTTACACAATTCGTTCAGGGGCTGTGATGCAACCTGGATTGACCATATCTAGACCCACAGCTGGATGAGACATAAGGGTGGACACTCTTGGGGCTGAGAGGTTTGGTGAGGTTGGGTTAGCAAACGCA
This sequence comes from Balaenoptera physalus, assembly GCF_965194825.1. Lineage (NCBI taxonomy): Eukaryota > Metazoa > Chordata > Mammalia > Artiodactyla > Balaenopteridae > Balaenoptera > Balaenoptera physalus. Next base: position 136,342 of record NW_028125917.1, read on the forward strand.
GACCCTTTAAAGTAATACTGCGTGCTACCCATCGCATGGGTCCCAAATCTCCAGGTTCAAGGGCATCTTCCTACATCGAAAACATGCATGAGAAACCCAGAAGATGGTACACCGTGTGATGGGGAAAGGTTTCTAAAACGCACCTCATTTCTCATCTCCTTTTGCTCGGGTTCGCCATTCCAGCCACTTTACTAGCAATCTCCCTACTTGGAGCATCAGCACCTTTAACCTCCTGTTCCATACAGGTTGCAATTTGTCCTGAGGATGAACGGGAAGACGGGGAACCAATGAGAGACTAGCTCTTGGTGTTGGGACAGGCACAGGTCACTCTATTTTCCCATCAGGAAGAAGAATTAACCACAGGCTCAGCCTGCCCCCCGGAACCAGAACAGGGCCTGAAGACATCCTGCGCATTTGCGGCCAGCTCCCAAAAAAGCGAGTTGTAAAATGGAGCTTCAGGGCACTGCAATTCACAAACCTGCACAGTTATAAATGATAACTCTCGTCCACAAATATATTGAGGGAAGGCAAAGAAGAGGATTTGAAATCAAGGCAGAATTGCAGGAAACAGATTTCAGGAGGTAGATTCGAATCGCCTTTAAAGCACATGAAAAGCAGGAAAACGTTGACAATGATGCCCTTGGCCAAAAACGGCGTATGCGTTTTTTCCTGAATATATTCAGGAAAAAACGCATACGCCCTTTTTGGCCAACCAAGCAACCTGGAAAGGCAAATCAGCGCTACAAAGAAGTCTCGCTTCCCATCGGTCAAAAGGGCCATGCTGAATAAAGTGTCAAAACCAGAAATGCAGGACAGGCCATGGAGAAATGGGGGCCTTGCTACACTGATGGGCGGGATGTAAATTGCCAACAGCCACTCTGGAGAAGTGTACGGTGTGTTCTGAAACATCTAAAAAACACAGCTTAGAGAGCATAGGGCACTTCCACGCATGGGGGTATAAAGTGGGAAAATTAAAAATCAGCAAGACACAAGAACCCCAAAGTTTAGGGCTGCTCTGTTGACAAGGACCTCCACTTCATTCCACCTTAAATATCCCAGGAAAGCGAAAAATGGATAAAAAAGTTGTGTTGCTTATGTACAATGGAATATCACTCAGCCATGAAATCAATGTCATAAGGCTAGTAGCGGCATGATGAGTGGATTTAGGTACGACGATTCTAAGTGAAATAAGTCACACAGAAAAGGACACTTCTCATAAGGTGTCACTTATAGAGGGAATGTAAAAGCCGTTACACTTGAACTGAATTACAAAACAGAACAGAGTCACACATGCAGAAAACACACTATGGCTGCTTAACGGGAAAGGTGAGGTGGGGTGATACATAAAACAAGAGTTTCAAATTAGCTCAGATACCGTTCCATAAACCCAATATGGAATAGACAAGACCTACTTCAAGCTCAGAGAACTGGACTCAACACGCCCGATTCACCGCACAAGAATATATCTGACTAGTAATAATCTTAAAACCTATGTATTGATATCTCTCTGTTAGTGTGTCAAGTGGGGGTAAAGCGGCATAAACACAGCAGTGAAAAGCAGCTATACCCCATTATAAAAATAAATTACTTTTAAAAACCCAGGAAACAAAGACAGGGAAAGAGAGAGAAATTCTTACACAATTCGTTCAGGGGCTGTGATGCAACCTGGATTGACCATATGTAGACCCACAGCTGGATGAGACATAAGGGTGGACACTCTTGGGGCTGAGAGGTTTGGTGAGGTTGGGTGAGCAAACGCAGACCCTTTAAAGTAATACTGCGTGCTACCCATCGCATGGGTCCCAAATCTCCAGGTTCAAGGGCATCTTCCTACATCGAAAACATGCATGAGAAACCCAGAAGATGGTACACCGTGTGATGGGGAAAGGTTTCTAAAACGCACCTCATTTCTCATCTCCTTTTGCTCGGGTTCGCCATTCCAGCCACTTTACTAGCAATCTCCCTACTTGGAGCATCAGCACCTTTAACCTCCTGTTCCATACAGGTTGCAATTTGTCCTGAGGATGAACGGGAAGACGGGGAACCAATGAGAGACTAGCTCTTGGTGTTGGGACAGGCACAGGTCACTCTATTTTCCCATCAGGAAGAAGAATTAACCACAGGCTCAGCCTGCCCCCCGGAACCAGAACAGGGCCTGAAGCCATCCTGCGCTTTTGCGGCCGGCTCCCAAAAAAGCGAGTTGTAAAATGGAACTTCAGGGCACTGCAATTCACAAACCTGCACAGTTATAAATGATAACTCTCGTCCACAAATATATTGAGGGAAGGCAAAGAAGAGGATTTGAAATCAAGGCAGAATTGCAGGAAACAGATTTCAGGAGGTGGATTCGAATCGCCTTTAAAGCACATGAAAAGCAGCAAAACGTTGACAATGATGCCCTTGGCCAAAAAGGGCGTATGCGTTTTTTCCTGAATATATTCAGGAAAAAACGCATACGCCCTTTTTGGCCAACCAAGCAACCTGGAAAGGCAAATCAGCGCGACAAAGAAGTCTCGCTTCCCATCGGTCAAAAGGGCCATGCTGAAAAAAGTGTCAAAACCAGAAATGCAGGACAGGCCATGGAGAAATGGGAGCCTTGCTACACTGATGGGCGGGATGTAAATTGCCAACAGCCACTCTGGAGAAGTGTACGGTGTGTTCTGAAACATCTAAAAAACACAGCTTAGAGAGCATAGGGCACTTCCACGCATGGGGGTATAAAGTGGGAAAATTAAAAATCAGCAAGACACAAGAACCCCAAAGTTTAGGGCTGCTCTGTTGACAAGGACCTCCACTTCATTCCACCTTAAATATCCCAGGAAAGCGAAAAATGGATAAAAAATTTGTGGTCCTTATGTACAGTGGAATATCACTCAGCCATGAAATCAATGTCATAAGGCTAGTAGCAGCATGATGAGTGGATTTAGGTATGACGATTCTAAGTGAAATAAGTCACACAGAAAAGGACACTTCTCATAAGGTGTCACTTATAGAGGGAATGTAAAAACTGTTACACTTGAACTGAATTACAAAACAGAACAGAGTCACACATGCAGAAAATACACTATGGCTGCTTAACGGGAAAGGTGAGGTGGGGTGATACATAAAACAAGAGTTTCAAATTAGCTCAGATACCGTTCCATAAACCCAATATGTAATAGACAAGACCTACTCCTTGCTCAGAGAACTGGACTCAACACGCCCGATTCACCGCACAAGAATATAACTGACTAGTAATAATCTTAAAACCTATGTATTGATATCTCTCTGTTAGTGTGTCAAGTGGGTGTAAAGCGGCATAAACACAGCCGTGAAAAGCAGCTAAACCCCATTATAAAAATAAATTACTTTTTAAAACCCAGGAAACAAAGACAGGGAAAGAGAGAGAAATTCTTACACAATTCGTTCAGGGGCTGTGATGCAACCTGGATTGACCATATCTAGACCCACAGCTGGATGAGACATAAGGGTGGACACTCTTGGGGCTGAGAGGTTTGGTGAGGTTGGGTGAGCAAACGCAGACCCTTTAAAGTAATACTGCGTGCTACCCATCGCATGGGTCCCAAATCTCCAGGTTCAAGGGCATCTTCCTACATCGAAAACATGCATGAGAAACCCAGAAGATGGTACACCGTGTGATGGGGAAAGGTTTCTAAAACGCACCTCATTTCTCATCTCCTTTTGCTCGGGTTCGCCATTCCAGCCACTTTACTAGCAATCTCCCTACTTGGAGCATCAGCACCTTTAACCTCCTGTTCCATACAGGTTGCAATTTGTCCTGAGGATGAACGGGAAGACGGGGAACCAATGAGAGACTAGCTCTTGGTGTTGGGACAGGCACAGGTCACTCTATTTTCCCATCAGGAAGAAGAATTAACCACAGGCTCAGCCTGCCCCCCGGAACCAGAACAGGGCCTGAAGCCATCCTGCGCATTTGCGGCCAGCTCCCAAAAAAGCGAGTTGTAAAATGGAGCTTCAGGGCACTGCAATTCACAAACCTGCACAGTTATAAATGATAACTCTCGTCCACAAATATATTGAGGGAAGGCAAAGAAGAGGATTTGAAATCAAGGCAGAATTGCAGGAAACAGATTTCAGGAGGTAGATTCGAATCGCCTTTAAAGCACATGAAAAGCAGGAAAACGTTGACAATGATGCCCTTGGCCAAAAACGGCGTATGCGTTTTTTCCTGAATATATTCAGGAAAAAACGCATACGCCCTTTTTGGCCAACCAAGCAACCTGGAAAGGCAAATCAGCGCTACAAAGAAGTCTCGCTTCCCATCGGTCAAAAGGGCCATGCTGAATAAAGTGTCAAAACCAGAAATGCAGGACAGGCCATGGAGAAATGGGGGCCTTGCTACACTGATGGGCGGGATGTAAATTGCCAACAGCCACTCTGGAGAAGTGTACGGTGTGTTCTGAAACATCTAAAAAACACAGCTTAGAGAGCATAGGGCACTTCCACGCATGGGGGTATAAAGTGGGAAAATTAAAAATCAGCAAGACACAAGAACCCCAAAGTTTAGGGCTGCTCTGTTGACAAGGACCTCCACTTCATTCCACCTTAAATATCCCAGGAAAGCGAAAAATGGATAAAAAATTTGTGTTCCTTATGTACAATGGAATATCACTCAGCCATGAAATCAATGTCATAAGGCTTGTAGCGGCATGATGAGTGGATTTAGGTACGACGATTCTAAGTGAAATAAGTCACACAGAAAAGGACACTTCTCATAAGGTGTCACTTATAGAGGGAATGTAAAAGCCGTTACACTTGAACTGAATTACAAAACAGAACAGAGTCACACATGCAGAAAACACACTATGGCTGCTTAACGGGAAAGGTGAGGTGGGGTGATACATAAAACAAGAGTTTCAAATTAGCTCAGATACCGTTCCATAAACCCAATATGTAATAGACAAGACCTACTCCAAGCTCAGAGAACTGGACTCAACACGCCCGATTCACCGCACAAGAATATATCTGACTAGTAATAATCTTAAAACCTATGTATTGATATCTCTCTGTTAGTGTGTCAAGTGGGTGTAAAGCGGCATAAACACAGCCGTGAAAAGCAGCTAAACCCCATTATAAAAAGAAATTACTTTTAAAAACCCATGAAACAAAGACAGTGAAAGAGAGAGAAATTCTTACACAATTCGTTCAGGGGCTGTGATGCAACCTGGATTGACCATATCTAGACCCACAGCTGGATGAGACATAAGGGTGGACACTCTTGGGGCTGAGAGGTTTGGTGAGGTTGGGTGAGCAAACGCAGACCCTTTAAAGTAATACTGCGTGCTACCCATCGCATGGGTCCCAAATCTCCAGGTTCAAGGGCATCTTCCTACATCGAAAACATGCATGAGAAACCCAGAAGATGGTACACCGTGTGATGGGGAAAGGTTTCTAAAACGCACCTCATTTCTCATCTCCTTTTGCTCGGGTTCGCCATTCCAGCCACTTTACTAGCAATCTCCCTACTTGGAGCATCAGCACCTTTAACCTCCTGTTCCATACAGGTTGCAATTTGTCCTGAGGATGAACGGGAAGACGGGGAACCAATGAGAGACTAGCTCTTGGTGTTGGGACAGGCACAGGTCACTCTATTTTCCCATCAGGAAGAAGAATTAACCACAGGCTCAGCCTGCCCCCCGGAACCAGAACAGGGCCTGAAGCCATCCTGCGCATTTGCGGCCAGCTCCCAAAAAAGCGAGTTGTAAAATGGAGCTTCAGGGCACTGCAATTCACAAACCTGCACAGTTATAAATGATAACTCTCGTCCACAAATATATTGAGGGAAGGCAAAGAAGAGGATTTGAAATCAAGGCAGAATTGCAGGAAACAGATTTCAGGAGGTAGATTCGAATCGCCTTTAAAGCACATGAAAAGCAGGAAAACGTTGACAATGATGCCCTTGGCCAAAAACGGCGTATGCGTTTTTTCCTGAATATATTCAGGAAAAAACGCATACGCCCTTTTTGGCCAACCAAGCAACCTGGAAAGGCAAATCAGCGCTACAAAGAAGTCTCGCTTCCCATCAGTCAAAAGGGCCATGCTGAAAAAAGTGTCAAAACCAGAAATGCAGGACAGGCCATGGAGAAATGGGGGCCTTGCTACACTGATGGGCGGGATGTAAATTGCCAACAGCCACTCTGGAGAAGTGTACGGTGTGTTCTGAAACATCTAAAAAACACAGCTTAGAGAGCATAGGGCACTTCCACGCATGGGGGTATAAAGTGGGAAAATTAAAAATCAGCAAGACACAAGAACCCCAAAGTTTAGGGCTGCTTTGTTGACAAGGACCTCCACTTCATTCCACCTTAAATATCCCAGGAAAGCGAAAAATGGATAAAAAATTTGTGTTCCTTATGTACAATGGAATATCACTCAGCCATGAAATCAATGTCATAAGGCTTGTAGCGGCATGATGAGTGGATTTAGGTACGACGATTCTAAGTGAAATAAGTCACACAGAAAAGGACACTTCTCATAAGGTGTCACTTATAGAGGGAATGTAAAAGCCGTTACACTTGAACTGAATTACAAAACAGAACAGAGTCACACATGCAGAAAACACACTATGGCTGCTTAACGGGAAAGGTGAGGTGGGGTGATACCTAAAACAAGAGTTTCAAATTAGCTCAGATACCATTCCATAAACCCAATATGTAATAGACAAGACCTACTCCTTGCTCAGAGAACTGGACTCAACACGCCCGATTCACCGCACAAGATTATAACTGACTAGTAATAATCTTAAAACCTATGTATTGATATCTCTCTGTTAGTGTGTCAAGTGGGTGTAAAGCGGCATAAACACAGCCGTGAAAAGCAGCTAAACCCCATTATAAAAATAAATTACTTTTTAAAACCCAGGAAACAAAGACAGGGAAAGAGAGAGAAATTCTTACACAATTCGTTTAGGGGCTGTGATGCAACCTGGATTGACCATATCTAGACCCACAGCTGGATGAGACATAAGGGTGGACACTCTTGGGGCTGAGAGGTTTGGTGAGGTTGGGTGAGCAAACGCAGACCCTTTAAAGTAATACTGCGTGCTACCCATCGCATGGGTCCCAAATCTCCAGGTTCAAGGGCATCTTCCTACATCGAAAACATGCATGAGAAACCCAGAAGATGGTACACCGTGTGATGGGGAAAGGTTTCTAAAACGCACCTCATTTCTCATCTCCTTGTGCTCGGGTTCGCCATTCCAGCCACTTTACTAGCAATCTCCCTACTTGGAGCATCAGCACCTTTAACCTCCTGTTCCATACAGGTTGCAATTTGTCCTGAGGATGAACGGGAAGACGGGGAACCAATGAGAGACTAGCTCTTGGTGTTGGGACAGGCACAGGTCACTCTATTTTCCCATCAGGAAGAAGAATTAACCACAGGCTCAGCCTGCCCCCCGGAACCAGAACAGGGCCTGAAGCCATCCTGCGCATTTGCGGCCAGCTCCCAAAAAAGCGAGTTGTAAAATGGAGCTTCAGGGCACTGCAATTCACAAACCTGCACAGTTATAAATGATAACTCTCGTCCACAAATATATTGAGGGAAGGCAAAGAAGAGGATTTGAAATCAAGGCAGAATTGCAGGAAACAGATTTCAGGAGGTAGATTCGAATCGCCTTTAAAGCACATGAAAAGCAGGAAAACGTTGACAATGATGCCCTTGGCCAAAAAGGGCGTATGCGTGTTTTCCTGAATATATTCAGGAAAAAACGCATACGCCCTTTTTGGCCAACCAAGCAACCTGGAAAGGCAAATCAGCGCTACAAAGAAGTCTCGCTTCCCATCGGTCAAAAGGGCCATGCTGAATAAAGTGTCAAAACCAGAAATGCAGGACAGGCCATGGAGAAATGGGGGCCTTGCTACACTGATGGGCGGGATGTAAATTGCCAACAGCCACTCTGGAGAAGTGTACGGTGTGTTCTGAAACATCTAAAAAACACAGCTTAGAGAGCATAGGGCACTTCCACGCATGGGGGTATAAAGTGGGAAAATTAAAAATCAGCAAGACACAAGAACCCCAAAGTTTAGGGCTGCTCTGTTGACAAGGACCTCCACTTCATTCCACCTTAAATATCCCAGGAAAGCGAAAAATGGACAAAAAAGTTGTGTTGCTTATGTACAATGGAATATCACTCAGCCATGAAATCAATGTCATAAGGCTAGTAGCGGCATGATGAGTGGATTTAGGTACGACGATTCTAAGTGAAATAAGTCACACAGAAAAGGACACTTCTCATAAGGTGTCACTTATAGTGGGAATGTAAAAGCCGTTACACTTGAACTGAATTACAAAACAGAACAGAGTCACACATGCAGAAAACACACTATGGCTGCTTAACGGGAAAGGTGAGGTGGGGTGATACATAAAACAAGAGTTTCAAATTAGCTCAGATACCGTTCCATAAACCCAATATGTAATAGACAAGACCTACTCCAAGCTCAGAGAACTGGACTCAACACGCCCGATTCACCGCACAAGAATATATCTGACTAGTAATAATCTTAAAACCTATGTATTGATATCTCTCTGTTAGTGTGTCAAGTGGGGGTAAAGCGGCATAAACACAACCGTGAAAAGCAGCTATACCCCATTATAAAAATAAATTACTTTTAAAAACCCAGGAAACAAAGACAGGGAAAGAGAGAGAAATTCTTACACAATTCGTTCAGGGGCTGTGATGCAACCTGGATTGACCATATGTAGACCCACAGCTGGATGAGACATAAGGGTGGACACTCTTGGGGCTGAGAGGTTTGGTGAGGTTGGGTGAGCAAACGCAGACCCTTTAAAGTAATACTGCGTGCTACCCATCGCATGGGTCCCAAATCTCCAGGTTCAAGGGCATCTTCCTACATCGAAAACATGCATGAGAAACCCAGAAGATGGTACACCGTGTGATGGGGAAAGGTTTCTAAAACGCACCTCATTTCTCATCTCCTTTTGCTCGGGTTCGCCATTCCAGCCACTTTACTAGCAATCTCCCTACTTGGAGCATCAGCACCTTTAACCTCCTGTTCCATACAGGTTGCAATTTGTCCTGAGGATGAACGGGAAGACGGGGAACCAATGAGAGACTAGCTCTTGGTGTTGGGACAGGCACAGGTCACTCTATTTTCCCATCAGGAAGAAGAATTAACCACAGGCTCAGCCTGCCCCCCGGAACCAAAACAGGGCCTGAAGCCATCCTGCGCTTTTGCGGCCGGCTCCCAAAAAAGCGAGTTGTAAAATGGAACTTCAGGGCACTGCAATTCACAAACCTGCACAGTTATAAATGATAACTCTCGTCCACAAATATATTGAGGGAAGGCAAAGAAGAGGATTTGAAATCAAGGCAGAATTGCAGGAAACAGATTTCAGGAGGTAGATTCGAATCGCCTTTAAAGCACATGAAAAGCAGCAAAACGTTGACAATGATGCCCTTGGCCAAAAAGGGCGTATGCGTTTTTTCCTGAATATATTCAGGAAAAAACGCATACGCCCTTTTTGGCCAACCAAGCAACCTGGAAAGGCAAATCAGCGTGACAAAGAAGTCTCGCTTCCCATCGGTCAAAAGGGCCATGCTGAAAAAAGTGTCAAAACCAGAAATGCAGGACAGGCCATGGAGAAATGGGAGCCTTGCTACACTGATGGGCGGGATGTAAATTGCCAACAGCCACTCTGGAGAAGTGTACGGTGTGTTCTGAAACATCTAAAAAACACAGCTTAGAGAGCATAGGGCACTTCCACGCATGGGGGTATAAAGTGGGAAAATTAAAAATCAGCAAGACACAAGAACCCCAAAGTTTAGGGCTGCTCTGTTGACAAGGACCTCCACTTCATTCCACCTTAAATATCCCAGGAAAGCGAAAAATGGATAAAAAAGTTGTGGTCCTTATGTACAGTGGAATATCACTCAGCCATGAAATCAATGTCATAAGGCTAGTAGCAGCATGATGAGTGGATTTAGGTATGACGATTCTAAGTGAAATAAGTCACACAGAAAAGGACACTTCTCATAAGGTGTCACTTATAGAGGGAATGTAAAAACTGTTACACTTGAACTGAATTACAAAACAGAACAGAGTCACACATGCAGAAAATACACTATGGCTGCTTAACGGGAAAGGTGAGGTGGGGTGATACATAAAACAAGAGTTTCAAATTAGCTCAGATACCGTTCCATAAACCCAATATGAAATAGACAAGACCTACTCCTTGCTCAGAGAACTGGACTCAACACGCCCGATTCACCGCACAAGAATATAACTGACTAGTAATAATCTTAAAACCTATGTATTGATATCTCTCTGTTAGTGTGTCAAGTGGGTGTAATGCGGCATAAACACAGCCGTGAAAAGCAGCTAAACCCCATTATAAAAATAAATTACTTTTTAAAACCCAGGAAACAAAGACAGGGAAAGAGAGAGAAATTCTTACACAATTCGTTCAGGGGCTGTGATGCAACCTGGATTGACCATATCTAGACCCACAGCTGGATGAGACATAAGGGTGGACACTCTTGGGGCTGAGAGGTTTGGTGAGGTTGGGTGAGCAAACGCAGACCCTTTAAAGTAATACTGCGTGCTACCCATCGCATGGGTCCCAAATCTCCAGGTTCAAGGGCATCTTCCTACATCGAAAACATGCATGAGAAACCCAGAAGATGGTACACCGTGTGATGGGGAAAGGTTTCTAAAACGCACCTCATTTCTCATCTCCTTGTGCTCGGGTTCGCCATTCCAGCCACTTTACTAGCAATCTCCCTACTTGGAGCATCAGCACCTTTAACCTCCTGTTCCGTACAGGTTGCAATTTGTCCTGAGGATGAACGGGAAGACGGGGAACCAATGAGAGATTAGCTCTTGGTGTTGGGACAGGCACAGGTCACTCTATTTTCCCATCAGGAAAAAGAATTAACCACAGGCTCAGCCTGCACACCGGAACCAGAAAAGGGCCTGAAGCCATCCTGCGCTTTTGAGGCCACCTCCCTAAAAAGCGAGCTGTAAAATGGAGCTTCAGGGCACTGCAATTCACAAACCTGCACAGTTATAAATGATAACTCTCGTCCACAAATATATTGAGGGAAGGCAAAGAAGAGGATTTGAAATCAAGGCAGAATTGCAGGAAACAGATTTCAGGAGGTAGATTCGAATCGCCTTTAAAGCACATGAAAAGCAGCAAAACGTTGACAATGATGCCCTTGGCCAAAAAGGGCGTATGCGTTTTTTCCTGAATATATTCAGGAAAAAACGCATACGCCCTTTTTGGCCAACCAAGCAACCTGGAAAGGCAAATCAGCGTGACAAAGAAGTCTCGCTTCCCATCGGTCAAAAGGGCCATGCTGAAAAAAGTGTCAAAACCAGAAATGCAGGACAGGCCATGGAGAAATGGGAGCCTTGCTACACTGATGGGCGGGATGTAAATTGCCAACAGCCACTCTGGAGAAGTGTACGGTGTGTTCTGAAACATCTAAAAAACACAGCTTAGAGAGCATAGGGCACTTCCACGCATGGGGGTATAAAGTGGGAAAATTAAAAATCAGCAAGACACAAGAACCCCAAAGTTTAGGGCTGCTCTGTTGACAAGGACCTCCACTTCATTCCACCTTAAATATCCCAGGAAAGCGAAAAATGGATAAAAAAGTTGTGGTCCTTATGTACAGTGGAATATCACTCAGCCATGAAATCAATGTCATAAGGCTAGTAGCAGCATGATGAGTGGATTTAGGTATGACGATTCTAAGTGAAATAAGTCACACAGAAAAGGACACTTCTCATAAGGTGTCACTTATAGAGGGAATGTAAAAACTGTTACACTTGAACTGAATTACAAAACAGAACAGAGTCACACATGCAGAAAATACACTATGGCTGCTTAACGGGAAAGGTGAGGTGGGGTGATACATAAAACAAGAGTTTCAAATTAGCTCAGATACCGTTCCATAAACCCAATATGAAATAGACAAGACCTACTCCTTGCTCAGAGAACTGGACTCAACACGCCCGATTCACCGCACAAGAATATAACTGACTAGTAATAATCTTAAAACCTATGTATTGATATCTCTCTGTTAGTGTGTCAAGTGGGTGTAATGCGGCATAAACACAGCCGTGAAAAGCAGCTAAACCCCATTATAAAAATAAATTACTTTTTAAAACCCAGGAAACAAAGACAGGGAAAGAGAGAGAAATTCTTACACAATTCGTTCAGGGGCTGTGATGCAACCTGGATTGACCATATCTAGACCCACAGCTGGATGAGACATAAGGGTGGACACTCTTGGGGCTGAGAGGTTTGGTGAGGTTGGGTGAGCAAACGCAGACCCTTTAAAGTAATACTGCGTGCTACCCATCGCATGGGTCCCAAATCTCCAGGTTCAAGGGCATCTTCCTACATCGAAAACATGCATGAGAAACCCAGAAGATGGTACACCGTGTGATGGGGAAAGGTTTCTAAAACGCACCTCATTTCTCATCTCCTTGTGCTCGGGTTCGCCATTCCAGCCACTTTACTAGCAATCTCCCTACTTGGAGCATCAGCACCTTTAACCTCCTGTTCCGTACAGGTTGCAATTTGTCCTGAGGATGAACGGGAAGACGGGGAACCAATGAGAGATTAGCTCTTGGTGTTGGGACAGGCACAGGTCACTCTATTTTCCCATCAGGAAAAAGAATTAACCACAGGCTCAGCCTGCACACCGGAACCAGAAAAGGGCCTGAAGCCATCCTGCGCTTTTGAGGCCACCTCCCTAAAAAGCGAGCTGTAAAATGGAGCTTCAGGGCACTGCAATTCACAAACCTGCAGAGATATAAATGATAACTCTCGTCCACAAATATATTGAGGGAAGGCAAAGAAGAGGATTTGAAATCAAGGCAGAATTGCAGGAAACAGATTTCAGGAGGTAGATTCGAATCGCCTTTAAAGCACATGAAAATCAGCAAAACGTTGACAATGATGCCCTTGGCCAAAAAGGGCGTATGCGTTTTTTCCTGAATATATTCAGGAAAAAACGCATACGCCCTTTTTGGCCAACCAAGCAACCTGGAAAGGCAAATCAGCGCTACAAAGAAGTCTCGCTTCCCATCGGTCAAAAGGGCCATGCTGAAAAAAGTGTCAAAACCAGAAATGCAGGACAGGCCATGGAGAAATGGGAGCCTTGCTACACTGATGGGCAGGATGTAAACTGCCAACAGCCACTCTGGAGAAGTGTACGGTGTGTTCTGAAACATCTAAAAAACACAGCTTAGAGAGCATAGGGCACTTCCACGCATGGGGGTATAAAGTGGGAAAATTAAAAATCAGCAAGACACAAGAACCCCAAAGTTTAGGGCTGCTCTGTTGACAAGGACCTCCACTTCATTCCACCTTAAATATCCCAGGAAAGCGAAAAATGGATAAAAAAGTTGTGGTCCTTATGTACAGTGGAATATCACTCAGCCATGAAATCAATGTCATAAGGCTAGTAGCAGCATGATGAGTGGATTTAGGTTCGACGATTCTAAGTGAAATAAGTCACACAGAAAAAGACACTTATCATAAGATATCACTTATAGAGGGAATGTAAAAACCGCTACAATTGAACTGAATTACAAAACAGAATAGAGTCACACATTTAGAAAACACACTATGGCTGCTTAACGGGAAAGGTGAGGTGGGGTGATGCATAAAACAAGGGTTTCATATTAGCTCAGATACCGATCCATAAACCCAATATGTAATAGACAAGACATACTCCTTGCTCCGTGAAGTGGACACAACACCCCCTATTCAACGAACAAGTGTATATCTGACTAGTAAAAATCTTAAAACCTATGTATTGATTTCTCTCTGTAAGTTAATCAATGGGTGTAAAGGGGCATAAACACAGCAGTGAAAATCAGGTAAACCCCATTATAAAAATAAATTACTTTAAAATCCCAAAAAACAAAGATAGTGATAGAGGGAGAAATTTTTACATAATTCTTTCCGGGGCTGTGATGCAACCTGGTGTGACCATATCTAGACCCACAGCTGGATGAGAAATAAAGCTGGACACTCTTGGGGCTGAAGGTCTCTTTCCGTATTTACCAGATTGGGAACATAGAAAGGCTGCCACCCTCTGGCCGTTACCTGCACAAGCAGCTTTAAAACCTGTGCTAATGGTCACTTCATATGAACAAGTACTTCAGGGCTGTAAATGAAACGTGCCCTCAAAATGTCTTGAGGGATTTAATGGCCAAAAATTTTCAAAATGTGACACTTACTTTAAGAAAACACTTTGAAGAACTAAGCTGTAATCACAGTTTGATCAATAAAAAGGGCATGCTTTAAAGCTCAATTTCAACAGATTATGGGACACATGCAAATTCAACCACAGATAGGTATCAGCTCACACCTGTTAGAATAACCATCAGCAAGAAAACTACCAATAATAAATATTGAAGGTGTTTTGGAGAAATGCATAGCCTCAATTTTAAGTGGGACGTATCCTGGAAAGAGCCACTAATGAGAACTGAATGGGGGTGCCTTTAAAACATACACACTGAGCTACCATATGATACAGCAAGCCCACTCCTTGGCCTATAACATAAGAAGATATAACTGGAAAGACACAGGCAAGCAAATGTGCATTGCAGCAGTATTGCAATAGCCAAGACATGGAGGCAACCAGAAAGTCCATCAAGAGGTGCGTGGCCAAAGAAGAACTGGTACATGTACAGATGGAATATTAGCCAGGGAAAAAAATGAAACAATGCCATTTGCAGCACCATGTATGATTCTTGAGGTAATCAGGCAAATTGTACTAAGTCAGAAAGCAAAAGACACATATCCTATAATATCACTTATAGGTCTTAGCTAAAAATTGATACCAATGAAGATATTTCCACAGAGAAATGCAATCACAGATTCATTAAACAAACTTATGGTTCACCAAATGGAAAGGTGTGAGGATTGGATACATTAGGATATTGGGGTTAAGATAGATATAGAAACACATGTGAAATATGTAATCACCAAAGACCTACGTAATACCAAGACAAGACTACTCAACATCGTGTCATAACCTACATGGGAAAATGATCCAAAGAAGAATAGATATATGTATATGTTTAAAAGAACCACATCTTGCACACCTAGAAGAAACAAAACATTTTAATTAAATTTGCTCTGACAAAAAATAAAAATTAAATTAAAAAAAGAACAAGAAGTAATGAGACATAAACTTAAGGGGCTATTTGCTGGCACATTGCATTCTAATTTACAACCAGAACATGACTTCCATTAAGGCTCTGTCATCACTAATAAAGCAGCTTTATAAGCAATGTTGAAGGTAGCTTAAAAGAAGTCTCACTAATTATTGATAGTAACAAGGAAACAAAGAAAAGTAAAAATCTCACTGCAAAAAGTATACATAGGGTAAGGATAGTAGATCAAACACTTATTAAACTTCTGTAAAGAATAAAAGAAAACAGTCATATGTTTTTTTAAAAAGAGAGGGCCCAAATAAATCTGAAATGAAAGAGATGATGTTACAACAGACACCACAGAAATACAAAGTATCCTAAGATACACACAGGGTAACTCAGGGCTCAGACTGGACAGAGCCCACTCTCCAGTCCCCTGTACATGACTTACAGGAGCCTCAGGAACTGAGGAGGGGGTCCCTGAAGAGAGGCTCAAGATAGAATATGGTAGGCATTAACATGACTGCATTCATCTTAAACATGCCTGAACTACATTCACACGAGATGATTTTGTCCTGTATGTACATCGGCACCTCTAGTTGGAACTGCAGATCTTTGGCTTCAACACCTCTACTGACAACATTAGCGTCACCTGCTGTGGACCGTCTCCTATAGGATTTCTAGAATCAGAAAACATCGAAGCTTCACAGGACCCAGAGTCTGTGCGAGTCCACACAGAGTCTCAGAGTCTCAACTCCACTCAGATACTCCACTCTTGGAGGGCACACACAAAGTAGTGTGCACATCAGGACCCAGGGGAAGGAGCAGTGACCCTGTAGGAGAATGACCAGAACTACCTGCTACTTTTAGAGGGTCTCCTGCAGAGGCAGGTGGTGGCTGTGGCTGTGGCTCACCGTGAGGACAACGACACTGGCAGCAGAAGTTCTGGGAAATACTCCTTGGTGTGTGCCCTCCCAGAGTCCGCCATTAGCCCCACCAAGAGCAAGGTAGGCTCCAGGGCTGGGTCGCCTCAGGCCAAACAACCAACAGGGAGGGAACCCAGCCCCATGCATCAGCAGACAAGCGGATTAAACTTTTTATTAAAGTTTTATTTAATCCGTAGACAAGCGGATTAAAGCTCTGCCCACCAAAGCAACACCCAGCTCTACCCACCACCAGTCCCTCCCATCAGGAAGCTTGCACTAGCCTCTAAGATAGACTCATCCACCGGAGAGCAGACAACAGAAGCAAGAAGAACTACAATTCTGCAGCCTGTGGAAGGAAAACCACATTCACAGAAAGATAGACAAAATGAAAAGGCAGAGGACTTTATACCAGATCAAGGAACAAGATAAAACCCCAGAAAAAAAACGAAATGAGGTGGAGATAGGGAACCTTCCAGAAAAAGAATTCAGAATAATGATAGTGAAGTTGAGCCAAGACCTTGGAAAAAAAAAGGAGGCAAAGATCGAGAAGATGCAAGAAATGTTTAACAAGGACCTAGAAGAATTAAAGAACCAACAAACAGAGGTGAACAATGTAATAACTGAAATGAAAAATACACTAGAAGGAATCAGTAGCAGAATAACTGTGGCAGAAGAACGGATAAGTGACCTGGAAGACAGAGAGGTGGAAATCACTGCCATGGAACAGAATAAAGAAAAAGAATGAAAATAAACGAAGACACCCCAAGAGTCCTCTGGGACAACATTAAACGCAACAACATTCGCATTATAGGGGTCCCAGAAGGAGAAGAGAGAGAGAAAGGACCCGAGAATATATTTGAAGAGATTATGGTCAAAAACTTCCCTAGCATGGGAAAAGAAATAGCCACCCAAGTCCAGAAGCACAGAGTGTCCCAGGCAGGATAAACCAAAGGAGAAAAATGACAAGACACATAGTAATCAAATTGACAAAAATTAACGACAAAGAAAAATGATTGAAAGCAGCAAGGGAAAAATGACCAATAACATACAAGGGAACTCCCATAAGGATAACAACTGATTTCTCAGCAGAAAATCTACAAGCCAGAAGGAAGTGGCATGATAAATTTAAAGTGATGAAAGGGAAGAACCTACAACCAAGAGTACTCCATCCTGCAAAGAGCTCATTCAGATTTGATGGAGAAATCAAAAGCCTTACAGACAAGCAAAAGCTAAGAGAATTCAGCACCATGAAACCAGCTCTACACCAAATGCTAAAGGAACTTCTCTAAGTGGGAAACACAAGAGAAGAAAAGGACCCACCAAGACAAACCCATAACAATTAAGAAAATAGTAGTAGGAACATACATATCGATAATTACCTTAAACGTGAATGCACTAAATGTTCCAACCAAAAGACACAGGCTCGCTGAATGGATACAAAAACAAGACCCATATATATGCTGTCTACAAGAGATCCATTTCAGACCTAGGGACACATACAGACTCAAAGTGAGGCGATGGAAAAATATACTCTATGCAAATGAAAATCAAAAGAAAGCTGGAGTAGCAATACTCATATCAGATAAAATAGACTTTAAAATAAAGAATGTTACAAGAGACAAGGAAAGACACTACATAATGGTCAGGGGATCAATCCAAGAAGAAGATATAACAATTATAAATATATATGTACCCAAAATAGGAGCACCTCAATGTATAAGGCAACTGCTAACAGCTATAAAAGAGGAAATCGACAGTAACACAATAATAGCGGGGGACTTTAACAGCTCACTTACACCAGTGGAGATCAGCCAGACAGAAAATTAATAAGGAAACACAAGCTTTAAATGACACAATAGACCAGATAGAGTTAATTGATATTTATAGGACATTCCATCCAAAAACAGCAGATTACACGTTCTTCTCAACTGCACACGGAACATTCTCCAGGATAGATCATATCTTGGGTCACAGATAAAGCCTCAGTAAATTTAAGAAAACTGAAATCATATCAAGCAGCTGTTCCGACCACAATGCTATGAGATTAGAAATCAATTACACGGAAAAAAACGTAAAAAACACAAACACATGGAGGCTAAACAATACGTTACTAAATAACCAAGAGATCACTGAAGAAATCAAAGAGGAAATCAAAAACTACCTAGAGACAAATGACAACAAAAACACGATGATCCAAAACCTATGGGATGCAGCAAAAGGAGTTCTAAGAGGGAAGTTTATAGCAATACAAGCCTACCTCAAGAAACAAGAAAAATCCCAAATAAACAATCGAACCTTACACCTAGAGGAACTAGAGAAAGAAGAACAAAACCCAAAGTTAGTAGAAGGAAAGAAATCATAAACATCAGAGCAGAAATAAATGAAATAGAAACAAAGAAAACGAAAGCAAAGATCAATAAAACTAAAAGCTGGTTCTTTGAGAAGATAAGCAAAAATGATCAACCTTTAGCCAGACTTAAGAAAAAGAGGGAGAAGACGCAAATCAACAAAATTAGAAGTGAAAAAGCAGAAGTTACAACAGACACAACAGGAATACAAAGCATCCTAAGAGACTACTACAAGCAACTCTAGGCCAATAAAATGGACAATCTGGAAGAAATGGACAAATTCTTAGAAAGGGATAACCTTCTAAGACTGAACCAGGAAGAAATAGAAAATATGAACAAACCTATCACAAGCAATGAAATTGAAACTGTGACTAAAAATCTTCCAATAAACCAAAGTCCAGAACCAGATGGCATCACAGGTGAATTCTATCAAACATTTAGAGAAGAGCTAACACCCAACCTTCTCAAATTCTTCAAAACAATTGCAGGGGAAGGAACACTCCCAAACTCATTCTATGAGACCACCATCACCCTGATACCAAAATCAGACAGAGATACTACAAGGAAAGAAAATTATAGACCAATATCACTGATGAATATAGATGTAAAAATCCTCAACAAAATACTAGCAAACAGAATCGAACAACACATTAAAAGGATCATACACCATGATCAAGTGGGGTTTATCCCAGGGATGCAAGGATTCTTCAATATACACAAATCAATGTGATACACCATATTAACAAATTGTAGAATAAAACCATATGATCATCTCAATAGATGAAGGAAAAGATTTTGAGAAAATTCAACACTCATTTACGATAAAAACTCTGGAGTGTGGGCATAGAGGGAAACTACCTCAACATAATAAAGGCCATATATGACAAACCCACAGCAAACAGCATTCTCAATGGTGAAAAACTGAAAGCGTTTCCTCTAAGATCAGGAACAAGACAAGGATGTCCACTCTCACCACTGCTATTCAACATAGTTTTGGAAGTCCTAGCCATGGCAATCAGAGAAGAAAAAGAAATAAAAGGAATACAAAAAGGAAAAGAAGAAGTAAAATTGTCACTGTTTGCAGATGACATGATATCATAGATAGAGAATCCTAAAGATGCCACCAGAAAACCACTGGAGCTAATCAATGAATTTGGTAAAGTTGCAGGATACAAAATTAATGCACAGAAATTGCTTGCATTCCTCTACACTAACAATGAAAGATCAGAAAGAGAAATTAAGGAAACAATCCCATTACCACTGCAACAATAAGAATAAAATACCTAGGAATAAACCTACCTAAGGAAGTAAAAGACCTGTACTCAGAAAACTAAAAGACACTGAAGAAAGAAATCAAAGATGATATAAACAGATGGAGACATATACCATGTTCTCGGATTAGAAGAATCAATATTGTGAAAATGACTATACTACCCAAAGCAATCTACAGATTCAATGCAATCCCGATCAAAATACCTTTGGCATTTTCTACAGAACAAGAAAAAAAAAATCTTAAAATTTGTAGGGAGACACAAAAGACCCTGGATAGCCAAAGCAGTCTTGAGGGGGGAAAAAAAGAGCTGGAGGAATCAGACTTCCAGACTTCAGACTATATTACAAAGCTAGAGTAATCAAGATAATATGGTACTGACACAAAAACAGAAATATAGGTCAATAGAACAGGATAGAAAGCACAGAGATAAACCCACGTACCTATGGTTCACTAATCTATGACAAAGGAGGCAAGGGTATACAATGGAGAAAAGACAGTGTCTTCAGCAAGTGGTGCTGGGAAAACTGGACAGTTACATGTAAAAGAATGAAATTAGTACACTCCCTAACACCATACACAAAAATAA
This sequence comes from Balaenoptera physalus, assembly GCF_965194825.1. NCBI lineage: Eukaryota > Metazoa > Chordata > Mammalia > Artiodactyla > Balaenopteridae > Balaenoptera > Balaenoptera physalus. The sequence goes on from NW_028125917.1 coordinate 156,639, forward strand.
ACTCAAAATGGATTAGAGACCTAAATATAAGACCAGCCACTACAAAACTCTTAGAGGAAAACATAAGCAGAACAGTCTATGACATAAATCACAGCAAGATCCTTTTTGACCCACCTCCTAGAGAAATGGAAATAAAAACAAAAATAAAAAAATGGGACCGAATGAAACATAAATTATTTTGCACAGCAAAGGAAAACATAAGCAAGATGAAAAGACAACCATCAGAATGGGAGAAAATATTTTCAAATGAAGCAAATGGCAAAGGATTAATCTCCAAAAAGCAGCTCATGTAGCTCAATATCACAAAACCAAACAACCCAATCCAAAAATGGGCAGAAGACCTAAATAGACATTTCTCCAAAGAAGATATACAGGTTGCCAACAAACACATGAAAGGATGCTGAATATCACTAATCATTAGAGAAATGCAAATCAAAACTACAGTGAGGTATCACCTCACACCAGTCAGAATGGCCATCATCAAAAAATCTACCAACAATAAATGCTGGAGAGGCATTTATTGGAGAAAAGGGAACCCTCTTGCACTGTTGGTGGGAATGTAAATTGATATAGCCACTAGGGAGAACGGTATGGGGGTTCCTTAAAAACTAAAAATAGAACTACCATACAACCCAGCAAACCCACTCCTGGATATTTACCCTGAGAAAACCATAATTCAAAAAGAGTCATGTACCACAATGTTCACTGTAGCTCTATTTACAATAGCCAGGACATGGAAGCAACTTAAGTGTCCATCAACAGATAAATGGATAAAGAAGATGTGGCACATATATATACAATGGAACATTATTCAGCCATAAAAAGAAACGAAATTGAGTTATTTTTAGTGAGGTGGATGGATCTAGAGTCTGTCCTACAGAGTGAAGTAAGTCAGAAAGAGAAAAACAAATACCGTATGCTAACACATATATATGGAATCTTAAAAAAAAAGTTTATGAAGAACCTAGGGGCAGGAAAGGATTAAGGACACAGACGTAGAGAAAGGACTTGAGGACATGGGGAGAGGGAAGGGTAAGCTGGGACAAAGTGAGAGTGGTATGGACATATATACACTACCAAATGTAAAATTGATAGCTACTGGGAAGCAACCACATAGCACAGGGAGATCAGCTCTTTGCTTTGTGACCACCTAAAAGGGTGGGATAAGGGAGTGAGAGGGAGGTGCAAGAGGGAGGGGATATGGTGTTATGTGTATACGCACAGCTGATTCACTTTTTTTATACAGCAGAAACTAACACACAATTGTAAAGCAATTATACTCCAATAAAGATGTAAAAGAAAAAAAAAGCCCAGAGATAAACCTACACACCTATGGCCCACTAATCTATGACAAAGGAGGCAAGGGTATAAAAAGGAGAAAAGAAAGTCTCTTCAATAAGTGGTGCTGGGAAAAATGGACAGCTACATGTAAAAGAATGAAATTAGAACACTCCCTAACACCATACACAAAAAATAAACTCAAAATGGATTAGAGACCGAAATGTAAGACCGGACACTATAAAACTCTTAGAGGAAAACATAGGAAGAATACTCTTTGACATAAATCACAGCAAGATCTTTTTTGATCCACCTCCTAGAGTAATGGAATTAAAAAAAAATAAACATATGGGAGCAAATGAAACCTAAAAGCTTTTGCAAAGCAAAGGAAACTACAAACAAGACGAAAAGACAACCCTCACAATGGGAGAAAATATTTGCAAACGAATCAATGGACAAAGGAGTAATCTCCAATGTATATAAACAGCTCATGCAGCTCAACAGTAAAAAAACAAACAACCCAATCCAAAAATGGGCAGATGACGTAAATAGACATTTGTCCCAAGAAGACATACAGATGACCAAGAAGCACATGAAAAGCTGCTCAACATCACTAATTATTAGAGAAATATAAACCAAAACTACAATGAGGTATCACCTCACACGAGTTAGAATGGGCATCATCAGAAAATCTACAAGCAACAAATGCTGGAGAGGGTGTGGAGAAAAGGGAACCCTCTTACACTATTTGTGGGAATGTAAATTGATACAGTCACTATGGAGAACAGCATGGAGGTTCCTTAAAATACTAAAAATAGAATTACCATATGACCCAGCAATCCCACTACTGGCCATATACCCAGAGAAATCCATAATTCAAAAAGACATATTCACCACAATATTCATTGCAGCACTATTTACAATAGCCAGGTCATGGAAGCAACCTAAATGCCCATAGACAGACGAACAGAAAAGATGTGCTACATATATAAAATGGAATATTACTCAGCCATAAAAAGGAATGAAATTGGGTCATTTGTGGAGACGTGGATAGATCTAGAGACTGGCATACAGAGTGAAGTAAGTCAGAAAGAGAAAAACAAATATCGTATATTAACACATACATGTGGAACCTAGAAAAATGGTAAAGATGAACCGGTTTGCAAGGCAGAAATAGAGACACAGATGTAGAGAACAAATGTATGGACACCAAGGGGGGAAAGTGTCAGGGTGGTGGTGGTGGGATGAATTGCGAGCCTGGGATTGACATATATACACTTATATGTATAAAATAGGTAACCAATAAGAGCCTGCTGTATAAAAAAATGAATAAAATAAATTCAAAAATTAAAAAATAAATAATACTTAAAAAAATAAAACAGAAAAAAAAGTTCTGTCCTTCCCATAGACGTATTTATATGAATGAATTATTTCCATGCTTATATCCATAAATACAAAAAGAGGAATAAAACTTACCTTGAACCAAAAAAGAAAAAAAAAAAAAAACAGAACCCACTGGTCATACAGAGGAAAACACTATCAGGGCACTTGCTCCAGTGGTAAACAATTCTGAAGTTGGTCACAGGTGGGAATCATCTCCCATGCAGCCAGCAGCCCCCACACGAGGAGCGTCCTCATTGCAAAGCTGGGGGACCGTGAGGAGGCGTCTCTGAGTAAACGTGAGCTGAGCCCCAGGCCAGCTGCTGCTGAACTTTTCCCACCCTTCCCAGGTAAAACACCTGAATGTGTGCAAAGACTTTAAAAACTAGAGGAAGGGGCTTGGAGTCACACCAGCGACAGCACGCAGGCCGACTTGGTGCCTGCAGGCCAGCCAGGATGGTCCTGGCCCCGGGCGCTCGTCTGGAAGCTTTCCATTTCCCTGCCTGAGGTACCCCTCCTGTCCCGGCCCCCACTGCTTTTGTCCTTCCTCACCTCTGCCCGGGGAGAAATTCCAGCAGCAAGTATGGGTGACACATCCTCTTCTTTAGCAGGTGGCAGCCCGGCAACTCCTGCAGAAAGTCCAGCAGAGCCCCAGTCACACCGGGCCACTCATAGAGCCGTGGGCCCTACTCTCTCCCACCAGCCCAACCCCGAGACTGCTGACGGGGCAGAGAATATGGCGTCAGGCACAGCTGCAGAGGCTTTTGCTGCCTGGAGGGGTGTTTATATTGACCTCAACCCAGGCACACCTGGGAAGGGCTGGCCGGCCGGGTCAGGCTGCCCAGGTCAGCCAATCCTCGCCCCTCAGGGGCTCAGAGTTGCAGAAAATGGGTCTTGCTGCACCGGCCAGATCCAAGGAACAGGTGTAGGGTCCCGAGAGTCAGGATAGATAAGGGGCGGCAGCCCTGGCTTGTTTTCTAATCATTTTATCTGGTCCATGAGTGGGAGACAACTTCAAGAAGAACCTCTGCTAATGAGAGGAACCCAGGAGTCAGGGAGAGGAGGGGTGGTGGGTGGAGACAGAGGCCTGGTGCTCCGGCTGCAGTGGAAGCCCCTGGAAGACCAGGCAGAGGGAGGCCGCACAGAGTGAAGCCTAGGGTCACAGACCTGTTGGAGCTGCTGTTTGTTAGTTCAAGCTCTGCTCTGAGGTGCTCTGTGTCAGCTCTGAGTGACAGGTGTGCTGGGGGTGCTCTGCAATGAGGGCTATGTGCACGGTTCCTGTGTGCCCAGCCCTGCCGGGGTACCTGTCCATGGGAGCTCCATATCCAGGGAGGGGCCTGCCCACGAGAGCCCCGTGGGCTGCTGCGTACCTGCCCAGGTGAGCTCCATATCCTGGGAGTGGCCTGACCACGAGAGCCCCGTGGGCTGCTGGGGACCTGGTAGAGGATGCCAGGACAGTCAGTGAAGCCACAGTGGATATACATCTAGTAGTTCCTAATTCCTACACCCTGCTGGTCATTCTACCATCCACCAGGACATGGCATTCTGTATTAGACTTCAATGATGCCTTCTTCTGTATTCCATTAGTCCCAGAGTCACAAGAAATGTTGGCTGTGAGTGGCAGGACTCAACATACAACAAAAACAATACTGCTGGGCCGTCCTGCCCCAGGGGTTCAAAAATTCCCACACCGTCTTTGGGGAAACGTTAGCTAAAGACCTAAAAGATCTACCTCTGGAGAAGGGAACCCTCCTTCAATATGCAGATGACATTCTGATCACCAGCCCGACTAAGGAGGCCTCTGAACTCCCTAGCCAATAAAAGATAGAAGGTGTCCAAGGAAAAGGCTCAAATATCACAAACTAAGGTGGCCTTCCTGGGCTTCATTCGAACAGAAGGTCGGAGAAGCCCACCCCAGGAAAGGGAATAAGCCATTTGCAGCCTCAGCCTTCCTGAAACTAGAAGACAGCTTAGGGGTTCCTGGGGAGACCGGGATTTGCTGCATCTGGATCCCTAACTACAGTCTAATAGCTGGGCCTCTATATGAAACACTGAAAGGAAAAGATGATGATCCTTTTGAATAGAATCCAGAAGCGGCCTTTCAAGATTGGAAAGAGCAGTCAATTCAGACCCTGGCCCTGGACCTCCCTAAGTTAGCTAAACCCTTTGACCTTTACATTCCTGGTCCAAGGTGAATCGCCCTTGGAGTATTAGTGCAAAAACTGGGACCACTTGAAATGGAACAATGCAAGAATGCCCTCCAGGCATTGGCCAGCCACCCCATTCGACCAGGATACTGGGGGTATCTAAAAACCTGGAAATCAGCAGCCCGCAAGGCCAGCTCCCTCCTAAGGGAAAAGGACGCCACTTGGTGATCCTAACCACCCACCATGCCCTGAAGTTGCAGGGATTGCTCCGTGGGCACAATGACCTCGAGTGAGGAGGCCCTCCAACACCAACCTCCAGAGAGACAACTTGGGGCAATGGGCCCCCATGACGACTCGTGTGACCATCACTTGACCTGGAGCTTCTCTCAGGAAACAACAAGAGTGTGCCCCAAAAGAACAGACTATTGCTTACAGGACTTACTGCACCCAGAGCGGAGCTAATAAACTTGGCAGGGGAACCGTAAATAACGCTGCCACCATAGAAAAGCCTACAGACACCGCGGTGACGGCGGCCAGTGAGACCGGCTGTACTCCTGGCTACTTCAAAAGGCCGTTGACTGAGTGGCCGTCATGGTCCTGGATCACCACCGGCCCTGGACTGTCTGGGAGTTGAGCAAGCAGGGCTCTGACACCTGGTGCTGTTTGTACGTTAATTCAGAGGCCTAACTGAAGAAAGTGCAGACTACTGGTCAGAGCATCTAGGCTGGCAGAAACCGTCAGCCTAAGGGGGCCAAACCAATGTGGAGCAGGGTAAAACCGCCCACCCCCCCAGCGTCTCTGCACATCTCTTTCCTGGACCCTTAAAGGTCATTAGAATCTATAAAACTGCCAATGCTGGTGCTCAGGCAGACGAGCAGTGAGGGAGGAGGCCTGCGGACAATCAACCTCACCTGGAGGCTGCTGGGGAGAAGTCCTGCCCCTCCCCCCGGGTATGAGGACACCCAACTCAGCATGAAGCATTTACAGAAGACGTGTCTGCACCCTCAGCGCCCCAAGAATGAGGAATGGGACAAAAGGCAGAGGAGGGCTTTGTCACTGGCAAAGCCCATTAAAAATTCCTGGGAGATAACAATAGAATCTGGGCAATAAAATAAAGTCTAACCATTTTTTCCTTTGTGCTTTGTCTAATTTCACTTGCTCCTAGGTTTCCACATGCAGAGGACCCACACCCGACACTTCAGACCCGACAATGATGCACTTGGACAAAAAGAGCATATGCGTTTTTTTCTGTATGAATTCAGGAAAAAAACCATAGGCCCCTTTTGGCCAACCAAGCAAGCCGGAAATGCAATTCAGCACTACAAAGAAGTCTGACTTCCCATCGGTCAAAATGGCCTTCCTAAAAAAGTGTAAAAAGAAGAAATGCAGGAGAGGACAGGGAGGAAAGGGAGCCTTGTTACACTGATGGGTGGGATGTAAATTGCCAATGACGACTCTGGAGGAGGGTATGGTGTTTCCTAAAACATCTAAAAAACACAGCTAGAGAGAAAGGGGCACATCCACTCATGGGCGTATAAATTGGGAAAATTAAAAATCAGCAAAACACAGGCACCCCAAATTTTAGGGCTGCTCTGTTGACAAGAACCTCCACTTAATTCTACCTTAAATATCCCACGAAAGAGAAAAATGGATAAAGAAGTTGTGCTCCATATGTAAAATGGAATATCAATCGAGGGTGAAATCAATATCATAAGGCTAGTAGCAGCATGATGAGTGGATTTAGGTACGATGATTCGAAGTGAAATAAGTCACACAGAAAAAGACACTTATCATAAGATATCACTAACAGAGGGAATGTAAAAACCGCTACACTTGAACGGAATTACAAAACAGAACAGAGTCACACATTTAGAAAACACACTATGGATGCTTAACGGGAAAGGTGAGGTGGGGTGATGCATAAAACAAGGATTTCAAATTAGCTCAGATAACGTTCCATAAACACAATATGTAATAGACAAGACCTACTCCTTGCTCAGTGAACTGGACTAAACACCCCCTATTCACGGCACAAGAACATATCTGACTAGTAAGAATCTTAAAACCTATGTATTGATATCTGTCTGTAAGTGTGTCAAGGGGGTGTAAAGCGGCATAAACACAGCAGTGAAAAGAAGTTAACCCCACTATAAAAACAAAGAACTTTTAAAACCCCATGAAACAAAGACAGTGAAAGAGAGAGAAATTCTTATACAATTCATTCAGAGGCTGTGATGCCACCTGGATTGACCATATCTAGACCCACAGCTGGATGAGACGTAAGGGTGGACACTCTTGGGGCTGAGAGCTTTGGTGAGGTAGGGGGAGCAAATGCAGAGCCTTTAAAGTACTACTGCCTGTTACCCATCCCATGGGTCCCAAATCTCCAGGTTCAAGGGCATCTTCCTACATCGAAAACATGCATGAGAAACCCAGAAGGTGGTAGACCGTGTGACCGGGAAACGTTTCTAAAACGCACCTCATTTTTCATCTCCTTGTGCTCGGGTTCGCCATTCCAGCCACTTTACTAGCAATCTCCCTCCTTGGAGAATCAGCACCTTTAACCTCCTGTTCCGTACAGCTTGCAATTTGTCCTGAGGATGAACGGGAAGAGGGGTAGCCAATGAGAGACTAGCTCTAGGTGTTGGGACAGGCACAGGTCACTCTATTTTCCCATCAAGAAGAAGAATTAACCGCAAGCTCAGCCTGCCGCCGGGAACCAGAATAGTGCCTGAGGCCATCCTGCGCATTTGCGGCCAGCTCCCAAAAAAGCGAGTTGTAAAATGGAGCGCAGGGGCACTGCAATTCACAAACCTGCAGAGTTATAAATGATAACTCTCGTCCACAAATATCTTGAGGGAAGGCAAAGAAGACGATTTGAAATCAAGGCAGAATTGCAGGAAACAGATTTCAGGAGGTAGATTCGAATTGCCTTTAAAGCACATGAGAAGCGGCAAAACGTCGATAATGATGCCCTTGGCCAAAAAGGGCGTATGTGTTTTTTCCTGAATATATTCAGGAAAAATAGCATACGCCCTTTTTGGCCAACAAAGCAACCAGGAAAGGCAAATCAGCGCTACAAAGAAGTCTCGCTTCCCATCGGTCAAAAGGGCCATGCTGAAAAAAGTGTCAAAACCAGAAATGCAGGACAGGCCATGGAGAAATGGGACCCTTGCTACGCTGATGGGCAGGATGTAAATTGCCAACAGCCACTCTGGAGAAGTGTACGGTGTGTCCTGAAACATCGAAAAAACACAGCTTAGAGCGCATAGGGCACTTCCCCTCACGGGCGAATAAATTGGGAAAACTAAAAATCAGCAAGACACAGGCACTCCAAAGTTTAGGGCTGCTCTGTTGACAAGAACCTCCACTTCATGACACCTTAAATATCCCAGGAAAGAGAAAAATGGATAAAGAAGTGTTGGTCCTTATGTACAATGGAATATCACTCAGCCATGAAATCAATGTCATAAGGCTAGTAGCAGCATGATGAGTGGATTTAGGTACGACGATACTAAGTGAAATAAGTCACACAGAAAAAGACACGTATCATAAGCTATCACTTATAGAGGGAATGTAAAAACCGCTACACTTGAACTGAATTACAAAACAGAACAGAGTCACACGTTTAGAAAACACACTATGGCTGCTTAACGGGAAAGGTGAGGTGGGGTGATGCATAAAACAAGGGTTTCAAATTAGCTGAGATACCGTTCCATAAACCTAATATGTAATAGAACGACCTACTCCTTGCTCAGTGAACTGGACTCAACACCCCCTATTGACCGCACAAGAATATATCTGATTAGTAAGAATCTTAAAACCTATTTATTGATATCTCTCTGGATGTGAGTCAAGTGGGTGTAAAGCAGCATAAACACAGCCGTGAAAAGCAGCTAAACCCCATTATAAAAATAAATTAATTTTAAAAACCCGTGAAACAAAGACAGTGAAAGACAGAGAAATTCTTAAAAAATTCGTTCAGGGGCTGTGATGCCACCTGGATTGACCATATCTAGACCCACAGCTGGATGAGACGTAAGGGTGGATACTCTCGGGGCTGAGAGATTTGGTGAGGTTGGGTGAGCAAAACAGAGCCTTTAAAGTACTACTGCCTGTTACCCATCCCATGGGTCCCAAATCTACAGGTTCAAGGGCATCTTCCTACATCGAAAACATGCATGAGAAACCCAGAAGGTGGTAGACCGTGTGACCAGGAAAGGTTTCTAAAACGCACCTCATTTCTCATCTCCTTGTGCTCGGGTTCGCCATTCCAGCCGCTTTACTAGCAATCTCCCTCCTTGGAGAATCAGCACCTTTAACCTCCTGTTCCGTACAGGTTGCAATTTGTGCTGAGGATGAACGGGAAGACGGGGAACCAATGAGAGACTAGCTCTTGGTATTGGGACAGACACAGGTCACTCTATTTTCCCATCAGGAAGAAGAATTAACCACAGGCTCAGCCTGCCCTCCAGAACCAAAACAGGGCCTGAAGCCATCCTGCGCTTTTGCGGCCCCCTCCCAAAAAAGCGAGTTGTAAAATGGAGGATCAGCGCACTGCAATTCACAAACCTGCAGAGTTATAAACGATAACTCTCGTCCACAAATATATTGAGGGAAGGCAAAGAAGAGGATTTGAAATCAAGGCAGAATTGCAGGAAACAGATTTCATGAGGTAGATCTGAAACGCCTTTAAAGCACATCAAAAGCGGCAAAACGTTGACAATGATGTCCTTGGCCAAAAAGGGCGTATGCGTGTTTTCTTGAATATATTCAGGAAAAAACGCATACGCCCTTTTTGGCCAACCAAGCAACCTGGAAAGGCAAATCAGCGCTTCAAAGAAGTCTCGCGTCCCATCGGTCAAAAGGGCCATACTGAGAAAAGTGTCAAAACCAGAAATGCAGGAAAGGCCATGGAGAAATGGGAGCCCTGCTACGCTGATGGGCGGAATGTAAATTGCCAACAGCCACTCTGGAGAAGGGTACGGTGTGTCCTGAAACATCTAAAAAACACACCTTAGAGAGCATAGGGCACTTCCACGCATGGGGGTATAAATTGGAAAAATTAAAAATCAGTAAGACACAAGCACACCAAAGTTTAGGGCTGCTCTGTTGCCAAGGACCTCCACTTCATTCCACCTTAAATATCCCAAGAAAGGGAAAAATGGATAAAGAAGTTGTGGTCCTTATGTACAATGGAATATCATTCAGCCATGAAATCAATGTCATAAGGCTAGTAGCAGCATGATGAGTGGATTTAGGTACGACGATTCTAAGTGAAATAAGTCACACAGAAAACTACACTTCTCATAAGATATCACTTATACAGGGAAAGTAAAAACCGTTACACTTGAACTGAATTACAAAACAGAACAGTGTCACACATGCAGAAAACACACTATGGCTGCTTAACGGGAAAGGTGAGTTGGGGTGATACATAAAACAAGGGTTTCAAATTAGCTGAGATACCGTTCCATAAACCCAATATGTAATAGACAAGACCCACTCCTTGCTCAGAGAACTGGACTCAACACCCCCTATTCACCACACAAGAATATACCTGACTAGTAATAATCTTAAAACCTATGTATTGAAATCTCTCTGTTAGTGTGTCAAGTGGGTGTAAAGCGGCATAAACACAGCAGTGAAAAGCAGCTAAACCCCATTATAAAAAGAAATTAAAAACCCATGAAACAAAGACAGTTATAGAGAAAGAAATTCTTACAAAATTAGTTCAGGGGCTGTGATGCAACCTGGATTGACCATATCTAGACCCACAGCTGGATGAGACATAAGGGTGGACACTCTTGGGGCTGAGAGGTTTGGTGAGGTTGGGTGAGCAAACGCAGACCCTTTAAAGTAATACTGCGTGGTACCCATCTCATTGGTCCCAAATCTCTAGGTTCAAGGGCATCTTCCTACATCGAAAACACGCATAAGAAACCCAGACGACGGTACACTGTGTGATCGGCAAAGGTTTCTAAAACACACCTCATTTCTCATCTCCTTGTGCTTGGGTTCACCATTCCAGCCGCTATAATTGCAATCTCCGTACTTGGAGAATCAGCACCTTTAACCTCCTGTTTGGTACAGGTTGCAATTTGTCCTGAGGATGAACGGAAAGAGGGGGAACCAATAAGGGACAAGCTCTAGGTTTTGGGACAGGCACAGGTCACTCTATTTTTCCATCAGGAAAAAGAATTAACCACAGACTCAGCCTGCTGCCTGGAAGTAGAATAGGGCCTGAAGAAATCCTGTGCTTCTGCGGCCAACTCCCAAAAAAGCGAGTTGAAAAATGGAGATCAGGGGCACTGCAATTCACAAACCTGCAGAGTTATCAATGATAACTCTCGTCCACAAATATATTGAGGGAAGGCAACGAAGAGGATTTGAAAGCAAGGCAGAACTGCAGAAACAGAGTTAAGGAGGTAGATTCGAATCGCGTTTAAAGCACATGAAAAGCGGCAAAACGTCGACACTTATGCCCTTGGCTAAAAAGGGCCTATGCGTTTTTTCCTGAATATATTCAGGAAAAAACGCATAGGCCCTTTTTGGCCAACCAAGCAACCTGGAAAGGCAAATCAGCGCTACAAAGAAGTCTCGCTTCCCATCGATCAAAAGGGCCATGCTGAAAAAAGTGTCAAAACCAGAAATGCAGCACTGGCCATGGAGAAATGGGAGCCTTGGTACGCTGATGGCGGAATGTAAATTGCCAACAGCCACTCTGGAGAAGTGTACGGTGTGTCCTGAAACATCTAAAAAACACAGCTTAGAGAGCATAGGGCACTTCCACTCATGGGCGTATAAATTGGGAAAACTAAAAATCAGCAAGACACAGGCACACCAAAGTTTAGGGCTGCTCTCTTGACAAGAACCTCCTCTTCATTACACCTTAAATATCCCAGGAAATAGGAAAATGGATAACGATGTTGTGGTCCTTATGTACAATGGAATATCACTCAGCCATGAAATCAATGTCATAAGGCTATTAGCAGCAAGATGAGTGGATTTAGGTTCGACGATTCTAAGTGAAATAAGTCACACAGAAAAAGACACTTATCATAAGATATCACTTATAGAGGGAATGTAAAAACCGCTACAATTGAACTGAATTACAAAACAGAATAGAGTCACACATTTAGAAAACACACTATGGCTGCTTAACGGGAAAGGTGAGGTGGGGTGATGCATAAAACAAGGGTTTCATATTAGCTCAGATACCGATCCATAAACCCAATATGTAATAGACAAGACATACTCCTTGCTCCGTGAAGTGGACACAACACCCCCTATTCAACGAACAAGTGTATATCTGACTAGTAAAAATCTTAAAACCTATGTATTGATTTCTCTCTGTAAGTTAATCAATGGGTGTAAAGGGGCATAAACACAGCAGTGAAAATCAGGTAAACCCCATTATAAAAATAAATTTCTTTAAAATCCCAAAAAACAAAGATAGTGATAGAGGGAGAAATTTTTACATAATTCTTTCCGGGGCTGTGATGCAACCTGGTGTGACCATATCTAGACCCACAGCTGGATGAGAAATAAAGCTGGACACTCTTGGGGCTGAAGGTCTCTTTCCGTATTTACCAGATTGGGAACATAGAAAGGCTGCCACCCTCTGGCCGTTACCTGCACAAGCAGCTTTAAAACCTGTGCTAATGGTCACTTCATATGAACAAGTACTTCAGGGCTGTAAATGAAACGTGCCCTCAAAATGTCTTGAGGGATTTAATGGCCAAAAATTTTCAAAATGTGACACTTACTTTAAGAAAACACTTTGAAGAACTAAGCTGTAATCACAGTTTGATCAATAAAAAGGGCATGCTTTAAAGCTCAATTTCAACAGATTATGGGACACATGCAAATTCAACCACAGATAGGTATCAGCTCACACCTGTTAGAATAACCATCAGCAAGAAAACTACCAATAATAAATATTGAAGGTGTTTTGGAGAAATGCATAGCCTCAATTTTAAGTGGGACGTATCCTGGAAAGAGCCACTAATGAGAACTGAATGGGGGTGCCTTTAAAACATACACACTGAGCTACCATATGATACAGCAAGCCCACTCCTTGGCCTATAACATAAGAAGATATAACTGGAAAGACACAGGCAAGCAAATGTGCATTGCAGCAGTATTGCAATAGCCAAGACATGGAGGCAACCAGAAAGTCCATCAAGAGGTGCGTGGCCAAAGAAGAACTGGTACATGTACAGATGGAATATTAGCCAGGGAAAAAAATGAAACAATGCCATTTGCAGCACCATGTATGATTCTTGAGGTAATCAGGCAAATTGTACTAAGTCAGAAAGCAAAAGACACATATCCTATAATATCACTTATAGGTCTTAGCTAAAAATTGATACCAATGAAGATATTTCCACAGAGAAATGCAATCACAGATTCATTAAACAAACTTATGGTTCACCAAATGGAAAGGTGTGAGGATTGGATACATTAGGATATTGGGGTTAAGATAGATATAGAAACACATGTGAAATATGTAATCACCAAAGACCTACGTAATACCAAGACAAGACTACTCAACATCGTGTCATAACCTACATGGGAAAATGATCCAAAGAAGAATAGATATATGTATATGTTTAAAAGAACCACATCTTGCACACCTAGAAGAAACAAAACATTTTAATTAAATTTGCTCTGACAAAAAATAAAAATTAAATTAAAAAAAGAACAAGAAGTAATGAGACATAAACTTAAGGGGCTATTTGCTGGCACATTGCATTCTAATTTACAACCAGAACATGACTTCCATTAAGGCTCTGTCATCACTAATAAAGCAGCTTTATAAGCAATGTTGAAGGTAGCTTAAAAGAAGTCTCACTAATTATTGATAGTAACAAGGAAACAAAGAAAAGTAAAAATCTCACTGCAAAAAGTATACATAGGGTAAGGATAGTAGATCAAACACTTATTAAACTTCTGTAAAGAATAAAAGAAAACAGTCATATGTTTTTTTAAAAAGAGAGGGCCCAAATAAATCTGAAATGAAAGAGATGATGTTACAACAGACACCACAGAAATACAAAGTATCCTAAGATACACACAGGGTAACTCAGGGCTCAGACTGGACAGAGCCCACTCTCCAGTCCCCTGTACATGACTTACAGGAGCCTCAGGAACTGAGGAGGGGGTCCCTGAAGAGAGGCTCAAGATAGAATATGGTAGGCATTAACATGACTGCATTCATCTTAAACATGCCTGAACTACATTCACACGAGATGATTTTGTCCTGTATGTACATCGGCACCTCTAGTTGGAACTGCAGATCTTTGGCTTCAACACCTCTACTGACAACATTAGCGTCACCTGCTGTGGACCGTCTCCTATAGGATTTCTAGAATCAGAAAACATCGAAGCTTCACAGGACCCAGAGTCTGTGCGAGTCCACACAGAGTCTCAGAGTCTCAACTCCACTCAGATACTCCACTCTTGGAGGGCACACACAAAGTAGTGTGCACATCAGGACCCAGGGGAAGGAGCAGTGACCCTGTAGGAGAATGACCAGAACTACCTGCTACTTTTAGAGGGTCTCCTGCAGAGGCAGGTGGTGGCTGTGGCTGTGGCTCACCGTGAGGACAACGACACTGGCAGCAGAAGTTCTGGGAAATACTCCTTGGTGTGTGCCCTCCCAGAGTCCGCCATTAGCCCCACCAAGAGCAAGGTAGGCTCCAGGGCTGGGTCGCCTCAGGCCAAACAACCAACAGGGAGGGAACCCAGCCCCATGCATCAGCAGACAAGCGGATTAAACTTTTTATTAAAGTTTTATTTAATCTGTAGACAAGCGGATTAAAGCTCTGCCCACCAAAGCAACACCCAGCTCTACCCACCACCAGTCCCTCCCATCAGGAAGCTTGCACTAGCCTCTAAGATAGACTCATCCACCGGAGAGCAGACAACAGAAGCAAGAAGAACTACAATTCTGCAGCCTGTGGAAGGAAAACCACATTCACAGAAAGATAGACAAAATGAAAAGGCAGAGGACTTTATACCAGATCAAGGAACAAGATAAAACCCCAGAAAAAAAACGAAATGAGGTGGAGATAGGGAACCTTCCAGAAAAAGAATTCAGAATAATGATAGTGAAGTTGAGCCAAGACCTTGGAAAAAAAAAGGAGGCAAAGATCGAGAAGATGCAAGAAATGTTTAACAAGGACCTAGAAGAATTAAAGAACCAACAAACAGAGGTGAACAATGTAATAACTGAAATGAAAAATACACTAGAAGGAATCAGTAGCAGAATAACTGTGGCAGAAGAACGGATAAGTGACCTGGAAGACAGAGAGGTGGAAATCACTGCCATGGAACAGAATAAAGAAAAAGAATGAAAATAAACGAAGACACCCCAAGAGTCCTCTGGGACAACATTAAACGCAACAACATTCGCATTATAGGGGTCCCAGAAGGAGAAGAGAGAGAGAAAGGACCCGAGAATATATTTGAAGAGATTATGGTCAAAAACTTCCCTAGCATGGGAAAAGAAATAGCCACCCAAGTCCAGAAGCACAGAGTGTCCCAGGCAGGATAAACCAAAGGAGAAAAATGACAAGACACATAGTAATCAAATTGACAAAAATTAACGACAAAGAAAAATGATTGAAAGCAGCAAGGGAAAAATGACCAATAACATACAAGGGAACTCCCATAAGGATAACAACTGATTTCTCAGCAGAAAATCTACAAGCCAGAAGGAAGTGGCATGATAAATTTAAAGTGATGAAAGGGAAGAACCTACAACCAAGAGTACTCCATCCTGCAAAGAGCTCATTCAGATTTGATGGAGAAATCAAAAGCCTTACAGACAAGCAAAAGCTAAGAGAATTCAGCACCATGAAACCAGCTCTACACCAAATGCTAAAGGAACTTCTCTAAGTGGGAAACACAAGAGAAGAAAAGGACCCACCAAGACAAACCCATAACAATTAAGAAAATAGTAGTAGGAACATACATATCGATAATTAC
This sequence comes from Balaenoptera physalus, assembly GCF_965194825.1. NCBI lineage: Eukaryota > Metazoa > Chordata > Mammalia > Artiodactyla > Balaenopteridae > Balaenoptera > Balaenoptera physalus. Next base: position 172,439 of record NW_028125917.1, read on the forward strand.
CTTAAACGTGAATGCACTAAATGTTCCAACCAAAAGACACAGGCTCGCTGAATGGATACAAAAACAAGACCCATATATATGCTGTCTACAAGAGATCCATTTCAGACCTAGGGACACATACAGACTCAAAGTGAGGCGATGGAAAAATATACTCTATGCAAATGAAAATCAAAAGAAAGCTGGAGTAGCAATACTCATATCAGATAAAATAGACTTTAAAATAAAGAATGTTACAAGAGACAAGGAAAGACACTACATAATGGTCAGGGGATCAATCCAAGAAGAAGATATAACAATTATAAATATATATGTACCCAAAATAGGAGCACCTCAATGTATAAGGCAACTGCTAACAGCTATAAAAGAGGAAATCGACAGTAACACAATAATAGCGGGGGACTTTAACAGCTCACTTACACCAGTGGAGATCAGCCAGACAGAAAATTAATAAGGAAACACAAGCTTTAAATGACACAATAGACCAGATAGAGTTAATTGATATTTATAGGACATTCCATCCAAAAACAGCAGATTACACGTTCTTCTCAACTGCACACGGAACATTCTCCAGGATAGATCATATCTTGGGTCACAGATAAAGCCTCAGTAAATTTAAGAAAACTGAAATCATATCAAGCAGCTGTTCCGACCACAATGCTATGAGATTAGAAATCAATTACACGGAAAAAAACGTAAAAAACACAAACACATGGAGGCTAAACAATACGTTACTAAATAACCAAGAGATCACTGAAGAAATCAAAGAGGAAATCAAAAACTACCTAGAGACAAATGACAACAAAAACACGATGATCCAAAACCTATGGGATGCAGCAAAAGGAGTTCTAAGAGGGAAGTTTATAGCAATACAAGCCTACCTCAAGAAACAAGAAAAATCCCAAATAAACAATCGAACCTTACACCTAGAGGAACTAGAGAAAGAAGAACAAAACCCAAAGTTAGTAGAAGGAAAGAAATCATAAACATCAGAGCAGAAATAAATGAAATAGAAACAAAGAAAACGAAAGCAAAGATCAATAAAACTAAAAGCTGGTTCTTTGAGAAGATAAGCAAAAATGATCAACCTTTAGCCAGACTTAAGAAAAAGAGGGAGAAGACGCAAATCAACAAAATTAGAAGTGAAAAAGCAGAAGTTACAACAGACACAACAGGAATACAAAGCATCCTAAGAGACTACTACAAGCAACTCTAGGCCAATAAAATGGACAATCTGGAAGAAATGGACAAATTCTTAGAAAGGGATAACCTTCTAAGACTGAACCAGGAAGAAATAGAAAATATGAACAAACCTATCACAAGCAATGAAATTGAAACTGTGATTAAAAATCTTCCAATAAACCAAAGTCCAGAACCAGATGGCATCACAGGTGAATTCTATCAAACATTTAGAGAAGAGCTAACACCCAACCTTCTCAAATTCTTCAAAACAATTGCAGGGGAAGGAACACTCCCAAACTCATTCTATGAGACCACCATCACCCTGATACCAAAATCAGACAGAGATACTACAAGGAAAGAAAATTATAGACCAATATCACTGATGAATATAGATGTAAAAATCCTCAACAAAATACTAGCAAACAGAATCGAACAACACATTAAAAGGATCATACACCATGATCAAGTGGGGTTTATCCCAGGGATGCAAGGATTCTTCAATATACACAAATCAATGTGATACACCATATTAACAAATTGTAGAATAAAACCATATGATCATCTCAATAGATGAAGGAAAAGATTTTGAGAAAATTCAACACTCATTTACGATAAAAACTCTGGAGTGTGGGCATAGAGGGAAACTACCTCAACATAATAAAGGCCATATATGACAAACCCACAGCAAACAGCATTCTCAATGGTGAAAAACTGAAAGCGTTTCCTCTAAGATCAGGAACAAGACAAGGATGTCCACTCTCACCACTGCTATTCAACATAGTTTTGGAAGTCCTAGCCATGGCAATCAGAGAAGAAAAAGAAATAAAAGGAATACAAAAAGGAAAAGAAGAAGTAAAATTGTCACTGTTTGCAGATGACATGATATCATAGATAGAGAATCCTAAAGATGCCACCAGAAAACCACTGGAGCTAATCAATGAATTTGGTAAAGTTGCAGGATACAAAATTAATGCACAGAAATTGCTTGCATTCCTCTACACTAACAATGAAAGATCAGAAAGAGAAATTAAGGAAACAATCCCATTACCACTGCAACAATAAGAATAAAATACCTAGGAATAAACCTACCTAAGGAAGTAAAAGACCTGTACTCAGAAAACTAAAAGACACTGAAGAAAGAAATCAAAGATGATATAAACAGATGGAGACATATACCATGTTCTCGGATTAGAAGAATCAATATTGTGAAAATGACTATACTACCCAAAGCAATCTACAGATTCAATGCAATCCCGATCAAAATACCTTTGGCATTTTCTACAGAACAAGAAAAAAAAAATCTTAAAATTTGTAGGGAGACACAAAAGACCCTGGATAGCCAAAGCAGTCTTGAGGGGGGAAAAAAAGAGCTGGAGGAATCAGACTTCCAGACTTCAGACTATATTACAAAGCTAGAGTAATCAAGATAATATGGTACTGACACAAAAACAGAAATATAGGTCAATAGAACAGGATAGAAAGCACAGAGATAAACCCACGTACCTATGGTTCACTAATCTATGACAAAGGAGGCAAGGGTATACAATGGAGAAAAGACAGTGTCTTCAGCAAGTGGTGCTGGGAAAACTGGACAGTTACATGTAAAAGAATGAAATTAGTACACTCCCTAACACCATACACAAAAATAAACTCAAAATGGATTAGAGACCTAAATATAAGACCAGCCACTACAAAACTCTTAGAGGAAAACATAAGCAGAGCAGTCTATGACATAAATCACAGCAAGATCCTTTTTGACCCACCTCCTAGAGAAATGGAAATAAAAACAAAAATAAAAAAATGGGACCGAATGAAACATAAATTATTTTGCACAGCAAAGGAAAACATAAGCAAGATGAAAAGACAACCATCAGAATGGGAGAAAATATTTTCAAATGAAGCAAATGGCAAAGGATTAATCTCCAAAAAGCAGCTCATGTAGCTCAATATCACAAAACCAAACAACCCAATCCAAAAATGGGCAGAAGACCTAAATAGACATTTCTCCAAAGAAGATATACAGGTTGCCAACAAACACATGAAAGGATGCTGAATATCACTAATCATTAGAGAAATGCAAATCAAAACTACAGTGAGGTATCACCTCACACCAGTCAGAATGGCCATCATCAAAAAATCTACCAACAATAAATGCTGGAGAGGCATTTATTGGAGAAAAGGGAACCCTCTTGCACTGTTGGTGGGAATGTAAATTGATATAGCCACTAGGGAGAACGGTATGGGGGTTCCTTAAAAACTAAAAATAGAACTACCATACAACCCAGCAAACCCACTCCTGGATATTTACCCTGAGAAAACCATAATTCAAAAAGAGTCATGTACCACAATGTTCACTGTAGCTCTATTTACAATAGCCAGGACATGGAAGCAACTTAAGTGTCCATCAACAGATAAATGGATAAAGAAGATGTGGCACATATATATACAATGGAACATTATTCAGCCATAAAAAGAAACGAAATTGAGTTATTTTTAGTGAGGTGGATGGATCTAGAGTCTGTCCTACAGAGTGAAGTAAGTCAGAAAGAGAAAAACAAATACCGTATGCTAACACATATATATGGAATCTTAAAAAAAAAGTTTATGAAGAACCTAGGGGCAGGAAAGGATTAAGGACACAGACGTAGAGAAAGGACTTGAGGACATGGGGAGAGGGAAGGGTAAGCTGGGACAAAGTGAGAGTGGTATGGACATATATACACTACCAAATGTAAAATTGATAGCTACTGGGAAGCAACCACATAGCACAGGGAGATCAGCTCTTTGCTTTGTGACCACCTAAAAGGGTGGGATAAGGGAGTGAGAGGGAGGTGCAAGAGGGAGGGGATATGGTGTTATGTGTATACGCACAGCTGATTCACTTTTTTTATACAGCAGAAACTAACACACAATTGTAAAGCAATTATACTCCAATAAAGATGTAAAAGAAAAAAAAAGCCCAGAGATAAACCTACACACCTATGGCCCACTAATCTATGACAAAGGAGGCAAGGGTATAAAAAGGAGAAAAGAAAGTCTCTTCAATAAGTGGTGCTGGGAAAAATGGACAGCTACATGTAAAAGAATGAAATTAGAACACTCCCTAACACCATACACAAAAAATAAACTCAAAATGGATTAGAGACCGAAATGTAAGACCGGACACTATAAAACTCTTAGAGGAAAACATAGGAAGAATACTCTTTGACATAAATCACAGCAAGATCTTTTTTGATCCACCTCCTAGAGTAATGGAATTAAAAAAAAATAAACATATGGGAGCAAATGAAACCTAAAAGCTTTTGCAAAGCAAAGGAAACTACAAACAAGACGAAAAGACAACCCTCACAATGGGAGAAAATATTTGCAAACGAATCAATGGACAAAGGAGTAATCTCCAATGTATATAAACAGCTCATGCAGCTCAACAGTAAAAAAACAAACAACCCAATCCAAAAATGGGCAGATGACGTAAATAGACATTTGTCCCAAGAAGACATACAGATGACCAAGAAGCACATGAAAAGCTGCTCAACATCACTAATTATTAGAGAAATATAAACCAAAACTACAATGAGGTATCACCTCACACGAGTTAGAATGGGCATCATCAGAAAATCTACAAGCAACAAATGCTGGAGAGGGTGTGGAGAAAAGGGAACCCTCTTACACTATTTGTGGGAATGTAAATTGATACAGTCACTATGGAGAACAGCATGGAGGTTCCTTAAAATACTAAAAATAGAATTACCATATGACCCAGCAATCCCACTACTGGCCATATACCCAGAGAAATCCATAATTCAAAAAGACATATTCACCACAATATTCATTGCAGCACTATTTACAATAGCCAGGTCATGGAAGCAACCTAAATGCCCATAGACAGACGAACAGAAAAGATGTGCTACATATATAAAATGGAATATTACTCAGCCATAAAAAGGAATGAAATTGGGTCATTTGTGGAGACGTGGATAGATCTAGAGACTGGCATACAGAGTGAAGTAAGTCAGAAAGAGAAAAACAAATATCGTATATTAACACATACATGTGGAACCTAGAAAAATGGTAAAGATGAACCGGTTTGCAAGGCAGAAATAGAGACACAGATGTAGAGAACAAATGTATGGACACCAAGGGGGGAAAGTGTCAGGGTGGTGGTGGTGGGATGAATTGCGAGCCTGGGATTGACATATATACACTTATATGTATAAAATAGGTAACCAATAAGAGCCTGCTGTATAAAAAAATGAATAAAATAAATTCAAAAATTAAAAAATAAATAATACTTAAAAAAATAAAACAGAAAAAAAAGTTCTGTCCTTCCCATAGACGTATTTATATGAATGAATTATTTCCATGCTTATATCCATAAATACAAAAAGAGGAATAAAACTTACCTTGAACCAAAAAAGAAAAAAAAAAAACAGAACCCACTGGTCATACAGAGGAAAACACTATCAGGGCACTTGCTCCAGTGGTAAACAATTCTGAAGTTGGTCACAGGTGGGAATCATCTCCCATGCAGCCAGCAGCCCCCACACGAGGAGCGTCCTCATTGCAAAGCTGGGGGACCGTGAGGAGGCGTCTCTGAGTAAACGTGAGCTGAGCCCCAGGCCAGCTGCTGCTGAACTTTTCCCACCCTTCCCAGGTAAAACACCTGAATGTGTGCAAAGACTTTAAAAACTAGAGGAAGGGGCTTGGAGTCACACCAGCGACAGCACGCAGGCCGACTTGGTGCCTGCAGGCCAGCCAGGATGGTCCTGGCCCCGGGCGCTCGTCTGGAAGCTTTCCATTTCCCTGCCTGAGGTACCCCTCCTGTCCCGGCCCCCACTGCTTTTGTCCTTCCTCACCTCTGCCCGGGGAGAAATTCCAGCAGCAAGTATGGGTGACACATCCTCTTCTTTAGCAGGTGGCAGCCCGGCAACTCCTGCAGAAAGTCCAGCAGAGCCCCAGTCACACCGGGCCACTCATAGAGCCGTGGGCCCTACTCTCTCCCACCAGCCCAACCCCGAGACTGCTGACGGGGCAGAGAATATGGCGTCAGGCACAGCTGCAGAGGCTTTTGCTGCCTGGAGGGGTGTTTATATTGACCTCAACCCAGGCACACCTGGGAAGGGCTGGCCGGCCGGGTCAGGCTGCCCAGGTCAGCCAATCCTCGCCCCTCAGGGGCTCAGAGTTGCAGAAAATGGGTCTTGCTGCACCGGCCAGATCCAAGGAACAGGTGTAGGGTCCCGAGAGTCAGGATAGATAAGGGGCGGCAGCCCTGGCTTGTTTTCTAATCATTTTATCTGGTCCATGAGTGGGAGACAACTTCAAGAAGAACCTCTGCTAATGAGAGGAACCCAGGAGTCAGGGAGAGGAGGGGTGGTGGGTGGAGACAGAGGCCTGGTGCTCCGGCTGCAGTGGAAGCCCCTGGAAGACCAGGCAGAGGGAGGCCGCACAGAGTGAAGCCTAGGGTCACAGACCTGTTGGAGCTGCTGTTTGTTAGTTCAAGCTCTGCTCTGAGGTGCTCTGTGTCAGCTCTGAGTGACAGGTGTGCTGGGGGTGCTCTGCAATGAGGGCTATGTGCACGGTTCCTGTGTGCCCAGCCCTGCCGGGGTACCTGTCCATGGGAGCTCCATATCCAGGGAGGGGCCTGCCCATGAGAGCCCCGTGGGCTGCTGCGTACCTGCCCAGGTGAGCTCCATATCCTGGGAGTGGCCTGACCACGAGAGCCCCGTGGGCTGCTGGGGACCTGGTAGAGGATGCCAGGACAGTCAGTGAAGCCACAGTGGATATACATCTAGTAGTTCCTAATTCCTACACCCTGCTGGTCATTCTACCATCCACCAGGACATGGCATTCTGTATTAGACTTCAATGATGCCTTCTTCTGTATTCCATTAGTCCCAGAGTCACAAGAAATGTTGGCTGTGAGTGGCAGGACTCAACATACAACAAAAACAATACTGCTGGGCCGTCCTGCCCCAGGGGTTCAAAAATTCCCACACCGTCTTTGGGGAAACGTTAGCTAAAGACCTAAAAGATCTACCTCTGGAGAAGGGAACCCTCCTTCAATATGCAGATGACATTCTGATCACCAGCCCGACTAAGGAGGCCTCTGAACTCCCTAGCCAATAAAAGATAGAAGGTGTCCAAGGAAAAGGCTCAAATATCACAAACTAAGGTGGCCTTCCTGGGCTTCATTCGAACAGAAGGTCGGAGAAGCCCACCCCAGGAAAGGGAATAAGCCATTTGCAGCCTCAGCCTTCCTGAAACTAGAAGACAGCTTAGGGGTTCCTGGGGAGACCGGGATTTGCTGCATCTGGATCCCTAACTACAGTCTAATAGCTGGGCCTCTATATGAAACACTGAAAGGAAAAGATGATGATCCTTTTGAATAGAATCCAGAAGCGGCCTTTCAAGATTGGAAAGAGCAGTCAATTCAGACCCTGGCCCTGGACCTCCCTAAGTTAGCTAAACCCTTTGACCTTTACATTCCTGGTCCAAGGTGAATCGCCCTTGGAGTATTAGTGCAAAAACTGGGACCACTTGAAATGGAACAATGCAAGAATGCCCTCCAGGCATTGGCCAGCCACCCCATTCGACCAGGATACTGGGGGTATCTAAAAACCTGGAAATCAGCAGCCCGCAAGGCCAGCTCCCTGCTAAGGGAAAAGGACGCCACTTGGTGATCCTAACCACCCACCATGCCCTGAAGTTGCAGGGATTGCTCTGTGGGCACAATGACCTCGAGTGAGGAGGCCCTCCAACACCAACCTCCAGAGAGACAACTTGGGGCAATGGGCCCCCATGACGACTCGTGTGACCATCACTTGACCTGGAGCTTCTCTCAGGAAACAACAAGAGTGTGCCCCAAAAGAACAGACTATTGCTTACAGGACTTACTGCACCCAGAGCGGAGCTAATAAACTTGGCAGGGGAACCGTAAATAACGCTGCCACCATAGAAAAGCCTACAGACACCGCGGTGACGGCGGCCAGTGAGACCGGCTGTACTCCTGGCTACTTCAAAAGGCCGTTGACTGAGTGGCCGTCATGGTCCTGGATCACCACCGGCCCTGGACTGTCTGGGAGTTGAGCAAGCAGGGCTCTGACACCTGGTGCTGTTTGTACGTTAATTCAGAGGCCTAACTGAAGAAAGCGCAGACTACTGGTCAGAGCATCTAGGCTGGCAGAAACCGTCAGCCTAAGGGGGCCAAACCAATGTGGAGCAGGGTAAAACCGCCCACCCCCCCAGCGTCTCTGCACATCTCTTTCCTGGACCCTTAAAGGTCATTAGAATCTATAAAACTGCCAATGCTGGTGCTCAGGCAGACGAGCAGTGAGGGAGGAGGCCTGCGGACAATCAACCTCACCTGGAGGCTGCTGGGGAGAAGTCCTGCCCCTCCCCCCGGGTATGAGGACACCCAACTCAGCATGAAGCATTTACAGAAGACGTGTCTGCACCCTCAGCGCCCCAAGAATGAGGAATGGGACAAAAGGCAGAGGAGGGCTTTGTCACTGGCAAAGCCCATTAAAAATTCCTGGGAGATAACAATAGAATCTGGGCAATAAAATAAAGTCTAACCATTTTTTCCTTTGTGCTTTGTCTAATTTCACTTGCTCCTAGGTTTCCACATGCAGAGGACCCACACCCGACACTTCAGACCCGACAATGATGCACTTGGACAAAAAGAGCATATGCGTTTTTTTCTGTATGAATTCAGGAAAAAAACCATAGGCCCCTTTTGGCCAACCAAGCAAGCCGGAAATGCAATTCAGCACTACAAAGAAGTCTGACTTCCCATCGGTCAAAATGGCCTTCCTAAAAAAGTGTAAAAAGAAGAAATGCAGGAGAGGACAGGGAGGAAAGGGAGCCTTGTTACACTGATGGGTGGGATGTAAATTGCCAATGACGACTCTGGAGGAGGGTATGGTGTTTCCTAAAACATCTAAAAAACACAGCTAGAGAGAAAGGGGCACATCCACTCATGGGCGTATAAATTGGGAAAATTAAAAATCAGCAAAACACAGGCACTCCAAAATTTAGGGCTGCTCTGTTGACAAGAACCTCCACTTAATTCTACCTTAAATATCCCACGAAAGAGAAAAATGGATAAAGAAGTTGTGCTCCATATGTAAAATGGAATATCAATCGAGGGTGAAATCAATATCATAAGGCTAGTAGCAGCATGATGAGTGGATTTAGGTACGATGATTCGAAGTGAAATAAGTCACACAGAAAAAGACACTTATCATAAGATATCACTAACAGAGGGAATGTAAAAACCGCTACACTTGAACGGAATTACAAAACAGAACAGAGTCACACATTTAGAAAACACACTATGGATGCTTAACGGGAAAGGTGAGGTGGGGTGATGCATAAAACAAGGATTTCAAATTAGCTCAGATAACGTTCCATAAACACAATATGTAATAGACAAGACCTACTCCTTGCTCAGTGAACTGGACTAAACACCCCCTATTCACGGCACAAGAACATATCTGACTAGTAAGAATCTTAAAACCTATGTATTGATATCTGTCTGTAAGTGTGTCAAGGGGGTGTAAAGCGGCATAAACACAGCAGTGAAAAGAAGTTAACCCCACTATAAAAACAAAGAACTTTTAAAACCCCATGAAACAAAGACAGTGAAAGAGAGAGAAATTCTTATACAATTCATTCAGAGGCTGTGATGCCACCTGGATTGACCATATCTAGACCCACAGCTGGATGAGACGTAAGGGTGGACACTCTTGGGGCTGAGAGCTTTGGTGAGGTAGGGGGAGCAAATGCAGAGCCTTTAAAGTACTACTGCCTGTTACCCATCCCATGGGTCCCAAATCTCCAGGTTCAAGGGCATCTTCCTACATCGAAAACATGCATGAGAAACCCAGAAGGTGGTAGACCGTGTGACCGGGAAACGTTTCTAAAACGCACCTCATTTTTCATCTCCTTGTGCTCGGGTTCGCCATTCCAGCCGCTTTACTAGCAATCTCCCTCCTTGGAGAATCAGCACCTTTAACCTCCTGTTCCGTACAGCTTGCAATTTGTCCTGAGGATGAACGGGAAGACGGGGAGCCAATGAGAGAGTAGCTCTAAGTGTTGGGACAGGCACAGGTCACTCTATTTTCCCGTCAGGAAGAAGAATTAACCACAGGCTCAGCCTGTCGCCCGGAACCAGAATAGGGCCTGATGCCGTCCTGTGCTTTTGCGGCCAGCTCCCAAAAAACCGACTTGTAAAATGGAGCTTCAGGGCACTGCAATTCACAAACCTGCAGAGTTATAAATGATAACTCTCATCCACAAATATATTGAGGGAAGGCAAAGAAGAGGATTTGAAATCAAGGCAGAATTGCAGGAAACAGATTTCAGGAGGTAGATTCGAATCGCCTTTAAAGCACATGAAAAGCGGCAAAACGTTGACAATGATGCCCTTGGCCAAAAAGGGCGTATTCGTTTTTTCCTGAATATATTCAGGAAAAAACGCATACGCCCTTTTTGGCCAACCAAGCAACCTGGAAAGGCAAATCAGCGCGACAAAGAAGTCTCGCTTCCCATCGGTCAAAAGGGCCATGCTGAAAAAAGTGTCAAAACCAGAAATGCAGGATAGGCCATGGAGAAATGGGAGCCTTGCTACACTGATGGGTGGGATGTAAATTGCCAACAGCCACTCTGGAGAAGTGTACGGTGTGTCCTGAAACATCTAAAAAACACAGCTTAGAGAGCATAGGGCACTTCCACGCATGGGGGGATAAAGTGGGAAAATTGAAAATCAGCAAGACACAAGCACCCCAAAGTTTAGGGCTGCTCTGTTGACAAGGACCTCCACTTCCTTCCACCTGAAATATCCCAGGAAAGCGAAAAATGGATAAAAAAGTTGTGGTCCTTATGTACAATGGAATATCACTCAGCCATGAAATCAATGTCATAAGGCTAGTAGCAGCATGATGAGTGGATTTAGGTAAGACGATTCTAAGTGAAATAAATCACACAGAAAAGGAAACTTCTCATAAGGTGTCACTTATAGAGGGAATGTAAAAACCGTTACACTTGAACTGATTTACAAAACAGAACAGAGTCACACATGCAGAAAACACACTATGGCTGCTTAATGGGAAAGGTGAGGTGGGGTGATACATAAAACAAGAGTTTCAAATTAGTTCAGATACCGTTCCATAAACCCAATATGGAATAGACAAGACCTACTCCTTGCTCAGATAACTGGACTCAACACGCCCGATTCACCGCACAAGAATATATCTGACTACTAATAATCTTAAAACCTGTGTATTGATATCTCTCTGTTAGTGTGTCAAGTGGGTGTAAAGCGGCATAAACACAGCCGTGAAAAGCAGCTAAACCCCATTATAAAAATAAATTACTTTTAAAAACCCATGAAACAAAGACAGGGAAAGAGAGAGAAATTCTTACACAATTCGTTCAGGGGCTGTGATGCAACCTGGATTGACCATATGTAGACCCACAGCTGGATGAGACATAAGGGTGGACACTCTTGGGGCTGAGAGGTTTGGTGAGGTTGGGTGAGCAAACGCAGACCCTTTAAAGTAATACTGCGTGTTACCCATCGCATGGGTCCCAAATCTCCAGGTTCAAGGGCATCTTCCTACATCGAAAACATGCATGAGAAACCCAGAAGATGGTACACCGTGTGATGGGGAAAGGTTTCTAAAACGCACCTCATTTCTCATCTCCTTGTGCTCGGGTTCGCCATTCCAGCCACTTTACTAGCAATCTCCCTACTTGGAGCATCAGCACCTTTAACCTCCTGTTCCGTACAGGTTGCAATTTGTCCTGAGGATGAACGGGAAGACGGGGAACCAATGAGAGACTAGCTCTTGGTGTTGGGACAGGCACAGGTCACTCTATTTTCCCATCAGGAAGAAGAATTAACCACAGGCTCAGCCTGCCCCCGGAACCAGAACAGGCCCTGAAGCCATCCTGCGCTTTTGCGGCCGGCTCCCGAAAAAGCGACTTGTAAAATGGAGCTTCAGGGCACTGCAATTCACAAACCTGCAGAGTTATAAATGATAACTCTCGTCCACAAATATATTGAGGGAAGGCAAAGAAGAGGATTTGAAATCAAGGCAGAATTTCAGTAAACAGATTTCAGGAGGTAGATTCGAATCGCCTTTAAAGCACATGAAAAGCGGCAAAACGTTGACAATGATGCCCTTGGCCAAAAAGGGCGTATGCGTTTTTTCCTGAATATATTCAGGAAAAAACGCATACGCCCTTTTTGGCCAACCAAGCAACCTGGAAAGGCAAATCAGCGCTACAAAGAAGTCTCGCTTCCCATCGGTCAAAAGGGCCATGCTGAAAAAAGTGTCAAAACCAGAAATGCAGGGCAGGCCATGGAGAAATGGGAGCCTTGCTACACTGATGGGCGGGATGTGAATTGCCAACAGCCACTCTGGAGAAGTGTACGGTGTGTCCTGAAACATCTAAAAAACACAGCTTAGAGAGCATAGGGCACTTCCACGCATGGGGGGATAAAGTGGGAAAATTGAAAATCAGCAAGACACAAGCACCCCAAAGTTTAGGGCTGCTCTGTTGACAAGGACCTCCACTTCATTCCACCTTAAATATCCCAGGAAAGCGAAAAATGGATAAAAATGTTGTGGTCCTTATGTACAATGGAATATCACTCAGCCATGAAATCAATGTCATAAGGCTAGTAGCAGCATGATGAGTGGATTTAGGTAAGACGATTCTAAGTGAAATAAGTCACACAGAAAAGGACACTTCTCATAAGGTGTCACTTATAGAGGGAATGTAAAAACCGTTACACTTGAACTGAATTACAAAACAGAACAGAGTCACACATGCAGAAAACACACTATGGCTGCTTAACGGGAAAGGTGAGGTGGGGTGATACATAAAACAAGAGTTTCAAATTAGCTCAGATACCGTTCCATAAACCCAATATGTAATAGACAAGACCTACTCCTTGCTCAGAGAACTGGACTCAACACGCCCGATTCACCGCACAAGAATATATCTGACTAGTAATAATCTTAAAACCTATGTATTGATATCTCTCTGTTAGTGTGTCAAGTGGGTGTAAAGCGGCATAAACACAGCCGTGAAAAGCAGCTAAACCCCATTATAAAAATAAATTACTTTTAAAAACCCATGAAACAAAGACAGGGAAAGAGAGAGAAATTCTTACACAATTCGTTCAGGGGCTGTGATGCAACCTGGATTGACCATATCTAGACCCACAGCTGGATGAGACATAAGGGTTGACACTCTTGGGGCTGAGAGGTTTGGTGAGGTTGGGTGAGCAAACGCAGACCCTTTAAAGTAATACTGCGTGCGACCCATCGCATGGGTCCCAAATCTCCAGGTTCAAGGGCATCTTCCTACATCGAAAACATGCATGAGAAACCCAGAAGATGGTACACCGTGTGATGGGGAAAGGTTTCTAAAACGCACCTCATTTCTCATCTCCTTGTGCTCGGGTTCGCCATTCCAGCCACTTTACTAGCAACCTCCCTACTTGGAGCATCAGCACCTTTAACCTCCTGTTCCGTACAGGTTGCAATTTGTCCTCAGGATGAACGGGAAGACGGGGAACCAATGAGAGACTAGCTCTTGGTGTTGGGACAGGCACAGGTCACTCTATTTTCCCATCAGGAAGAAGAATTAACCACAGGCTCAGCCTGCCCCCCGGAACCAGAACAGGGCCTGAAGCCATCCTGCGCTTTTGCGGCCGGCTCCTGAAAAAGCGACTTGTAAAATGGAGCTTCAGGGCACTGCAATTCACAAACCTGCAGAGTTATAAATGATAACTCTCGTCCACAAATATATTGAGGGAAGGCAAAGAAGAGGATTTGAAATCAAGGCAGAATTGCAGGAAACAGATTTCAGGAGGTAGATTCGAATCGCCTTTAAAGCACATGAAAAGCGGCAAAACGTTGACAATGATGCCCTTGGCCAAAAAGGGCGTATGCGTTTTTTCCTGAATATATTCAGGAAAAAACGCATACGCCCTTTTTGGCCAACCAAGCAACCTGGAAAGGCAAATCAGCGCTCCAAAGAAGTCTCGCTTCCCATCGGTCAAAAGGGCCATGCTGAAAAAAGTGTCAAAACCAGAAATGCAGGACAGGCCATGGAGAAATGGGAGCCTTGCTACACTGATGGGCGGGATGTACATTGCCAACAGCCACTCTGGAGAAGTGTACGGTGTGTCCTGAAACATCTAAAAAACACAGCTTAGAGAGCATAGGGCACTTCCACGCATGGGGGGATAAAGTGGGAAAATTGAAAATCAGCAAGACACAAGCACCCCAAAGTTTAGGGCTGCTCTGTTGACAAGGACCTCCACTTCATTCCACCTTAAATATCCCAGGAAAGCGAAAAATGGATAAAAAAGTTGTGGTCATTATGTACAATGGAATATCACTCAGCCATGAAATCAATGTCATAAGGCTAGTAGCAGCATGATGAGTGGATTTAGGTAAGACGATTCTAAGTGAAATAAGTCACACAGAAAAGGACACTTCTCATAAGGTGTCACTTATAGAGGGAATGTAAAAACCGTTACACTTGAACTGAATTACAAAACAGAACAGAGTCACACATGCAGAAAACACACTAAGGCTGCTTAACGGGAAAGGTGAGGTGGGGTGATACATAAAACAAGAGTTTCAAATTAGCTCAGATACCGTTCCATAAACCCAATATGGAATAGACAAGACCTACTCCTTGCTCAGAGAACTGGACTCAACACGCCCGATTCACCGCACAAGAATATATCTGACTAGTAATAATCTTAAAACCTATGTATTGATATCTCTCTGTTAGTGTGTCAAGTGGGTGTAAAGCGGCATAAACACAGCCGTGAAAAGCAGCTAAACCCCATTATAAAAATAAATTACTTTTAAAAACCCATGAAACAAAGACAGGGAAAGAGAGAGATATTCTTACACAATTCGTTCAGGGGCTGTGATGCAACCTGGATTGACCATATCTAGACCCACAGCTGGATGAGACATAAGGGTGGACACTCTTGGGGCTGAGAGGTTTGGTGAGGTTGGGTGAGCAAACGCAGACCCTTTAAAGTAATACTGCGTGCTACCCATCGCATGGGTCCCAAATCTCCAGGTTCAAGGGCATCTTCCTACATCGAAAACATGCATGAGAAACCCAGAAGATGGTACACCGTGTGATGGGGAAAGGTTTCTAAAACGCACCTCATTTCTCATCTCCTTGTGCTCGGGTTCGCCATTCCAGCCACTTTACTAGCAATCTCCCTACTTGGAGCATCAGCACCTTTAACCTCCTGTTCCGTACAGGTTGCAATTTGTCCTGAGGATGAACGGGAAGACGGGGAACCAATGAGAGACTAGCTCTTGGTGTTGGGACAGGCACAGGTCACTCTATTTTCCCTTCAGGAAGAAGAATTAACCACAGGCTCAGCCTGCCCCCCGGAACCAGAACAGGGCCTGAAGCCATCCTGCGCTTTTGCGGCCGGCTCCCAAAAAAGCGACTTGTAAAATGGAGCTTCAGGGCACTGCAATTCACAAACCTGCAGAGTTATAAATGATAACTCTCGTCCACAAATATATTGAGGGAAGGCAAAGAAGAGGATTTGAAATCAAGGCAGAATTGCAGGAAACAGATTTCAGGAGGTAGATTCGAATCGCCTTTAAAGCACATGAAAAGCGGCAAAACGTTGACAATGATGCCCTTGGCCAAAAAGGGCGTATGCGTTTTTTCCTGAATATATTCAGGAAAAAACGCATACGCCCTTTTTGGCCAACCAAGCAACCTGGAAAGGCAAATCAGCGCTACAAAGAAGTCTCGCTTCCCATCGGTCAAAAGGGCCATGCTGAAAAAAGTGTCAAAACCAGAAATGCAGGACAGGCCATGGAGAAATTGGAGCCTTGCTACACTGATGGGCGGGATGTAAATTGCCAACAGCCACTCTGGAGAAGTGTACGGTGTGTCATGAAACATCTAAAAAACACAGCTTAGAGAGCACAGGGCACTTCCACGCATGGGGGGATAAAGTGGGAAAATTGAAAATCAGGAAGACACAAGCACCCCAAAGTTTAGGGCTGCTCTGTTGACAAGGACCTCCACTTCATTCCACCTTAAATATCCCAGGAAAGCGAAAAATGGATAAAAAAGTTGTGGTCCTTATGTACAATGGAATATCACTCAGCCATGAAATCAATGTCATAAGGCTAGTAGCAGCATGATGAGTGGATTTAGGTAAGACGATTCTAAGTGAAATAAGTCACACAGAAAAGGACACTTCTCATAAGGTGTCACTTATAGAGGGAATGTAAAAACCGTTACACTTGAACTGAATTACAAAACAGAACAGAGTCACACATGCAGAAAACACACTATGGCTGCTTAACGGGAAAGGTGAGGTGGGGTGATACATAAAACAAGAGTTTCAAATTAGCTCAGATACCGTTCCATAAACCCAATATGGAATAGACAAGACCTACTCCTTGCTCAGAGAACTGGACTCAACACGCCCGATTCACCGCACAAGAATATATCTGACTAGTAATAATCTTAAAACCTATGTATTGATATCTCTCTGTTAGTGTGTCAAGTGGGTGTAAAGCGGCATAAACACAGCCATGAAAAGCAGCTAAACCCCATTATAAAAATAAATTACTTTTAAAAACCCAGGAAACAAAGACAGGGAAAGAAAGAGAAATTCTTACACAATTCGTTCAGGGGCTGTGATGCAACCTGGATTGACCATATCTAGACCCATAGCTGGATGAGACATAAGGGTGGACACTCTTGGGGCTGAGAGGTTTGGTGAGGTTGGGTGAGCAAACGCAGACCCTTTAAAGTAACACTGCGTGCTACCCATCGAATGGGTCCCAAATCTCCAGGTTCAAGGGCATCTTCCTACATCGAAAACATGCATGTGAAACCCAGAAGATGGTACACCGTGTGATGGGCAAAGGTTTCTAAAACGCACCTCATTTCTCATCTCCTTGTGCTCGCGTTCGCCATTCCAGCCACTTTACTAGCAATCTCCCTACTTGGAGTATCATCACCTTTAACCTCCTGTTCCGTACAGGTTGCAATTTGTGCTGAGGATGAACGGGAAGACGGGGAACCAATGAGAGACTAGCTCTTGGTATTGGGACAGACACAGGTCACTCTATTTTCCCATCAGGAAGAAGAATTAACCACAGGCTCAGCCTGCCCTCCAGAACAAAAACAGGGCCTGAAGCCATCCTGCGCTTTTGCGGCCCCCTCCCAAAAAAGCGAGTTGTAAAATGGAGGATCAGCGCACTGCAATTCACAAACCTGCAGAGTTATAAACGATAACTCTCGTCCACAAATATATTGAGGGAAGGCAAAGAAGAGGATTTGAAATCAAGGCAGAATTGCAGGAAACAGATTTCATGAGGTAGATCTGAAACGCCTTTAAAGCACATCAAAAGCGGCAAAACGTTGACAATGATGTCCTTGGCCAAAAAGGGCGTATGCGTGTTTTCTTGAATATATTCAGGAAAAAACGCATACGCCCTTTTTAGCCAACCAAGCAACCTGGAAAGGCAAATCAGCGCTTCAAAGAAGTCTCGCGTCCCATCGGTCAAAAGGGCCATACTGAGAAAAGTGTCAAAACCAGAAATGCAGGAAAGGCCATGGAGAAATGGGAGCCCTGCTACGCTGATGGGCGGGATGTAAATTGCCAACAGCCACTCTGGAGAAGGGTACGGTGTGTCCTGAAACATCTAAAAAACACACCTTAGAGAGCATAGGGCACTTCCACGCATGGGGGTATAAATTGGAAAAATTAAAAATCAGTAAGACACAAGCACACCAAAGTTTAGGGCTGCTCTGTTGCCAAGGACCTCCACTTCATTCCACCTTAAATATCCCAAGAAAGGGAAAAATGGATAAAGAAGTTGTGGTCCTTATGTACAATGGAATATCATTCAGCCATGAAATCAATGTCATAAGGCTAGTAGCAGCATGATGAGTGGATTTAGGTACGACGATTCTAAGTGAAATAAGTCACACAGAAAACTACACTTCTCATAAGATATCACTTATACAGGGAAAGTAAAAACCGTTACACTTGAACTGAATTACAAAACAGAACAGTGTCACACATGCAGAAAACACACTATGGCTGCTTAACGGGAAAGGTGAGTTGGGGTGATACATAAAACAAGGGTTTCAAATTAGCTGAGATACCGTTCCATAAACCCAATATGTAATAGACAAGACCCACTCCTTGCTCAGAGAACTGGACTCAACACCCCCTATTCACCACACAGGAATATACCTGACTAGTAATAATCTTAAAACCTATGTATTGAAATCTCTCTGTTAGTGTGTCAAGTGGGTGTAAAGCGGCATAAACACAGCAGTGAAAAGCAGCTAAACCCCATTATAAAAAGAAATTAAAAACCCATGAAACAAAGACAGTTATAGAGAAAGAAATTCTTACAAAATTAGTTCAGGGGCTGTGATGCAACCTGGATTGACCATATCTAGACCCACAGCTGGATGAGACATAAGGGTGTACACTCTTGGGGCTGAGAGGTTTGGTGAGGTTGGGTGAGCAAACGCAGACCCTTTAAAGTAATACTGCGTGGTACCCATCTCATTGGTCCCAAATCTCTAGGTTCAAGGGCATCTTCCTACATCGAAAACACGCATAAGAAACCCAGACGACGGTACACTGTGTGATCGGCAAAGGTTTCTAAAACACACCTCATTTCTCATCTCCTTGTGCTTGGGTTCACCATTCCAGCCGCTATAATTGCAATCTCCGTACTTGGAGAATCAGCACCTTTAACCTCCTGTTTGGTACAGGTTGCAATTTGTCCTGAGGATGAACGGAAAGAGGGGGAACCAATAAGGGACAAGCTCTAGGTTTTGGGACAGGCACAGGTCACTCTATTTTTCCATCAGGAAAAAGAATTAACCACAGACTCAGCCTGCTGCCTGGAAGTAGAATAGGGCCTGAAGAAATCCTGTGCTTCTGCGGCCAACTCCCAAAAAAGCGAGTTGAAAAATGGAGATCAGGGGCACTGCAATTCACAAACCTGCAGAGTTATCAATGATAACTCTCGTCCACAAATATATTGAGGGAAGGCAACGAAGAGGATTTGAAAGCAAGGCAGAACTGCAGAAACAGAGTTAAGGAGGTAGATTCGAATCGCGTTTAAAGCACATGAAAAGCGGCAAAACGTCGACACTTATGCCCTTGGCTAAAAAGGGCCTATGCGTTTTTTCCTGAATATATTCAGGAAAAAACGCATAGGCCCTTTTTGGCCAACCAAGCAACCTGGAAAGGCAAATCAGCGCTACAAAGAAGTCTTGCTTCCCATCGATCAAAAGGGCCATGCTGAAAAAAGTGTCAAAACCAGAAATGCAGCACTGGCCATGGAGAAATGGGAGCCTTGGTACGCTGATGGCGGAATGTAAATTGCCAACAGCCACTCTGGAGAAGTGTACGGTGTGTCCTGAAACATCTAAAAAACACAGCTTAGAGAGCATAGGGCACTTCCACGCATGGGGGGATAAAGTGGGAAAATTAAAAATCAGCAAGACACAAGAACCCCAAAGTTTAGGGCTGCTCTGTTGACAAGGACCTCCACTTCATTCCACCTTAAATATCCCAGGAAAGCGAAAAATGGATAAAAAAGTTGTGGTCCTTATGTACAGTGGAATATCACTCAGCCATGAAATCAATGTCATAAGGCTAGTAGCAGCATGATGAGTGGATTTAGGTTCGACGATTCTAAGTGAAATAAGTCACACAGAAAAAGACACTTATCATAAGATATCACTTATAGAGGGAATGTAAAAACCGCTACAATTGAACTGAATTACAAAACAGAATAGAGTCACACATTTAGAAAACACACTATGGCTGCTTAACGGGAAAGGTGAGGTGGGGTGATGCATAAAACAAGGGTTTCATATTAGCTCAGATACCGATCCATAAACCCAATATGTAATAGACAAGACATACTCCTTGCTCCGTGAAGTGGACACAACACCCCCTATTCAACGAACAAGTGTATATCTGACTAGTAAAAATCTTAAAACCTATGTATTGATTTCTCTCTGTAAGTTAATCAATGGGTGTAAAGGGGCATAAACACAGCAGTGAAAATCAGGTAAACCCCATTATAAAAATAAATTACTTTAAAATCCCAAAAAACAAAGATAGTGATAGAGGGAGAAATTTTTACATAATTCTTTCCGGGGCTGTGATGCAACCTGGTGTGACCATATCTAGACCCACAGCTGGATGAGAAATAAAGCTGGACACTCTTGGGGCTGAAGGTCTCTTTCCGTATTTACCAGATTGGGAACATAGAAAGGCTGCCACCCTCTGGCCGTTACCTGCACAAGCAGCTTTAAAACCTGTGCTAATGGTCACTTCATATGAACAAGTACTTCAGGGCTGTAAATGAAACGTGCCCTCAAAATGTCTTGAGGGATTTAATGGCCAAAAATTTTCAAAATGTGACACTTACTTTAAGAAAACACTTTGAAGAACTAAGCTGTAATCACAGTTTGATCAATAAAAAGGGCATGCTTTAAAGCTCAATTTCAACAGATTATGGGACACATGCAAATTCAACCACAGATAGGTATCAGCTCACACCTGTTAGAATAACCATCAGCAAGAAAACTACCAATAATAAATATTGAAGGTGTTTTGGAGAAATGCATAGCCTCAATTTTAAGTGGGACGTATCCTGGAAAGAGCCACTAATGAGAACTGAATGGGGGTGCCTTTAAAACATACACACTGAGCTACCATATGATACAGCAAGCCCACTCCTTGGCCTATAACATAAGAAGATATAACTGGAAAGACACAGGCAAGCAAATGTGCATTGCAGCAGTATTGCAATAGCCAAGACATGGAGGCAACCAGAAAGTCCATCAAGAGGTGCGTGGCCAAAGAAGAACTGGTACATGTACAGATGGAATATTAGCCAGGGAAAAAAATGAAACAATGCCATTTGCAGCACCATGTATGATTCTTGAGGTAATCAGGCAAATTGTACTAAGTCAGAAAGCAAAAGACACATATCCTATAATATCACTTATAGGTCTTAGCTAAAAATTGATACCAATGAAGATATTTCCACAGAGAAATGCAATCACAGATTCATTAAACAAACTTATGGTTCACCAAATGGAAAGGTGTGAGGATTGGATACATTAGGATATTGGGGTTAAGATAGATATAGAAACACATGTGAAATATGTAATCACCAAAGACCTACGTAATACCAAGACAAGACTACTCAACATCGTGTCATAACCTACATGGGAAAATGATCCAAAGAAGAATAGATATATGTATATGTTTAAAAGAACCACATCTTGCACACCTAGAAGAAACAAAACATTTTAATTAAATTTGCTCTGACAAAAAATAAAAATTAAATTAAAAAAAGAACAAGAAGTAATGAGACATAAACTTAAGGGGCTATTTGCTGGCACATTGCATTCTAATTTACAACCAGAACATGACTTCCATTAAGGCTCTGTCATCACTAATAAAGCAGCTTTATAAGCAATGTTGAAGGTAGCTTAAAAGAAGTCTCACTAATTATTGATAGTAACAAGGAAACAAAGAAAAGTAAAAATCTCACTGCAAAAAGTATACATAGGGTAAGGATAGTAGATCAAACACTTATTAAACTTCTGTAAAGAATAAAAGAAAACAGTCATATGTTTTTTTAAAAAGAGAGGGCCCAAATAAATCTGAAATGAAAGAGATGATGTTACAACAGACACCACAGAAATACAAAGTATCCTAAGATACACACAGGGTAACTCAGGGCTCAGACTGGACAGAGCCCACTCTCCAGTCCCCTGTACATGACTTACAGGAGCCTCAGGAACTGAGGAGGGGGTCCCTGAAGAGAGGCTCAAGATAGAATATGGTAGGCATTAACATGACTGCATTCATCTTAAACATGCCTGAACTACATTCACACGAGATGATTTTGTCCTGTATGTACATCGGCACCTCTAGTTGGAACTGCAGATCTTTGGCTTCAACACCTCTACTGACAACATTAGCGTCACCTGCTGTGGACCGTCTCCTATAGGATTTCTAGAATCAGAAAACATCGAAGCTTCACAGGACCCAGAGTCTGTGCGAGTCCACACAGAGTCTCAGAGTCTCAACTCCACTCAGATACTCCACTCTTGGAGGGCACACACAAAGTAGTGTGCACATCAGGACCCAGGGGAAGGAGCAGTGACCCTGTAGGAGAATGACCAGAACTACCTGCTACTTTTAGAGGGTCTCCTGCAGAGGCAGGTGGTGGCTGTGGCTGTGGCTCACCGTGAGGACAACGACACTGGCAGCAGAAGTTCTGGGAAATACTCCTTGGTGTGTGCCCTCCCAGAGTCCGCCATTAGCCCCACCAAGAGCAAGGTAGGCTCCAGGGCTGGGTCGCCTCAGGCCAAACAACCAACAGGGAGGGAACCCAGCCCCATGCATCAGCAGACAAGCGGATTAAACTTTTTATTAAAGTTTTATTTAATCCGTAGACAAGCGGATTAAAGCTCTGCCCACCAAAGCAACACCCAGCTCTACCCACCACCAGTCCCTCCCATCAGGAAGCTTGCACTAGCCTCTAAGATAGACTCATCCACCGGAGAGCAGACAACAGAAGCAAGAAGAACTACAATTCTGCAGCCTGTGGAAGGAAAACCACATTCACAGAAAGATAGACAAAATGAAAAGGCAGAGGACTTTATACCAGATCAAGGAACAAGATAAAACCCCAGAAAAAAAACGAAATGAGGTGGAGATAGGGAACCTTCCAGAAAAAGAATTCAGAATAATGATAGTGAAGTTGAGCCAAGACCTTGGAAAAAAAAAGGAGGCAAAGATCGAGAAGATGCAAGAAATGTTTAACAAGGACCTAGAAGAATTAAAGAACCAACAAACAGAGGTGAACAATGTAATAACTGAAATGAAAAATACACTAGAAGGAATCAGTAGCAGAATAACTGTGGCAGAAGAACGGATAAGTGACCTGGAAGACAGAGAGGTGGAAATCACTGCCATGGAACAGAATAAAGAAAAAGAATGAAAATAAACGAAGACACCCCAAGAGTCCTCTGGGACAACATTAAACGCAACAACATTCGCATTATAGGGGTCCCAGAAGGAGAAGAGAGAGAGAAAGGACCCGAGAATATATTTGAAGAGATTATGGTCAAAAACTTCCCTAGCATGGGAAAAGAAATAGCCACCCAAGTCCAGAAGCACAGAGTGTCCCAGGCAGGATAAACCAAAGGAGAAAAATGACAAGACACATAGTAATCAAATTGACAAAAATTAACGACAAAGAAAAATGATTGAAAGCAGCAAGGGAAAAATGACCAATAACATACAAGGGAACTCCCATAAGGATAACAACTGATTTCTCAGCAGAAAATCTACAAGCCAGAAGGAAGTGGCATGATAAATTTAAAGTGATGAAAGGGAAGAACCTACAACCAAGAGTACTCCATCCTGCAAAGAGCTCATTCAGATTTGATGGAGAAATCAAAAGCCTTACAGACAAGCAAAAGCTAAGAGAATTCAGCACCATGAAACCAGCTCTACACCAAATGCTAAAGGAACTTCTCTAAGTGGGAAACACAAGAGAAGAAAAGGACCCACCAAGACAAACCCATAACAATTAAGAAAATAGTAGTAGGAACATACATATCGATAATTACCTTAAACGTGAATGCACTAAATGTTCCAACCAAAAGACACAGGCTCGCTGAATGGATACAAAAACAAGACCCATATATATGCTGTCTACAAGAGATCCATTTCAGACCTAGGGACACATACAGACTCAAAGTGAGGCGATGGAAAAATATACTCTATGCAAATGAAAATCAAAAGAAAGCTGGAGTAGCAATACTCATATCAGATAAAATAGACTTTAAAATAAAGAATGTTACAAGAGACAAGGAAAGACACTACATAATGGTCAGGGGATCAATCCAAGAAGAAGATATAACAATTATAAATATATATGTACCCAAAATAGGAGCACCTCAATGTATAAGGCAACTGCTAACAGCTATAAAAGAGGAAATCGACAGTAACACAATAATAGCGGGGGACTTTAACAGCTCACTTACACCAGTGGAGATCAGCCAGACAGAAAATTAATAAGGAAACACAAGCTTTAAATGACACAATAGACCAGATAGAGTTAATTGATATTTATAGGACATTCCATCCAAAAACAGCAGATTACACGTTCTTCTCAACTGCACACGGAACATTCTCCAGGATAGATCACATCTTGGGTCACAGATAAAGCCTCAGTAAATTTAAGAAAACTGAAATCATATCAAGCAGCTGTTCCGACCACAATGCTATGAGATTAGAAATCAATTACACGGAAAAAAACGTAAAAAACACAAACACATGGAGGCTAAACAATACGTTACTAAATAACCAAGAGATCACTGAAGAAATCAAAGAGGAAATCAAAAACTACCTAGAGACAAACGACAACAAAAACACGATGATCCAAAACCTATGGGATGCAGCAAAAGGAGTTCTAAGAGGGAAGTTTATAGCAATACAAGCCTACCTCAAGAAACAAGAAAAATCCCAAATAAACAATCGAACCTTACACCTAGAGGAACTAGAGAAAGAAGAACAAAACCCAAAGTTAGTAGAAGGAAAGAAATCATAAACATCAGAGCAGAAATAAATGAAATAGAAACAAAGAAAACGAAAGCAAAGATCAATAAAACTAAAAGCTGGTTCTTTGAGAAGATAAGCAAAAATGATCAACCTTTAGCCAGACTTAAGAAAAAGAGGGAGAAGACGCAAATCAACAAAATTAGAAGTGAAAAAGCAGAAGTTACAACAGACACAACAGGAATACAAAGCATCCTAAGAGACTACTACAAGCAACTCTAGGCCAATAAAATGGACAATCTGGAAGAAATGGACAAATTCTTAGAAAGGGATAACCTTCTAAGACTGAACCAGGAAGAAATAGAAAATATGAACAAACCTATCACAAGCAATGAAATTGAAACTGTGATTAAAAATCTTCCAATAAACCAAAGTCCAGAACCAGATGGCATCACAGGTGAATTCTATCAAACATTTAGAGAAGAGCTAACACCCAACCTTCTCAAATTCTTCAAAACAATTGCAGGGGAAGGAACACTCCCAAACTCATTCTATGAGACCACCATCACCCTGATACCAAAATCAGACAGAGATACTACAAGGAAAGAAAATTATAGACCAATATCACTGATGAATATAGATGTAAAAATCCTCAACAAAATACTAGCAAACAGAATCGAACAACACATTAAAAGGATCATACACCATGATCAAGTGGGGTTTATCCCAGGGATGCAAGGATTCTTCAATATACACAAATCAATGTGATACACCATATTAACAAATTGTAGAATAAAACCATATGATCATCTCAATAGATGAAGGAAAAGATTTTGAGAAAATTCAACACTCATTTACGATAAAAACTCTGGAGTGTGGGCATAGAGGGAAACTACCTCAACATAATAAAGGCCATATATGACAAACCCACAGCAAACAGCATTCTCAATGGTGAAAAACTGAAAGCGTTTCCTCTAAGATCAGGAACAAGACAAGGATGTCCACTCTCACCACTGCTATTCAACATAGTTTTGGAAGTCCTAGCCATGGCAATCAGAGAAGAAAAAGAAATAAAAGGAATACAAAAAGGAAAAGAAGAAGTAAAATTGTCACTGTTTGCAGATGACATGATATCATAGATAGAGAATCCTAAAGATACCACCAGAAAACCACTGGAGCTAATCAATGAATTTGGTAAAGTTGCAGGATACAAAATTAATGCACAGAAATTGCTTGCATTCCTCTACACTAACAATGAAAGATCAGAAAGAGAAATTAAGGAAACAATCCCATTACCACTGCAACAATAAGAATAAAATACCTAGGAATAAACCTACCTAAGGAAGTAAAAGACCTGTACTCAGAAAACTAAAAGACACTGAAGAAAGAAATCAAAGATGATATAAACAGATGGAGACATATACCATGTTCTCGGATTA
Organism: Balaenoptera physalus; assembly: GCF_965194825.1. Classification (NCBI taxonomy): domain Eukaryota; kingdom Metazoa; phylum Chordata; class Mammalia; order Artiodactyla; family Balaenopteridae; genus Balaenoptera; species Balaenoptera physalus. Next base: position 198,715 of record NW_028125917.1, read on the forward strand.
GAAGAATCAATATTGTGAAAATGACTATACTACCCAAAGCAATCTACAGATTCAATGCAATCCCGATCAAAATACCTTTGGCATTTTCTACAGAACAAGAAAAAAAAAATCTTAAAATTTGTAGGGAGACACAAAAGACCCTGGATAGCCAAAGCAGTCTTGAGGGGGGAAAAAAAGAGCTGGAGGAATCAGACTTCCAGACTTCAGACTATATTACAAAGCTAGAGTAATCAAGATAATATGGTACTGACACAAAAACAGAAATATAGGTCAATAGAACAGGATAGAAAGCACAGAGATAAACCCACGTACCTATGGTTCACTAATCTATGACAAAGGAGGCAAGGGTATACAATGGAGAAAAGACAGTGTCTTCAGCAAGTGGTGCTGGGAAAACTGGACAGTTACATGTAAAAGAATGAAATTAGTACACTCCCTAACACCATACACAAAAATAAACTCAAAATGGATTAGAGACCTAAATATAAGACCAGCCACTACAAAACTCTTAGAGGAAAACATAAGCAGAGCAGTCTATGACATAAATCACAGCAAGATCCTTTTTGACCCACCTCCTAGAGAAATGGAAATAAAAACAAAAATAAAAAAATGGGACCGAATGAAACATAAATTATTTTGCACAGCAAAGGAAAACATAAGCAAGATGAAAAGACAACCATCAGAATGGGAGAAAATATTTTCAAATGAAGCAAATGGCAAAGGATTAATCTCCAAAAAGCAGCTCATGTAGCTCAATATCACAAAACCAAACAACCCAATCCAAAAATGGGCAGAAGACCTAAATAGACATTTCTCCAAAGAAGATATACAGGTTGCCAACAAACACATGAAAGGATGCTGAATATCACTAATCATTAGAGAAATGCAAATCAAAACTACAGTGAGGTATCACCTCACACCAGTCAGAATGGCCATCATCAAAAAATCTACCAACAATAAATGCTGGAGAGGCATTTATTGGAGAAAAGGGAACCCTCTTGCACTGTTGGTGGGAATGTAAATTGATATAGCCACTAGGGAGAACGGTATGGGGGTTCCTTAAAAACTAAAAATAGAACTACCATACAACCCAGCAAACCCACTCCTGGATATTTACCCTGAGAAAACCATAATTCAAAAAGAGTCATGTACCACAATGTTCACTGTAGCTCTATTTACAATAGCCAGGACATGGAAGCAACTTAAGTGTCCATCAACAGATAAATGGATAAAGAAGATGTGGCACATATATATACAATGGAACATTATTCAGCCATAAAAAGAAACGAAATTGAGTTATTTTTAGTGAGGTGGATGGATCTAGAGTCTGTCCTACAGAGTGAAGTAAGTCAGAAAGAGAAAAACAAATACCGTATGCTAACACATATATATGGAATCTTAAAAAAAAAGTTTATGAAGAACCTAGGGGCAGGAAAGGATTAAGGACACAGACGTAGAGAAAGGACTTGAGGACATGGGGAGAGGGAAGGGTAAGCTGGGACAAAGTGAGAGTGGTATGGACATATATACACTACCAAATGTAAAATTGATAGCTACTGGGAAGCAACCACATAGCACAGGGAGATCAGCTCTTTGCTTTGTGACCACCTAAAAGGGTGGGATAAGGGAGTGAGAGGGAGGTGCAAGAGGGAGGGGATATGGTGTTATGTGTATACGCACAGCTGATTCACTTTTTTTATACAGCAGAAACTAACACACAATTGTAAAGCAATTATACTCCAATAAAGATGTAAAAGAAAAAAAAAGCCCAGAGATAAACCTACACACCTATGGCCCACTAATCTATGACAAAGGAGGCAAGGGTATAAAAAGGAGAAAAGAAAGTCTCTTCAATAAGTGGTGCTGGGAAAAATGGACAGCTACATGTAAAAGAATGAAATTAGAACACTCCCTAACACCATACACAAAAAATAAACTCAAAATGGATTAGAGACCGAAATGTAAGACCGGACACTATAAAACTCTTAGAGGAAAACATAGGAAGAATACTCTTTGACATAAATCACAGCAAGATCTTTTTTGATCCACCTCCTAGAGTAATGGAATTAAAAAAAAATAAACATATGGGAGCAAATGAAACCTAAAAGCTTTTGCAAAGCAAAGGAAACTACAAACAAGACGAAAAGACAACCCTCACAATGGGAGAAAATATTTGCAAACGAATCAATGGACAAAGGAGTAATCTCCAATGTATATAAACAGCTCATGCAGCTCAACAGTAAAAAAACAAACAACCCAATCCAAAAATGGGCAGATGACGTAAATAGACATTTGTCCCAAGAAGACATACAGATGACCAAGAAGCACATGAAAAGCTGCTCAACATCACTAATTATTAGAGAAATATAAACCAAAACTACAATGAGGTATCACCTCACACGAGTTAGAATGGGCATCATCAGAAAATCTACAAGCAACAAATGCTGGAGAGGGTGTGGAGAAAAGGGAACCCTCTTACACTATTTGTGGGAATGTAAATTGATACAGTCACTATGGAGAACAGCATGGAGGTTCCTTAAAATACTAAAAATAGAATTACCATATGACCCAGCAATCCCACTACTGGCCATATACCCAGAGAAATCCATAATTCAAAAAGACATATTCACCACAATATTCATTGCAGCACTATTTACAATAGCCAGGTCATGGAAGCAACCTAAATGCCCATAGACAGACGAACAGAAAAGATGTGCTACATATATAAAATGGAATATTACTCAGCCATAAAAAGGAATGAAATTGGGTCATTTGTGGAGACGTGGATAGATCTAGAGACTGGCATACAGAGTGAAGTAAGTCAGAAAGAGAAAAACAAATATTGTATATTAACACATACATGTGGAACCTAGAAAAATGGTAAAGATGAACCGGTTTGCAAGGCAGAAATAGAGACACAGATGTAGAGAACAAATGTATGGACACCAAGGGGGGAAAGTGTCAGGGTGGTGGTGGTGGGATGAATTGCGAGCCTGGGATTGACATATATACACTTATATGTATAAAATAGGTAACCAATAAGAGCCTGCTGTATAAAAAAATGAATAAAATAAATTCAAAAATTAAAAAATAAATAATACTTAAAAAAATAAAACAGAAAAAAAAGTTCTGTCCTTCCCATAGACGTATTTATATGAATGAATTATTTCCATGCTTATATCCATAAATACAAAAAGAGGAATAAAACTTACCTTGAACCAAAAAAGAAAAAAAAAAAAAACAGAACCCACTGGTCATACAGAGGAAAACACTATCAGGGCACTTGCTCCAGTGGTAAACAATTCTGAAGTTGGTCACAGGTGGGAATCATCTCCCATGCAGCCAGCAGCCCCCACACGAGGAGCGTCCTCATTGCAAAGCTGGGGGACCGTGAGGAGGTGTCTCTGAGTAAACGTGAGCTGAGCCCCAGGCCAGCTGCTGCTGAACTTTTCCCACCCTTCCCAGGTAAAACACCTGAATGTGTGCAAAGACTTTAAAAACTAGAGGAAGGGGCTTGGAGTCACACCAGCGACAGCACGCAGGCCGACTTGGTGCCTGCAGGCCAGCCAGGATGGTCCTGGCCCCGGGCGCTCGTCTGGAAGCTTTCCATTTCCCTGCCTGAGGTACCCCTCCTGTCCCGGCCCCCACTGCTTTTGTCCTTCCTCACCTCTGCCCGGGGAGAAATTCCAGCAGCAAGTATGGGTGACACATCCTCTTCTTTAGCAGGTGGCAGCCCGGCAACTCCTGCAGAAAGTCCAGCAGAGCCCCAGTCACACCGGGCCACTCATAGAGCCGTGGGCCCTACTCTCTCCCACCAGCCCAACCCCGAGACTGCTGACGGGGCAGAGAATATGGCGTCAGGCACAGCTGCAGAGGCTTTTGCTGCCTGGAGGGGTGTTTATATTGACCTCAACCCAGGCACACCTGGGAAGGGCTGGCCGGCCGGGTCAGGCTGCCCAGGTCAGCCAATCCTCGCCCCTCAGGGGCTCAGAGTTGCAGAAAATGGGTCTTGCTGCACCGGCCAGATCCAAGGAACAGGTGTAGGGTCCCGAGAGTCAGGATAGATAAGGGGCGGCAGCCCTGGCTTGTTTTCTAATCATTTTATCTGGTCCATGAGTGGGAGACAACTTCAAGAAGAACCTCTGCTAATGAGAGGAACCCAGGAGTCAGGGAGAGGAGGGGTGGTGGGTGGAGACAGAGGCCTGGTGCTCCAGCTGCAGTGGAAGCCCCTGGAAGACCAGGCAGAGGGAGGCCGCACAGAGTGAAGCCTAGGGTCACAGACCTGTTGGAGCTGCTGTTTGTTAGTTCAAGCTCTGCTCTGAGGTGCTCTGTGTCAGCTCTGAGTGACAGGTGTGCTGGGGGTGCTCTGCAATGAGGGCTATGTGCACGGTTCCTGTGTGCCCAGCCCTGCCGGGGTACCTGTCCATGGGAGCTCCATATCCAGGGAGGGGCCTGCCCACGAGAGCCCCGTGGGCTGCTGCGTACCTGCCCAGGTGAGCTCCATATCCTGGGAGTGGCCTGACCACGAGAGCCCCGTGGGCTGCTGGGGACCTGGTAGAGGATGCCAGGACAGTCAGTGAAGCCACAGTGGATATACATCTAGTAGTTCCTAATTCCTACACCCTGCTGGTCATTCTACCATCCACCAGGACATGGCATTCTGTATTAGACTTCAATGATGCCTTCTTCTGTATTCCATTAGTCCCAGAGTCACAAGAAATGTTGGCTGTGAGTGGCAGGACTCAACATACAACAAAAACAATACTGCTGGGCCGTCCTGCCCCAGGGGTTCAAAAATTCCCACACCGTCTTTGGGGAAACGTTAGCTAAAGACCTAAAAGATCTACCTCTGGAGAAGGGAACCCTCCTTCAATATGCAGATGACATTCTGATCACCAGCCCGACTAAGGAGGCCTCTGAACTCCCTAGCCAATAAAAGATAGAAGGTGTCCAAGGAAAAGGCTCAAATATCACAAACTAAGGTGGCCTTCCTGGGCTTCATTCGAACAGAAGGTCGGAGAAGCCCACCCCAGGAAAGGGAATAAGCCATTTGCAGCCTCAGCCTTCCTGAAACTAGAAGACAGCTTAGGGGTTCCTGGGGAGACAGGGATTTGCTGCATCTGGATCCCTAACTACAGTCTAATAGCTGGGCCTCTATATGAAACACTGAAAGGAAAAGATGATGATCCTTTTGAATAGAATCCAGAAGCGGCCTTTCAAGATTGGAAAGAGCAGTCAATTCAGACCCTGGCCCTGGACCTCCCTAAGTTAGCTAAACCCTTTGACCTTTACATTCCTGGTCCAAGGTGAATCGCCCTTGGAGTATTAGTGCAAAAACTGGGACCACTTGAAATGGAACAATGCAAGAATGCCCTCCAGGCATTGGCCAGCCACCCCATTCGACCAGGATACTGGGGGTATCTAAAAACCTGGAAATCAGCAGCCCGCAAGGCCAGCTCCCTCCTAAGGGAAAAGGACGCCACTTGGTGATCCTAACCACCCACCATGCCCTGAAGTTGCAGGGATTGCTCCGTGGGCACAATGACCTCGAGTGAGGAGGCCCTCCAACACCAACCTCCAGAGAGACAACTTGGGGCAATGGGCCCCCATGACGACTCGTGTGACCATCACTTGACCTGGAGCTTCTCTCAGGAAACAACAAGAGTGTGCCCCAAAAGAACAGACTATTGCTTACAGGACTTACTGCACCCAGAGCGGAGCTAATAAACTTGGCAGGGGAACCGTAAATAACGCTGCCACCATAGAAAAGCCTACAGACACCGCGGTGACGGCGGCCAGTGAGACCGGCTGTACTCCTGGCTACTTCAAAAGGCCGTTGACTGAGTGGCCGTCATGGTCCTGGATCACCACCGGCCCTGGACTGTCTGGGAGTTGAGCAAGCAGGGCTCTGACACCTGGTGCTGTTTGTACGTTAATTCAGAGGCCTAACTGAAGAAAGCGCAGACTACTGGTCAGAGCATCTAGGCTGGCAGAAACCGTCAGCCTAAGGGGGCCAAACCAATGTGGAGCAGGGTAAAACCGCCCACCCCCCCAGCGTCTCTGCACATCTCTTTCCTGGACCCTTAAAGGTCATTAGAATCTATAAAACTGCCAATGCTGGTGCTCAGGCAGACGAGCAGTGAGGGAGGAGGCCTGCCCCTCCCCCCGGGTATGAGGACACCCAACTCAGCATGAAGCATTTACAGAAGACGTGTCTGCACCCTCAGCGCCCCAAGAATGAGGAATGGGACAAAAGGCAGAGGAGGGCTTTGTCACTGGCAAAGCCCATTAAAAATTCCTGGGAGATAACAATAGAATCTGGGCAATAAAATAAAGTCTAACCATTTTTTCCTTTGTGCTTTGTCTAATTTCACTTGCTCCTAGGTTTCCACATGCAGAGGACCCACACCCGACACTTCAGACCCGACAATGATGCACTTGGACAAAAAGAGCATATGCGTTTTTTTCTGTATGAATTCAGGAAAAAAACCATAGGCCCCTTTTGGCCAACCAAGCAAGCCGGAAATGCAATTCAGCACTACAAAGAAGTCTGACTTCCCATCGGTCAAAATGGCCTTCCTAAAAAAGTGTAAAAAGAAGAAATGCAGGAGAGGACAGGGAGGAAAGGGAGCCTTGTTACACTGATGGGTGGGATGTAAATTGCCAATGACGACTCTGGAGGAGGGTATGGTGTTTCCTAAAACATCTAAAAAACACAGCTAGAGAGAAAGGGGCACATCCGCTCATGGGCGTATAAATTGGGAAAATTAAAAATCAGCAAAACACAGGCACCCCAAATTTTAGGGCTGCTCTGTTGACAAGAACCTCCACTTAATTCTACCTTAAATATCCCACGAAAGAGAAAAATGGATAAAGAAGTTGTGCTCCATATGTAAAATGGAATATCAATCGAGGGTGAAATCAATATCATAAGGCTAGTAGCAGCATGATGAGTGGATTTAGGTACGATGATTCGAAGTGAAATAAGTCACACAGAAAAAGACACTTATCATAAGATATCACTAACAGAGGGAATGTAAAAACCGCTACACTTGAACGGAATTACAAAACAGAACAGAGTCACACATTTAGAAAACACACTATGGATGCTTAACGGGAAAGGTGAGGTGGGGTGATGCATAAAACAAGGATTTCAAATTAGCTCAGATAACGTTCCATAAACACAATATGTAATAGACAAGACCTACTCCTTGCTCAGTGAACTGGACTAAACACCCCCTATTCACGGCACAAGAACATATCTGACTAGTAAGAATCTTAAAACCTATGTATTGATATCTGTCTGTAAGTGTGTCAAGGGGGTGTAAAGCGGCATAAACACAGCAGTGAAAAGAAGTTAACCCCACTATAAAAACAAAGAACTTTTAAAACCCCATGAAACAAAGACAGTGAAAGAGAGAGAAATTCTTATACAATTCATTCAGAGGCTGTGATGCCACCTGGATTGACCATATCTAGACCCACAGCTGGATGAGACGTAAGGGTGGACACTCTTGGGGCTGAGAGCTTTGGTGAGGTAGGGGGAGCAAATGCAGAGCCTTTAAAGTACTACTGCCTGTTACCCATCCCATGGGTCCCAAATCTCCAGGTTCAAGGGCATCTTCCTACATCGAAAACATGCATGAGAAACCCAGAAGGTGGTAGACCGTGTGACCGGGAAACGTTTCTAAAACGCACCTCATTTTTCATCTCCTTGTGCTCGGGTTCGCCATTCCAGCCGCTTTACTAGCAATCTCCCTCCTTGGAGAATCAGCACCTTTAACCTCCTGTTCCGTACAGCTTGCAATTTGTCCTGAGGATGAACGGGAAGACGGGGAGCCAATGAGAGAGTAGCTCTAAGTGTTGGGACAGGCACAGGTCACTCTATTTTCCCGTCAGGAAGAAGAATTAACCACAGGCTCAGCCTGTCGCCCGGAACCAGAATAGGGCCTGATGCCGTCCTGTGCTTTTGCGGCCAGCTCCCAAAAAACCGACTTGTAAAATGGAGCTTCAGGGCACTGCAATTCACAAACCTGCAGAGTTATAAATGATAACTCTCATCCACAAATATATTGAGGGAAGGCAAAGAAGAGGATTTGAAATCAAGGCAGAATTGCAGGAAACAGATTTCAGGAGGTAGATTCGAATCGCCTTTAAAGCACATGAAAAGCGGCAAAACGTTGACAATGATGCCCTTGGCCAAAAAGGACGTATGCGTTTTTTCCTGAATATATTCAGGAAAAAACGCATACGCCCTTTTTGGCCAACCAAGCAACCTGGAAAGGCAAATCAGCGCTCCAAAGAAGTCTCGCTTCCCATCGGTCAAAAGGGCCATGCTGAAAAAAGTGTCAAAACCAGAAATGCAGGACAGGCCATGGAGAAATGGGAGCCTTGCTACACTGATGGGCGGGATGTACATTGCCAACAGCCACTCTGGAGAAGTGTACGGTGTGTCCTGAAACATCTAAAAAACACAGCTTAGAGAGCATAGGGCACTTCCACGCATGGGGGGATAAAGTGGGAAAATTGAAAATCAGCAAGACACAAGCACCCCAAAGTTTAGGGCTGCTCTGTTGACAAGGACCTCCACTTCATTCCACCTTAAATATCCCAGGAAAGCGAAAAATGGATAAAAAAGTTGTGGTCCTTATGTACAATGGTATATCACTCAGCCATGAAATCAATGTCATAAGGCTAGTAGCAGCATGATGAGTGGATTTAGGTAAGACGATTCTAAGTGAAATAAGTCACACAGAAAAGGACACTTCTCATAAGGTGTCACTTATAGAGGGAATGTAAAAACCGTTACACTTGAACTGAATTACAAAACAGAACAGAGTCACACATGCAGAAAACACACTAAGGCTGCTTAACGGGAAAGGTGAGGTGGGGTGATACATAAAACAAGAGTTTCAAATTAGCTCAGATACCGTTCCATAAACCCAATATGGAATAGACAAGACCTACTCCTTGCTCAGAGAACTGGACTCAACACGCCCGATTCACCGCACAACAATATATCTGACTAGTAATAATCTTAAAACCTATGTATTGATATCTCTCTGTTAGTGTGTCAAGTGGGTGTAAAGCGGCCTAAACACAGCCGTGAAAAGCAGCTAAACCCCATTATAAAAATAAATTACTTTTAAAAACCCATGAAACAAAGACAGGGAAAGAGAGAGAAATTCTTACACAATTCGTTCAGGGGCTGTGATGCAACCTGGATTGACCATATCTAGACCCACAGCTGGATGAGACATAAGGGTGGACACTCTTGGGGCTGAGAGGTTTGGTGAGGTTGGGTGAGCAAACGCAGACCCTTTAAAGTAATACTGCGTGCTACCCATCGCATGGGTCCCAAATCTCCAGGTTCAAGGGCATCTTCCTACATCGAAAACATGCATGAGAAACCCAGAAGATGGTACACTGTGTGATGGGGAAAGGTTTCTAAAACGCACCTCATTTCTCATCTCCTTGTGCTCGGGTTCGCCATTCCAGCCACTTTACTAGCAATCTCCCTACTTGGAGCATCAGCACCTTTAACCTCCTGTTCCGTACAGGTTGCAATTTGTCCTGAGGATGAACGGGAAGACGGGGAACCAATGAGAGACTAGCTCTTGGTGTTGGGACAGGCACAGGTCACTCTATTTTCCCTTCAGGAAGAAGAATTAACCACAGGCTCAGCCTGCCCCCCGGAACCAGAACAGGGCCTGAAGCCATCCTGCGCTTTTGCGGCCGGCTCCCAAAAAAGCGACTTGTAAAATGGAGCTTCAGGGCACTGCAATTCACAAACCTGCAGAGTTATAAATGATAACTCTCGTCCACAAATATATTGAGGGAAGGCAAAGAAGAGTATTTGAAATCAAGGCAGAATTGCAGGAAACAGATTTCAGGAGGTAGATTCGAATCGCCTTTAAAGCACATGAAAAGCGGCAAAACGTTGACAATGATGCCCTTGGCCAAAAAGGGCGTATGCGTTTTTTCCTGAATATATTCAGGAAAAAACGCATACGCCCTTTTTGGCCAACCAAGCAACCTGGAAAGGCAAATCAGCGCTACAAAGAAGTCTCGCTTCCCATCGGTCAAAAGGGCCATGCTGAAAAAAGTGTCAAAACCAGAAATGCAGGACAGGCCATGGAGAAATGGGAGCCTTGCTACACTGATGGGCGGGATGTAAATTGCCAACAGCCACTCTGGAGAAGTGTACGGTGTGTCATGAAACATCTAAAAAACACAGCTTAGAGAGCACAGGGCACTTCCACGCATGGGGGGATAAAGTGGGAAAATTGAAAATCAGCAAGACACAAGCACCCCAAAGTTTAGGGCTGCTCTGTTGACAAGGACCTCCACTTCATTCCACCTTAAATATCCCAGGAAAGCGAAAAATGGATAAAAAAGTTGTGGTCCTTATGTACAATGGAATATCACTCAGCCATGAAATCAATGTCATAAGGCTAGTAGCAGCATGATGAGTGGATTTAGGTAAGACGATTCTAAGTGAAATAAGTCACACAGAAAAGGACACTTCTCATAAGGTGTCACTTATAGAGGGAATGTAAAAACCGTTACACTTGAACTGAATTACAAAACAGAACAGAGTCACACATGCAGAAAACACACTATGGCTGCTTAACGGGAAAGGTGAGGTGGGGTGATACATAAAACAAGAGTTTCAAATTAGCTCAGATACCGTTCCATAAACCCAATATGGAATAGACAAGACCTACTCCTTGCTCAGAGAACTGGACTCAACACGCCCGATTCACCGCACAAGAATATATCTGACTAGTAATAATCTTAAAACCTATGTATTGATATCTCTCTGTTAGTGTGTCAAGTGGCTGTGAAGCGGCATAAACACAGCCGTGAAAAGCAGCTAAACCCCATTATAAAAATAAATTACTTTTAAAAACCCATGAAACAAAGACAGGGAAAGAGAGAGAAATTCTTACACAATTCGTTCAGGGGCTGTGATGCAACCTGGATTGACCATATCTAGACCCACAGCTGGATGAGACATAAGGGTGGACACTCTTGGGGCTGAGAGGTTTGGTGAGGTTGGGTGAGCAAACGCAGACCCTTTAAAGTAATACTGCGTGCGACCCATCGCATGGGTCCCAAATCTCCAGGTTCAAGGGCATCTTCCTACATCGAAAACATGCATGAGAAACCCAGAAGATGGTACACCGTGTGATGGGGAAAGGTTTCTAAAACGCACCTCATTTCTCATCTCCTTGTGCTCGGGTTCGCCATTCCAGCCACTTTACTAGCAACCTCCCTACTTGGAGCATCAGCACCTTTAACCTCCTGTTCCGTACAGGTTGCAATTTGTCCTGAGGATGAACGGGAAGACGGGGAACCAATGAGAGACTAGCTCTTGGTGTTGGGACAGGCACAGGTCACTCTATTTTCCCATCAGGAAGAAGAATTAACCACAGGCTCAGCCTGCCCCCCGGAACCAGAACAGGGCCTGAAGCCATCCTGCGCTTTTGCGGCCGGCTCCCGAAAAAGCGACTTGTAAAATGGAGCTTCAGGGCACTGCAATTCACAAACCTGCAGAGTTATAAATGATAACTCTCGTCCACAAATATATTGAGGGAAGGCAAAGAAGAGGATTTGAAATCAAGGCAGAATTGCAGGAAACAGATTTCAGGAGGTAGATTCAAATCGCCTTTAAAGCACATGAAAAGCGGCAAAACGTTGACAATGATGCCCTTGGCCAAAAAGGGCGTATGCGTTTTTTCCTGAATATATTCAGGAAAAAACGCATACGCCCTTTTTGGCCAACCAAGCAACCTGGAAAGGCAAATCAGCGCTCCAAAGAAGTCTCGCTTCCCATCGGTCAAAAGGGCCATGCTGAAAAAAGTGTCAAAACCAGAAATGCAGGACAGGCCATGGAGAAATGGGAGCCTTGCTACACTGATGGGCGGGATGTACATTGCCAACAGCCACTCTGGAGAAGTGTACGGTGTGTCCTGAAACATCCAAAAAACACAGCTTAGAGAGCATAGGGCACTTCCACGCATGGGGGGATAAAGTGGGAAAATTGAAAATCAGCAAGACACAAGCACCCCAAAGTTTAGGGCTGCTCTGTTGACAAGGACCTCCACTTCATTCCACCTTAAATATCCCAGGAAAGCGAAAAATGGATAAAAAAGTTGTGGTCCTTATGTACAATGGAATATCACTCAGCCATGAAATCAATGTCATAAGGCTAGTAGCAGCATGATGAGTGGATTTAGGTAAGACGATTCTAAGTGAAATAAGTCACACAGAAAAGGACACTTCTCATAAGGTGTCACTTATAGAGGGAATGTAAAAACCGTTACACTTGAATTGAATTACAAAACAGAACAGAGTCACACATGCAGAAAACACACTAAGGCTGCTTAACGGGAAAGGTGAGGTGGGGTGATACATAAAACAAGAGTTTTAAATTAGCTCAGATACCGTTCCATAAACCCAATATGGAATAGACAAGACCTACTCCTTGCTCAGAGAACTGGACTCAACACGCCCGATTCACCGCCCAAGAATATATCTGACTAGTAATAATCTTAAAACCTATGTATTGATATCTCTCTGTTAGTGTGTCAAGTGGGTGTAAAGCGGCATAAACACAGCCGTGAAAAGCAGCTAAACCCCATTATAAAAATAAATTACTTTTAAAAACCCATGAAACAAAGACAGGGAAAGAGAGAGAAATTCTTACACAATTCGTTCAGGGGCTGTGATGCAACCTGGATTGACCATATCTAGACCCACAGCTGGATGAGACATAAGGGTGGACACTCTTGGGGCTGAGAGGTTTGGTGAGGTTGGGTGAGCAAACGCAGACCCTTTAAAGTAATACTGCGTGCTACCCATCGCATGGGTCCCAAATCTCCAGGTTCAAGGGCATCTTCCTACATCGAAAACATGCATGAGAAACCCAGAAGATGGTACACCGTGTGATGGGGAAAGGTTTCTAAAACGCACCTCATTTCTCATCTCCTTGTGCTCGGGTTCGCCATTCCAGCCACTTTACTAGCAATCTCCCTACTTGGAGCATCAGCACCTTTAACCTCCTGTTCCGTACAGGTTGCAATTTGTCCTGAGGATGAACGGGAAGACGGGGAACCAATGAGAGACTAGCTCTTGGTGTTGGGACAGGCACAGGTCACTCTATTTTCCCTTCAGGAAGAAGAATTAACCACAGGCTCAGCCTGCCCCCCGGAACCAGAACAGGGCCTGAAGCCATCCTGCGCTTTTGCGGCCGGCTCCCAAAAAAGCGACTTGTAAAATGGAGCTTCAGGGCACTGCAATTCACAAACCTGCAGAGTTATAAATGATAACTCTCGTCCACAAATATATTGAGGGAAGGCAAAGAAGAGGATTTGAAATCAAGGCAGAATTGCAGGAAACAGATTTCAGGAGGTAGATTCGAATCGCCTTTAAAGCACATGAAAAGCGGCAAAACGTTGACAATGATGCCCTTGGCCAAAAAGGGCGTATGCGTTTTTTCCTGAATATATTCAGGAAAAAACGCATACGCCCTTTTTGGCCAACCAAGCAACCTGGAAAGGCAAATCAGCGCTACAAAGAAGTCTCGCTTCCCATCAGTCAAAAGGGCCATGCTGAAAAAAGTGTCAAAACCAGAAATGCAGGACAGGCCATGGAGAAATGGGAGCCTTGCTACACTGATGGGCGGGATGTAAATTGCCAACAGCCACTCTGGAGAAGTGTACGGTGTGTCATGAAACATCTAAAAAACACAGCTTAGAGAGCACAGGGCACTTCCACGCATGGGGGGATAAAGTGGGAAAATTGAAAATCAGGAAGACACAAGCACCCCAAAGTTTAGGGCTGCTCTGTTGACAAGGACCTCCACTTCATTCCACCTTAAATATCCCAGGAAAGCGAAAAATGGATAAAAAATTGTGGTCCTTATGTACAATGGAATATCACTCAGCCATGAAATCAATGTCATAAGGCTAGTAGCAGCATGATGAGTGGATTTAGGTAAGACGATTCTAAGTGAAATAAGTCACACAGAAAAGGACACTTCTCATAAGGTGTCACTTATAGAGGGAATGTAAAAACCGTTACACTTGAATTGAATTACAAAACAGAACAGAGTCACACATGCAGAAAACACACTAAGGCTGCTTAACGGGAAAGGTGAGGTGGGGTGATACATAAAACAAGAGTTTTAAATTAGCTCAGATACCGTTCCATAAACCCAATATGGAATAGACAAGACCTACTCCTTGCTCAGAGAACTGGACTCAACACGCCCGATTCACCGCCCAAGAATATATCTGACTAGTAATAATCTTAAAACCTATGTATTGATATCTCTCTGTTAGTGTGTCAAGTGGGTGTAAAGCGGCATAAACACAGCCGTGAAAAGCAGCTAAACCCCATTATAAAAATAAATTACTTTTAAAAACCCATGAAACAAAGACAGGGAAAGAGAGAGAAATTCTTACACAATTCGTTCAGGGGCTGGGATGCAACCTGGATTGACCATATCTAGACCCACAGCTGGATGAGACATAAGGGTGGACACTCTTGGGGCTGAGAGGTTTGGTGAGGTTGGGTGAGCAAACGCAGACCCTTTAAAGTAATACTGCGTGCTACCCATCGCATGGGTCCCAAATCTCCAGGTTCAAGGGCATCTTCCTACATCGAAAACATGCATGAGAAACCCAGAAGATGGTACACCGTGTGATGGGGAAAGGTTTCTAAAACGCACCTCATTTCTCATCTCCTTGTGCTCGGGTTCGCCATTCCAGCCACTTTACTAGCAATCTCCCTACTTGGAGCATCAGCACCTTTAACCTCCTGTTCCGTACAGGTTGCAATTTGTCCTGAGGATGAACGGGAAGACGGGGAACCAATGAGAGACTAGCTCTTGGTGTTGGGACAGGCACAGGTCACTCTATTTTCCCTTCAGGAAGAAGAATTAACCACAGGCTCAGCCTGCCCCCCGGAACCAGAACAGGGCCTGAAGCCATCCTGCGCTTTTGCGGCCGGCTCCCAAAAAAGCGACTTGTAAAATGGAGCTTCAGGGCACTGCAATTCACAAACCTGCAGAGTTATAAATGATAACTCTCGTCCACAAATATATTGAGGGAAGGCAAAGAAGAGGATTTGAAATCAAGGCAGAATTGCAGGAAACAGATTTCAGGAGGTAGATTCGAATCGCCTTTAAAGCACATGAAAAGCGGCAAAACGTTGACAATGATGCCCTTGGCCAAAAAGGGCGTATGCGTTTTTTCCTGAATATATTCAGGAAAAAACGCATACGCCCTTTTTGGCCAACCAAGCAACCTGGAAAGGCAAATCAGCGCTACAAAGAAGTCTCGCTTCCCATCAGTCAAAAGGGCCATGCTGAAAAAAGTGTCAAAACCAGAAATGCAGGACAGGCCATGGAGAAATGGGAGCCTTGCTACACTGATGGGCGGGATGTAAATTGCCAACAGCCACTCTGGAGAAGTGTACGGTGTGTCATGAAACATCTAAAAAACACAGCTTAGAGAGCACAGGGCACTTCCACGCATGGGGGGATAAAGTGGGAAAATTGAAAATCAGGAAGACACAAGCACCCCAAAGTTTAGGGCTGCTCTGTTGACAAGGACCTCCACTTCATTCCACCTTAAATATCCCAGGAAAGCGAAAAATGGATAAAAAATTGTGGTCCTTATGTACAATGGAATATCACTCAGCCATGAAATCAATGTCATAAGGCTAGTAGCAGCATGATGAGTGGATTTAGGTAAGACGATTCTAAGTGAAATAAGTCACACAGAAAAGGACACTTCTCATAAGGTGTCACTTATAGAGGGAATGTAAAAACCGTTACACTTGAATTGAATTACAAAACAGAACAGAGTCACACATGCAGAAAACACACTAAGGCTGCTTAACGGGAAAGGTGAGGTGGGGTGATACATAAAACAAGAGTTTTAAATTAGCTCAGATACCGTTCCATAAACCCAATATGGAATAGACAAGACCTACTCCTTGCTCAGAGAACTGGACTCAACACGCCCGATTCACCGCCCAAGAATATATCTGACTAGTAATAATCTTAAAACCTATGTATTGATATCTCTCTGTTAGTGTGTCAAGTGGGTGTAAAGCGGCATAAACACAGCCGTGAAAAGCAGCTAAACCCCATTATAAAAATAAATTACTTTTAAAAACCCATGAAACAAAGACAGGGAAAGAGAGAGAAATTCTTACACAATTCGTTCAGGGGCTGGGATGCAACCTGGATTGACCATATCTAGACCCACAGCTGGATGAGACATAAGGGTGGACACTCTTGGGGCTGAGAGGTTTGGTGAGGTTGGGTGAGCAAACGCAGACCCTTTAAAGTAATACTGCGTGCTACCCATCGCATGGGTCCCAAATCTCCAGGTTCAAGGGCATCTTCCTACATCGAAAACATGCATGAGAAACCCAGAAGATGGTACACCGTGTGATGGGGAAAGGTTTCTAAAACGCACCTCATTTCTCATCTCCTTGTGCTCGGGTTCGCCATTCCAGCCACTTTACTAGCAATCTCCCTACTTGGAGCATCAGCACCTTTAACCTCCTGTTCCGTACAGGTTGCAATTTGTCCTGAGGATGAACGGGAAGACGGGGAACCAATGAGAGACTAGCTCTTGGTGTTGGGACAGGCACAGGTCACTCTATTTTCCCTTCAGGAAGAAGAATTAACCACAGGCTCAGCCTGCCCCCCGGAACCAGAACAGGGCCTGAAGCCATCCTGCGCTTTTGCGGCCGGCTCCCAAAAAAGCGACTTGTAAAATGGAGCTTCAGGGCACTGCAATTCACAAACCTGCAGAGTTATAAATGATAACTCTCGTCCACAAATATATTGAGGGAAGGCAAAGAAGAGGATTTGAAATCAAGGCAGAATTGCAGGAAACAGATTTCAGGAGGTAGATTCGAATCGCCTTTAAAGCACATGAAAAGCGGCAAAACGTTGACAATGATGCCCTTGGCCAAAAAGGGCGTATGCGTTTTTTCCTGAATATATTCAGGAAAAAACGCATACGCCCTTTTTGGCCAACCAAGCAACCTGGAAAGGCAAATCAGCGCTACAAAGAAGTCTCGCTTCCCATCAGTCAAAAGGGCCATGCTGAAAAAAGTGTCAAAACCAGAAATGCAGGACAGGCCATGGAGAAATGGGAGCCTTGCTACACTGATGGGCGGGATGTAAATTGCCAACAGCCACTCTGGAGAAGTGTACGGTGTG
This sequence comes from Balaenoptera physalus, assembly GCF_965194825.1. Taxonomy (NCBI): domain Eukaryota; kingdom Metazoa; phylum Chordata; class Mammalia; order Artiodactyla; family Balaenopteridae; genus Balaenoptera; species Balaenoptera physalus. The sequence goes on from NW_028125917.1 coordinate 215,966, forward strand.
TCATGAAACATCTAAAAAACACAGCTTAGAGAGCACAGGGCACTTCCACGCATGGGGGGATAAAGTGGGAAAATTGAAAATCAGGAAGACACAAGCACCCCAAAGTTTAGGGCTGCTCTGTTGACAAGGACCTCCACTTCATTCCACCTTAAATATCCCAGGAAAGCGAAAAATGGATAAAAAATTGTGGTCCTTATGTACAATGGAATATCACTCAGCCATGAAATCAATGTCATAAGGCTAGTAGCAGCATGATGAGTGGATTTAGGTAAGACGATTCTAAGTGAAATAAGTCACACAGAAAAGGACACTTCTCATAAGGTGTCACTTATAGAGGGAATGTAAAATCCGTTACACTTGAACTGAATTACAAAACAGAACAGAGTCACACATGCAGAAAACACACTATGGCTGCTTAACGGGAAAGGTGAGGTGGGGTGATACATAAAACAAGAGTTTCAAATTAGCTCAGATACCGTTCCATAAACCCAATATGGAATAGACAAGACCTACTCCTTGCTCAGAGAACTGGACTCAACACGCCCGATTCACCGCACAAGAATATATCTGACTAGTAATAATCTTAAAACCTATGTATTGATATCTCTCTGTTGGTGTGTCAAGTGGGTGTAAAGCGGCATAAACACAGCCATGAAAAGCAGCTAAACCCCATTATAAAAATAAATTACTTTTAAAAACCCAGGAAACAAAGACAGGGAAAGAAAGAGAAATTCTTACACAATTCGTTCAGGGGCTGTGATGCAACCTGGATTGACCATATCTAGACCCATAGCTGGATGAGACATAAGGGTGGACACTCTTGGGGCTGAGAGGTTTGGTGAGGTTGGGTGAGCAAACGCAGACCCTTTAAAGTAACACTGCGTGCTACCCATCGAATGGGTCCCAAATCTCCAGGTTCAAGGGCATCTTCCTACATCGAAAACATGCATGTGAAACCCAGAAGATGGTACACCGTGTGATGGGCAAAGGTTTCTAAAACGCACCTCATTTCTCATCTCCTTGTGCTCGCGTTCGCCATTCCAGCCACTTTACTAGCAATCTCCCTACTTGGAGTATCATCACCTTTAACCTCCTGTTCCGTACAGGTTGCAATTTGTGCTGAGGATGAACGGGAAGACGGGGAACCAATGAGAGACTAGCTCTTGGTATTGGGACAGACACAGGTCACTCTATTTTCCCATCAGGAAGAAGAATTAACCACAGGCTCAGCCTGCCCTCCAGAACCAAAACAGGGCCTGAAGCCATCCTGCGCTTTTGCGGCCCCCTCCCAAAAAAGCGAGTTGTAAAATGGAGGATCAGCGCACTGCAATTCACAAACCTGCAGAGTTATAAACGATAACTCTCGTCCACAAATATATTGAGGGAAGGCAAAGAAGAGGATTTGAAATCAAGGCAGAATTGCAGGAAACAGATTTCATGAGGTAGATGTGAAACGCCTTTAAAGCACATCAAAAGCGGCAAAACGTTGACAATGATGTCCTTGGCCAAAAAGGGCGTATGCGTGTTTTCTTGAATATATTCAGGAAAAAACGCATACGCCCTTTTTAGCCAACCAAGCAACCTGGAAAGGCAAATCAGCGCTTCAAAGAAGTCTCGCGTCCCATCGGTCAAAAGGGCCATACTGAGAAAAGTGTCAAAACCAGAAATGCAGGAAAGGCCATGGAGAAATGGGAGCCCTGCTACGCTGATGGGCGGGATGTAAATTGCCAACAGCCACTCTGGAGAAGGGTACGGTGTGTCCTGAAACATCTAAAAAACACACCTTAGAGAGCATAGGGCACTTCCACGCATGGGGGTATAAATTGGAAAAATTAAAAATCAGTAAGACACAAGCACACCAAAGTTTAGGGCTGCTCTGTTGCCAAGGACCTCCACTTCATTCCACCTTAAATATCCCAAGAAAGGGAAAAATGGATAAAGAAGTTGTGGTCCTTATGTACAATGGAATATCATTCAGCCATGAAATCAATGTCATAAGGCTAGTAGCAGCATGATGAGTGGATTTAGGTACGACGATTCTAAGTGAAATAAGTCACACAGAAAACTACACTTCTCATAAGATATCACTTATACAGGGAAAGTAAAAACCGTTACACTTGAACTGAATTACAAAACAGAACAGTGTCACACATGCAGAAAACACACTATGGCTGCTTAACGGGAAAGGTGAGTTGGGGTGATACATAAAACAAGGGTTTCAAATTAGCTGAGATACCGTTCCATAAACCCAATATGTAATAGACAAGACCCACTCCTTGCTCAGAGAACTGGACTCAACACCCCCTATTCACCACACAAGAATATACCTGACTAGTAATAATCTTAAAACCTATGTATTGAAATCTCTCTGTTAGTGTGTCAAGTGGGTGTAAAGCGGCATAAACACAGCAGTGAAAAGCAGCTAAACCCCATTATAAAAAGAAATTAAAAACCCATGAAACAAAGACAGTTATAGAGAAAGAAATTCTTACAAAATTAGTTCAGGGGCTGTGATGCAACCTGGATTGACCATATCTAGACCCACAGCTGGATGAGACATAAGGGTGTACACTCTTGGGGCTGAGAGGTTTGGTGAGGTTGGGTGAGCAAACGCAGACCCTTTAAAGTAATACTGCGTGGTACCCATCTCATTGGTCCCAAATCTCTAGGTTCAAGGGCATCTTCCTACATCGAAAACACGCATAAGAAACCCAGACGACGGTACACTGTGTGATCGGCAAAGGTTTCTAAAACACACCTCATTTCTCATCTCCTTGTGCTTGGGTTCACCATTCCAGCCGCTATAATTGCAATCTCCGTACTTGGAGAATCAGCACCTTTAACCTCCTGTTTGGTACAGGTTGCAATTTGTCCTGAGGATGAACGGAAAGAGGGGGAACCAATAAGGGACAAGCTCTAGGTTTTGGGACAGGCACAGGTCACTCTATTTTTCCATCAGGAAAAAGAATTAACCACAGACTCAGCCTGCTGCCTGGAAGTAGAATAGGGCCTGAAGAAATCCTGTGCTTCTGCGGCCAACTCCCAAAAAAGCGAGTTGAAAAATGGAGATCAGGGGCACTGCAATTCACAAACCTGCAGAGTTATCAATGATAACTCTCGTCCACAAATATATTGAGGGAAGGCAACGAAGAGGATTTGAAAGCAAGGCAGAACTGCAGAAACAGACTTAAGGAGGTAGATTCGAATCGCGTTTAAAGCACATGAAAAGCGGCAAAACGTCGACACTTATGCCCTTGGCTAAAAAGGGCCTATGCGTTTTTTCCTGAATATATTCAGGAAAAAACGCATAGGCCCTTTTTGGCCAACCAAGCAACCTGGAAAGGCAAATCAGCGCTACAAAGAAGTCTTGCTTCCCATCGATCAAAAGGGCCATGCTGAAAAAAGTGTCAAAACCAGAAATGCAGCACTGGCCATGGAGAAATGGGAGCCTTGGTACGCTGATGGCGGAATGTAAATTGCCAACAGCCACTCTGGAGAAGTGTACGGTGTGTCCTGAAACATCTAAAAAACACAGCTTAGAGAGCATAGGGCACTTCCACGCATGGGGGGATAAAGTGGGAAAATTAAAAATCAGCAAGACACAAGAACCCCAAAGTTTAGGGCTGCTCTGTTGACAAGGACCTCCACTTCATTCCACCTTAAATATCCCAGGAAAGCGAAAAATGGATAAAAAAGTTGTGGTCCTTATGTACAGTGGAATATCACTCAGCCATGAAATCAATGTCATAAGGCTAGTAGCAGCATGATGAGTGGATTTAGGTTCGACGATTCTAAGTGAAATAAGTCACACAGAAAAAGACACTTATCATAAGATATCACTTATAGAGGGAATGTAAAAACCGCTACAATTGAACTGAATTACAAAACAGAATAGAGTCACACATTTAGAAAACACACTATGGCTGCTTAACGGGAAAGGTGAGGTGGGGTGATGCATAAAACAAGGGTTTCATATTAGCTCAGATACCGATCCATAAACCCAATATGTAATAGACAAGACATACTCCTTGCTCCGTGAAGTGGACACAACACCCCCTATTCAACGAACAAGTGTATATCTGACTAGTAAAAATCTTAAAACCTATGTATTGATTTCTCTCTGTAAGTTAATCAATGGGTGTAAAGGGGCATAAACACAGCAGTGAAAATCAGGTAAACCCCATTATAAAAATAAATTACTTTAAAATCCCAAAAAACAAAGATAGTGATAGAGGGAGAAATTTTTACATAATTCTTTCCGGGGCTGTGATGCAACCTGGTGTGACCATATCTAGACCCACAGCTGGATGAGAAATAAAGCTGGACACTCTTGGGGCTGAAGGTCTCTTTCCGTATTTACCAGATTGGGAACATAGAAAGGCTGCCACCCTCTGGCCGTTACCTGCACAAGCAGCTTTAAAACCTGTGCTAATGGTCACTTCATATGAACAAGTACTTCAGGGCTGTAAATGAAACGTGCCCTCAAAATGTCTTGAGGGATTTAATGGCCAAAAATTTTCAAAATGTGACACTTACTTTAAGAAAACACTTTGAAGAACTAAGCTGTAATCACAGTTTGATCAATAAAAAGGGCATGCTTTAAAGCTCAATTTCAACAGATTATGGGACACATGCAAATTCAACCACAGATAGGTATCAGCTCACACCTGTTAGAATAACCATCAGCAAGAAAACTACCAATAATAAATATTGAAGTTGTTTTGGAGAAATGCATAGCCTCAATTTTAAGTGGGACGTATCCTGGAAAGAGCCACTAATGAGAACTGAATGGGGGTGCCTTTAAAACATACACACTGAGCTACCATATGATACAGCAAGCCCACTCCTTGGCCTATAACATAAGAAGATATAACTGGAAAGACACAGGCAAGCAAATGTGCATTGCAGCAGTATTGCAATAGCCAAGACATGGAGGCAACCAGAAAGTCCATCAAGAGGTGCGTGGCCAAAGAAGAACTGGTACATGTACAGATGGAATATTAGCCAGGGAAAAAAATGAAACAATGCCATTTGCAGCACCATGTATGATTCTTGAGGTAATCAGGCAAATTGTACTAAGTCAGAAAGCAAAAGACACATATCCTATAATATCACTTATAGGTCTTAGCTAAAAATTGATACCAATGAAGATATTTCCACAGAGAAATGCAATCACAGATTCATTAAACAAACTTATGGTTCACCAAATGGAAAGGTGTGAGGATTGGATACATTAGGATATTGGGGTTAAGATAGATATAGAAACACATGTGAAATATGTAATCACCAAAGACCTACGTAATACCAAGACAAGACTACTCAACATCGTGTCATAACCTACATGGGAAAATGATCCAAAGAAGAATAGATATATGTATATGTTTAAAAGAACCACATCTTGCACACCTAGAAGAAACAAAACATTTTAATTAAATTTGCTCTGACAAAAAATAAAAATTAAATTAAAAAAAGAACAAGAAGTAATGAGACATAAACTTAAGGGGCTATTTGCTGGCACATTGCATTCTAATTTACAACCAGAACATGACTTCCATTAAGGCTCTGTCATCACTAATAAAGCAGCTTTATAAGCAATGTTGAAGGTAGCTTAAAAGAAGTCTCACTAATTATTGATAGTAACAAGGAAACAAAGAAAAGTAAAAATCTCACTGCAAAAAGTATACATAGGGTAAGGATAGTAGATCAAACACTTATTAAACTTCTGTAAAGAATAAAAGAAAACAGTCATATGTTTTTTTAAAAAGAGAGGGCCCAAATAAATCTGAAATGAAAGAGATGATGTTACAACAGACACCACAGAAATACAAAGTATCCTAAGATACACACAGGGTAACTCAGGGCTCAGACTGGACAGAGCCCACTCTCCAGTCCCCTGTACATGACTTACAGGAGCCTCAGGAACTGAGGAGGGGGTCCCTGAAGAGAGGCTCAAGATAGAATATGGTAGGCATTAACATGACTGCATTCATCTTAAACATGCCTGAACTACATTCACACGAGATGATTTTGTCCTGTATGTACATCGGCACCTCTAGTTGGAACTGCAGATCTTTGGCTTCAACACCTCTACTGACAACATTAGCGTCACCTGCTGTGGACCGTCTCCTATAGGATTTCTAGAATCAGAAAACATCGAAGCTTCACAGGACCCAGAGTCTGTGCGAGTCCACACAGAGTCTCAGAGTCTCAACTCCACTCAGATACTCCACTCTTGGAGGGCACACACAAAGTAGTGTGCACATCAGGACCCAGGGGAAGGAGCAGTGACCCTGTAGGAGAATGACCAGAACTACCTGCTACTTTTAGAGGGTCTCCTGCAGAGGCAGGTGGTGGCTGTGGCTGTGGCTCACCGTGAGGACAACGACACTGGCAGCAGAAGTTCTGGGAAATACTCCTTGGTGTGTGCCCTCCCAGAGTCCGCCATTAGCCCCACCAAGAGCAAGGTAGGCTCCAGGGCTGGGTCGCCTCAGGCCAAACAACCAACAGGGAGGGAACCCAGCCCCATGCATCAGCAGACAAGCGGATTAAACTTTTTATTAAAGTTTTATTTAATCCGTAGACAAGCGGATTAAAGCTCTGCCCACCAAAGCAACACCCAGCTCTACCCACCACCAGTCCCTCCCATCAGGAAGCTTGCACTAGCCTCTAAGATAGACTCATCCACCGGAGAGCAGACAACAGAAGCAAGAAGAACTACAATTCTGCAGCCTGTGGAAGGAAAACCACATTCACAGAAAGATAGACAAAATGAAAAGGCAGAGGACTTTATACCAGATCAAGGAACAAGATAAAACCCCAGAAAAAAAACGAAATGAGGTGGAGATAGGGAACCTTCCAGAAAAAGAATTCAGAATAATGATAGTGAAGTTGAGCCAAGACCTTGGAAAAAAAAAGGAGGCAAAGATCGAGAAGATGCAAGAAATGTTTAACAAGGACCTAGAAGAATTAAAGAACCAACAAACAGAGGTGAACAATGTAATAACTGAAATGAAAAATACACTAGAAGGAATCAGTAGCAGAATAACTGTGGCAGAAGAACGGATAAGTGACCTGGAAGACAGAGAGGTGGAAATCACTGCCATGGAACAGAATAAAGAAAAAGAATGAAAATAAACGAAGACACCCCAAGAGTCCTCTGGGACAACATTAAACGCAACAACATTCGCATTATAGGGGTCCCAGAAGGAGAAGAGAGAGAGAAAGGACCCGAGAATATATTTGAAGAGATTATGGTCAAAAACTTCCCTAGCATGGGAAAAGAAATAGCCACCCAAGTCCAGAAGCACAGAGTGTCCCAGGCAGGATAAACCAAAGGAGAAAAATGACAAGACACATAGTAATCAAATTGACAAAAATTAACGACAAAGAAAAATGATTGAAAGCAGCAAGGGAAAAATGACCAATAACATACAAGGGAACTCCCATAAGGATAACAACTGATTTCTCAGCAGAAAATCTACAAGCCAGAAGGAAGTGGCATGATAAATTTAAAGTGATGAAAGGGAAGAACCTACAACCAAGAGTACTCCATCCTGCAAAGAGCTCATTCAGATTTGATGGAGAAATCAAAAGCCTTACAGACAAGCAAAAGCTAAGAGAATTCAGCACCATGAAACCAGCTCTACACCAAATGCTAAAGGAACTTCTCTAAGTGGGAAACACAAGAGAAGAAAAGGACCCACCAAGACAAACCCATAACAATTAAGAAAATAGTAGTAGGAACATACATATCGATAATTACCTTAAACGTGAATGCACTAAATGTTCCAACCAAAAGACACAGGCTCGCTGAATGGATACAAAAACAAGACCCATATATATGCTGTCTACAAGAGATCCATTTCAGACCTAGGGACACATACAGACTCAAAGTGAGGCGATGGAAAAATATACTCTATGCAAATGAAAATCAAAAGAAAGCTGGAGTAGCAATACTCATATCAGATAAAATAGACTTTAAAATAAAGAATGTTACAAGAGACAAGGAAAGACACTACATAATGGTCAGGGGATCAATCCAAGAAGAAGATATAACAATTATAAATATATATGTACCCAAAATAGGAGCACCTCAATGTATAAGGCAACTGCTAACAGCTATAAAAGAGGAAATCGACAGTAACACAATAATAGCGGGGGACTTTAACAGCTCACTTACACCAGTGGAGATCAGCCAGACAGAAAATTAATAAGGAAACACAAGCTTTAAATGACACAATAGACCAGATAGAGTTAATTGATATTTATAGGACATTCCATCCAAAAACAGCAGATTACACGTTCTTCTCAACTGCACACGGAACATTCTCCAGGATAGATCACATCTTGGGTCACAGATAAAGCCTCAGTAAATTTAAGAAAACTGAAATCATATCAAGCAGCTGTTCCGACCACAATGCTATGAGATTAGAAATCAATTACACGGAAAAAAACGTAAAAAACACAAACACATGGAGGCTAAACAATACGTTACTAAATAACCAAGAGATCACTGAAGAAATCAAAGAGGAAATCAAAAACTACCTAGAGACAAACGACAACAAAAACACGATGATCCAAAACCTATGGGATGCAGCAAAAGGAGTTCTAAGAGGGAAGTTTATAGCAATACAAGCCTACCTCAAGAAACAAGAAAAATCCCAAATAAACAATCGAACCTTACACCTAGAGGAACTAGAGAAAGAAGAACAAAACCCAAAGTTAGTAGAAGGAAAGAAATCATAAACATCAGAGCAGAAATAAATGAAATAGAAACAAAGAAAACGAAAGCAAAGATCAATAAAACTAAAAGCTGGTTCTTTGAGAAGATAAGCAAAAATGATCAACCTTTAGCCAGACTTAAGAAAAAGAGGGAGAAGACGCAAATCAACAAAATTAGAAGTGAAAAAGCAGAAGTTACAACAGACACAACAGGAATACAAAGCATCCTAAGAGACTACTACAAGCAACTCTAGGCCAATAAAATGGACAATCTGGAAGAAATGGACAAATTCTTAGAAAGGGATAACCTTCTAAGACTGAACCAGGAAGAAATAGAAAATATGAACAAACCTATCACAAGCAATGAAATTGAAACTGTGATTAAAAATCTTCCAATAAACCAAAGTCCAGAACCAGATGGCATCACAGGTGAATTCTATCAAACATTTAGAGAAGAGCTAACACCCAACCTTCTCAAATTCTTCAAAACAATTGCAGGGGAAGGAACACTCCCAAACTCATTCTATGAGACCACCATCACCCTGATACCAAAATCAGACAGAGATACTACAAGGAAAGAAAATTATAGACCAATATCACTGATGAATATAGATGTAAAAATCCTCAACAAAATACTAGCAAACAGAATCGAACAACACATTAAAAGGATCATACACCATGATCAAGTGGGGTTTATCCCAGGGATGCAAGGATTCTTCAATATACACAAATCAATGTGATACACCATATTAACAAATTGTAGAATAAAACCATATGATCATCTCAATAGATGAAGGAAAAGATTTTGAGAAAATTCAACACTCATTTACGATAAAAACTCTGCAGAGTGTGGGCATAGAGGGAAACTACCTCAACATAATAAAGGCCATATATGACAAACCCACAGCAAACAGCATTCTCAATGGTGAAAAACTGAAAGCGTTTCCTCTAAGATCAGGAACAAGACGAGGATGTCCACTCTCACCACTGCTATTCAACATAGTTTTGGAAGTCCTAGCCATGGCAATCAGAGAAGAAAAAGAAATAAAAGGAATACAAAAAGGAAAAGAAGAAGTAAAATTGTCACTGTTTGCAGATGACATGATATCATAGATAGAGAATCCTAAAGATGCCACCAGAAAACCACTGGAGCTAATCAATGAATTTGGTAAAGTTGCAGGATACAAAATTAATGCACAGAAATTGCTTGCATTCCTCTACACTAACAATGAAAGATCAGAAAGAGAAATTAAGGAAACAATCCCATTACCACTGCAACAATAAGAATAAAATACCTAGGAATAAACCTACCTAAGGAAGTAAAAGACCTGTACTCAGAAAACTAAAAGACACTGATGAAAGAAATCAAAGATGATATAAACAGATGGAGACATATACCATGTTCTCGGATTAGAAGAATCAATATTGTGAAAATGACTATACTACCCAAAGCAATCTACATATTCAATGCAATCCCGATCAAAATACCTTTGGCATTTTCTACAGAACAAGAAAAAAAATCTTAAAATTTGTAGGGAGACACAAAAGACCCTGGATAGCCAAAGCAGTCTTGAGGGGGAAAAAAAAGAGCTGGAGGAATCAGACTTCCAGACTTCAGACTATATTACAAAGCTAGAGTAATCAAGATAATATGGTACTGACACAAAAACAGAAATATAGGTCAATAGAACAGGATAGAAAGCACAGAGATAAACCCACGTACCTATGGTTCACTAATCTATGACAAAGGAGGCAAGGGTATACAATGGAGAAAAGACAGTGTCTTCAGCAAGTGGTGCTGAGAAAACTGGACAGTTACATGTAAAAGAATGAAATTAGTACACTCCCTAACACCATACACAAAAATAAACTCAAAATGGATTAGAGACCTAAATATAAGACCAGCCACTATAAAACGCTTAGAGGAAAACATAAGCAGACCAGTCTATGACATAAATCACAGCAAGATCCTTTTTGACCCACCTCCTAGAGAAATGGAAATAAAAACAAAAATTAAAAAATGGGACCGAATGAAACATAAATTCTTTTGCACAGCAAAGGAAAACATAAGCAAGATGAAAAGACAACCATCAGAATGGGAGAAAATATTTTCAAATGAAGCAAATGGCAAAGGATTAATCTCCAAAAAGCAGCTCATGTAGCTCAATATCACAAAACCGAACAACCCAATCCAAAAATGGGCAGAAGACCTAAATAGACATTTCTCCAAAGAAGATATACAGGTTGCCAACAAACACATGAAAGGATGCTGAACATCACTAATCATTAGAGAAATGCAAATCAAAACTACAGTGAGGTATCACCTCACACCAGTCAGAATGGCCATCATCAAAAAATCTCCCAACAATAAATGCTGGAGAGGCATTTATTGGAGAAAAGGGAACCCTCTTGCACTGTTGGTGGGAATGTAAATTGATATAGCCACTAGGGAGGACGGTATGGGGGTTCCTTAAAAACTAAAAATAGAACTACCATACAACCCAGCAAACCCACTCCTGGACATTTACCCTGAGAAAACCATAATTCAAAAAGAGTCATGTACCACAATGTTCACTGTAGCTCTATTTACAATAGCCAGGACATGGAAGCAACCTAAGCGTCCATCAACAGATAAATGGATAAAGAAGATGTGGCACATATATATACAATGGAACATTATTCAGCCATAAAAAGAAATGAAATTGAGTTATTTTTAGTGAGGTGGATGGATCTAGAGTCTGTCCTACAGAGTGAAGTAAGTCAGAAAGAGAAAAACAAATACCGTATGCTAACACATATATATGGAATCTTAAAAAAAAACTTTATGAAGAACCTAGGGGCAGGAAAGGATTAAGGACACAGACGTAGAGAAAGGACTTGAGGACATGGGGAGAGGGAAGGGTAAGCTGGGACAAAGTGAGAGAGTGGTATGGACATATATACACTACCAAATGTAAAATTGATAGCTACTGGGAAGCAACCACATAGCACAGGGAGATCAGCTCTGTGCTTTGTGACCACCTAAAAGGGTGGGATAAGGGAGTGAGAGGGAGGTGCAAGAGGGAGGGGATATGGTGTTATATGTATACGCACAGCTGATTCACTTTTTTATACAGCAGAAACTAACACACAATTGTAAAGCAATTATACTCCAATAAAGATGTAAAAGAAAAAAAAAGCCCAGAGATAAACCTACACACCTATGGCCCACTAATCTATGACAAAGGAGGCAAGGGTATACAAAGGAGAAAAGAAAGTCTCTTCAATAAGTGGTGCTGGGGAAAATGGACAGTTACATGTAAAAGAATGAAATTAGAACACTCCCAAACACCATACACAAAAAATAAACTCAAAATGGATTAGAGACCGAAATGTAAGACCGGACACTATAAAACTCTTAGAGGAAAACATAGGAAGAATACTCTTTGACATAAATCACAGCAAGATCTTTTTTGATCCACCTCCTAGAGTAATGGAATAAAATAAAATAAACATATGGGAGCAAATGAAACCTAAAAGCTTTTGCAAAGCAAAGGAAACTACAAATAAGACGAAAAGACAACCCTCACAATGGGAGAAAATATTTGCAAACGAATCAATGGACAAAGGAGTAATCTCCAATGTATATAAACAGCTCATGCAGCTCAACAGTAAAAAAACAAACAACCCAATCCAAAAAGGGGCAGATGACGTAAATAGACATTTATCCCAAGAAGACATACAGATGACCAAGAAGCACATGAAAAGCTGCTCAACATCACTAATTATTAGAGAAATATAAACCAAAACTACAATGAGGTATCACCTCACACGAGTTAGAATGGGCATCATCAGAAAATCTACAAGCAACAAATGCTGGAGAGGGTGTGGAGAAAAGGGAACCCTCTTACACTATTTGTGGGAATGTAAATTGATACAGTCACTATGGAGAACAGCATGGAGGTTCCTTAAAATACTAAAAATAGAATTACCATATGACCCAGCAATCCCACTACTGGCCATATACCCAGAGAAAACCATAATTCAAAAAGACATATTCACCACAATATTCATTGCAGCACTATTTACAATAGCCAGGTCATGGAAGCAACCTAAATGCCCATAGACAGACGAACAGAAAAGATGTGCTACATATATAAAATGGAATATTACTCAGCCATAAAAAGGAATGAAATTGGGTCATTTGTAGAGACGTGGATAGATCTAGAGACTGTCATACAGAGTGAAGTAAGTCAGAAAGAGAAAAACAAATATCGTATATTAACGCATACATGTGGAACCTAGAAAAATGGTAAAGATGAACCGGTTTGCAAGGCAGAAATAGAGACACAGATGTAGAGAACAAATGTATGGACACCAAGGGGGGAAAGTGGCAGGGTGGTGGTGGTGGGATGAATTGCGAGCCTGGGATTGACATATATACACTTATATGTATAAAATAGGTAACCAATAAGAGCCTGCTGTATAAAAAAATGAATAAAATAAATTCAAAAATTAAAAAATAAATAATACTTAAAAAAATAAAACAGAAAAAAAAGTTCTGTCCTTCCCATAGACGTATTTATATGAATGAATTATTTCCATGCTTATATGCATAAATACAAAAAGAGGAATAAAACTTACCTTGAACCAAAAAAGAAAAAAAAAAAACAACAGAACCCACTGGTCATACAGAGGAAAACCCTATCAGGGCACTTGCTCCAGTGGTAAACATTTCTGAAGTTGGTCACAGGTGGGGAATCATCTCCCATGCAGCCAGCAGCCCCCACACGAGGAGCGTCCTCATTGCAAAGCTGGGGGACCGTGAGGAGGCGTCTCTGAGTAAACGTGAGCTGAGCCCCAGGCCAGCTGCTGCTGAACTTTTCCCACCCTTCCCAGGTAAAACACCTGAATGTGTGCAAAGACTTTAAAAACTAGAGGAAGGGGCTTGGAGTCACACCAGCGACAGCACGCAGGCCGACTTGGTGCCTGCAGGCCAGCCAGGATGGTCCTGGCCCCGGGCACTCGTCTGGAAGCTTTCCATTTCCCTGCCTGAGGTAACCCTCCTGTCCCGGCCCCCACTGCTTTTTTCCTTCCTCATCTCTGCCCGGGGAGAAATTCCAGCAGCAAGTATGGGTGACACATCCTCTTCTTTAGCAGGTGGCAGCCCGGCAACTCCTGCAGAAAGTCCAGCAGAGCCCCAGTCACACCGGGCCACTCATAGAGCCGTGGGCCCTACTCCTTCCCACCACCCCAACCCCGAGACTGCTGATGGGGCAGAGAATATGGCGTCAGGCACAGCTGCAGAGGCTTTTGCTGCCTGGAGGGGTGTTTATATTGACCTCAACCTAGGCACACCTGGGAAGGGCTGGCCGGCCGGGTCAGGCTGCCCAAGTCAGCCAATCCTCGCCCCTCAGGGGCTCAGAGTTGCAGAAAATGGGCCTTGCTGCACCGGCCAGATCCAAGGAACAGGTGTAGGGTCCCCAGAGTCAGGATAGATAAGGGGCGGCAGCCCTGGCTTGTTTTCTAATCATTTTATCTGGTCCATGAGTGGGAGACAACTTCAAGAAGACCCTCTGCTAATGAGAGGAACCCAGGAGTCAGGGAGAGGAGGGGTGGTGGGTGGAGACAGAGGCCTGGTGCCCTGGCTGCAGTGGAAGCCCCTGGAAGACCAGGCAGAGGGAGGCCGCACAGAGTGAAGCTTAGGGTCACAGACCTGTTGGAGCTGCTGTTTGTTAGTTCAAGCTCTGCTCTGAGGTGCTCTGTGTCAGCTCTGAGTGACAGGTATGCTGGGGGTGCTCTGCAATGAGGGCTATGTGCACGGTTCCTGTGTGCCCAGCCCTGCCGGTGTACCTATCCACAGGAGCTCCATATCCAGGGAGGGGCCTGCCCACGAGAGCCCCGTGGGCTGCTGCGTACCTGCCCAGGTGAGCTCCATATCCTGGGAGCGGCCTAACCACCAGAGCCCCGTGGGCTGCTGGGTACCTGCCCAGGTGAGCTCCATATCCTGGGAGGGGCCTGACCACAAGAGCCCCGTGAGCTGCTGGGGACCTGGTAGAGGACGCCAGGACAGTCAGTGAAGCCACAGAGGATATACATCTAGTAGTTCCTAATTCCTACACCCTGCTGGTCATTCTACCATCCACCAGGACATGGCATTCTGTATTAGACTTTAATGATGCCTTCTTCTGTATTCCATTAGTCCCAGAGTCACAAGAAATTTTGGCTGTGAGTGGCAGGACTCAACATACAACAAAAACAATACTGCTGTGCCGTCCTGCCCCAGGGGTTCAAAAATTCCCACACCATCTTTGGGGAAACGTTAGCTAAAGACCTAAAAGATCTACCTCTGGAGAAGGGAACCCTCCTTCAATATGCAGATGACATTCTGATCACCAGCCCGACTAAGGAGGCCTCTGAACTACCTAGCCAATAAAAGATAGAAGGTGTCCAAGGAAAAGGCTCAAATATCACAAACTAAGGTGGCCTTCCTGGGCTTCATTCGCACAGAAGGTCGGAGAAGCCCACCCCAGGAAAGGGAAGAAGCCATTTGCAGCCTCAGCCTTCCTGAAACTAGAAGACAGCTTAGGGGTTCCTGGGGAGACCGGGGTTTGCTGCATCTGGATCCCTAACTACAGTCTAATAGCTGGGCCTCTATATGAAACACTGAAAGGAAAAGATGATGATCCTTTTGAATAGAATCCAGAAGCGGCCTTTCAAGATTGGAAAGAGCAGTCAATTCAGACCCTGGCCCTGGACCTCCCTAAGTTAGCTAAACCCTTTGACCTTTACATTGCTGGTCCAAGGCGAATCGCCCTTGGAGTATTAGTGCAAAAACTGGGACCACTTGAAATGGAACAATGCAAGAATGCCCTCCAGGCATTGGCCAGCCACCCCATCCGACCAGGATACTGGGGGTATCTAAAAACCTGGAAATCAGCAGCCCGCAAGGCCAGCTCCCTCCTAAGGGAAAAGGACGCCACTTGGTGATCCTAACCACCCACCATGCCCTGAAGTTGCAGGGATTGCTCCGTGGGCACAATGACCTCGAGTGAGGAGGCCCTCCAACACCAACCTCCAGAGAGACAACCTGGGGCAATGGGCCCCCATGACGACTCGTGTGACCATCACTTGACCTGGAGCTTCTCTCAGAAAACAACAAGAGTGTGCCCCAAAAGAGAAGACTATTGCTTACAGGACTTACTGCACCCAGAGCGGAGCTAATAAACTTGCCAGGGGAACCATAAATAACGCTGCTACCATAGAAAAGCCTACAGACACTGTGGTGACGGCGGCCAGTGAGACCGGCTGTACTCCTGGCTACTTCAAAAGGCCGTTGACTGAGTGGCCATCATGGTCCTGGATCACCACCGGCCCTGGACTGTCTGGGAGTTGAGCAAGCATGGCTCTGACACCTGGTGCTGTTTGTACGTTAATTCAGTGGCCTAACTGAAGAAAGTGCAGACTACTGGTCAGAGCATCTAGGCTGGCAGAAACCGTCAGCCTAAGGGGGCCGAACCAATGTGGAGCAGGGTAAAACCGCCCACCCCCCCAGCCTCTCTGCACATCTCTTTCCTGGACCCTTAAAGGTCATTAGAATCTGTAAAACTTCCAATGCTGGTGCTCAGGCAGACGAGCAGTGAGGGAGGAGGCCTGCGGACAATCAACCTCACCTGGAGGCTGCTGGGGAGAAGTCCTGCCCCTCCCCCCGGGTATGAGGACACCCAACTCAGCATGAAGCATTTACAGAAGACGTGTCTGCACCCTCAGCGCCCCAAGAATGAGGAATGGGACAAAAGGCAGAGGAGGGCTTTGTCACTGGCAAAGCCCATTAAAAATTCCTGGGAGATAAAAATAGAATCTGGGCAATAAAATAAAGTCTAACCATTTTTTCCTTTGTGCTTTGTCTAATTTCACTTGCTCCTAGGTTTCCACAGGCAGAGGTCCCACACCCGACACTTCAGACCCGATTTCCTAGTGCAAAATGGCTGGGCCGACACCTCAGCTCGTGGGGCCCTGTGCAGACTCTGCGACATAGAGCCTGAGCTCCAGCCAACCCGGCCCTCGAGAGCTCCGCCCCCTCCCTCCCGCTGATGCTGACAGGATCCCTACACAGCAGCCCGGCCCACAACCCGCAGGGGAGCACACACTCTCACCTCTCCATTCTCTGATCAAAATATAAAGTTTTCCTTTGCTTCTGAACCAAAGTCAGTCTCGATCTGTTGGCTCCAATGACACTGGGCAGGGAGACCCTTGTTGGGGCCCACTCTGCAGGATCAGTAACAGAATTTGAGAACATTGTAACTTCAATGAACAGATGTGTGAGCCAAACTGTAATTAACATAGAGCAGTGTATAATGCTCGTGTAAAATAAGATGTTTCTAACACTTCCATTTGATATTTCCATCACTTTATTATAAGCAAGTTCAGTGGAGGGGTTTGTCTTATTTGTCAGGTCAACAGTAGAGAAATGCAGTGATTTCTTTCCAAGGATGTACATCTAATAATCTTGGTTGAAGTTTCAACCTTGTTTTGAATGATTTTCCATTGAAAATGATACCTCTCTTTCAGCTCCTAGATTTCTGAGAAGTATAAAATCTTATATTTTTTATTACCAAAGGGGAAAGGTGGGAGGAGGGATAAATTAACAGTTTCAGATTAACATATACACACTGCTATGTATAAAATATATCATCAACAAGGAACTACTGTATAGCACAGGGAACTATATTCAATATTTTGTAATGACCCCTAAGGGGAAATAATCTGAAAAACAAAAGATATCTATATCGACATCATCTATCAACTACAGATAAAATGGAAACTAAAGGAGGCCAATGGTGAGCGTTTCTGAACCTGAAGACTTCAATCATCTAAAGTTCGGACTCTGCCTACGGCCCAAGTCCCTTAATGAACACACATGTACCAGTAGCTTAAAAATTCCCCAGATTGGATTTCGGGAAGACACTGATTTCGAAAAATCCCTTGTGCTCTCCTGACATACACGGGACCTTTCCTACAGCTAAAACATGCCTGTGACACCCAGAAGATGGAACACGGTTGGATCAGGAAGATTTTGGAAAAGGCACCAAAACTCCTAATTTCCTGTTTGTTGGGTTCACGCCTCCAGCCTTTTTCCTTAAAATCTCCCCACTTGAGGATGTCAGCACCTTCAACATCCAGTTGCACAGAAATTGGAATTTGTCCAAAGGAAGAAGGGGAAGGAGGAGAAACAAGGAGAGCCAAGCCCTAGATGTTCGGAGAGGCACATGTCACTCTACTTTCCAGTCAGGAAGAAGAATTAAGCAAAGGCTTAGCCTGCCACCGGGAACCAGAGTAGGGCCAGAAGCAAACCAGCGGTTCTGCGGAAAGCTCCCAAAAAAGCGAGTTGAAAAATGGAGCTCAGGGGCACTGCAATTCACAAACCTGCAGAGTTATAAATGATAACTCTCGTCCACAAATATATTGAGGGAAGGCAACGAAGAAGATTTGAAATCAAGTCAGAATTGCAGGAAACAGATTTCAGGAGTAAGATTCGAATCGCCCCTAAAGCACATGAAAAGCAGCAAAACGTCGACAATGATGCACTTGGACAAAAAGAGCATATGCGTTTTTTTCTGAATGAATTCAGGAAAAAACCCATAGGCCCTTTTTGGCAAACCAAGCAAGCCGGAAATGCAATTCAGCACTACAAAGAAGTCTGACTTCCCTTCGGTCAAAATGGCCTTCCTAAAAAAGTGTAAAAACAAGAAATGCAGGAGAGGACAGGGAGGAAAGGGAACCTTGTTACACTGATGGGTGGGATGTAAATTGCCAATGACGACTTTGGAGAAGGGTATGGTGTTTCCTGAAACATCTAAAAAACACAGCTAGAGAGAAAAGGGCACATCCACTCATGGGCGTATAAATTGGGAAAACTAAAAATCAGCAAGACACAGGCACCCCAAACTTTAGGGCTGCTCTGTTGACAAGAACCTCCACTTAATTCCACCATAAATATCCCAGGAAAGATAAAAATGGATAAAGAAGTTGTGGTCCATATGTAAAATGTAATATCACTCGGGCGTGAAATCAATATCATAAGGCTAGTAGCAGCATGATGAGTGGATTTAGGTACGACGATTCTAAGTGAAATAAGTCACACAGAAAAAGACACTTATCATAAGATATCACTAACAGAGAGAATGTAAAAAGCGCTACACTTGAACGGAATTACAAAACAGAACAGAGTCACACATTTAGAAAACACACTATGGTTGCTTAACGGGAAAGGTGAGGTGGGGTGATGCATAAAACAAGGATTTCAAATTATCTCAGATAACGTTCCATAAACACAATATGTTGTAGACAAGACCTACTCCTTGCTCAGAGAACTGGACTCAACACCCCCTATTCACCGCACAAGAATATATCTGACTAGTAAGAATCTTAAAACCTATGTATTGATATATCTATGGAAGTGAGTCAAGTGGGTGTAAAGCGGCATAAACACAGCCGTGAAAAGCAGCTAAACCCCATTATAAAAATAAATTACTTTTAAAAACCCATGAAACAAAGACAGGGAAAGAGAGAGAAATTCTTACACAATTCATGCAGAGGCTGTGATGCAATCTGGAGTGACCATATCTAGACCCACAGCTGGATGAGACAGAAGGGTGGACACTCTCGGGGCTGAGAGGTTTGGTGGGGTTGGGGGAGCAAACGCAGACCCTTTAAAGTAACACTGCCTGTTGCCCATCCCATGGGTCCCAAATCTCCAAGTTCAAGGGCATCTTCCTACATCGAAAACATGCATGAGAAACCCAGAAGGTGGTACACCGTGTGACCGGGAAAGGTTTCTAAAACGCACCTCATTTCTAATCTCCTTGTGCTCGGGTTTGCCATTCCAGCCGCTTTACTAGCAATCTCCCTCCTTGGAGAATCAGCAGCTTTAACCCTCCTGTTCCATACAGCTAGCAAATTGTCCTGAGGATGAACGGGAAGAGGGTGAGCCAATAAGACACTAGCTCTAGGTGTTGGGACAGGCACAGGTAACTCTATTTTCCCATCAAAAAGAAGAATTAAACACAGGCTCGGCCTGCCGCCCGGAATCAGAATAGGGCCTGAGGCCATCCTGTTCTTTTGTGGCCAGCTCCCAAAAAAGCGAGTTGAAAAATGGAGCTCAGGGGCACTGCAATTCACAAACCTGCAGAGTTATAAATGATAATTCTCGTCCACAAATATATTGAGGGAAGGCAACTAAGAGGATATGAAATCAAGGCAGAATTGCAGGAAACAGATTTCAGGAGGTAGATTCGAATCGCGTTTAAAGCACATTAAAAGCGGCAAAACGTTGACAATGATGCCCTTGGCCAAAAAGGGCGTATGCGTTTTTTCCTGAATATATTCAGGAAAAAACGCATACGCCCTTTTTGGCCAACCAAACAACCTGGAAAGGCAAATCAGCGCTACAAGGAAGTCTCGCTTCCCATCGGTCAAAAGGGCCATGCTGAAAAAAGTGTCAAAACCAGAAATGCAGGACAGGCCATGGAGAAATGGGAGCCTTGCTACGCTGACGGGCGGGATGTAAATTGCCAACAGCCACTCTGGAGAAGTGTACGGTGTGTTCTGAAACATCGAAAAAACACAGCTTAGAGCGCATAGGACAATGACACTCATGGCCGTATAAATTGGGAAAATTAAAAATCAGCAAGACACAGGCACCCCAAAGTTTAGGGCTGCTCTGTTGACAAGAACCTCCACTTCATGACACCTTAAATATCCCAGGAAAGAGAAAAATGGATAAAGAAGTGGTGGTCCTTATGTACAATAGAATATCACTCAGCCATGAAATCAATGTCATAAGGCTAGTAGCAGCATGATGAGTGGATTTAGGTACGACGATTCTAAGTGAAATAAGTCACACAGAAAAGGACACTTATCATAAGCTATCACTTATAGAGGGAATGTAAAAACCGCTACACTTGAACTGAATTACAAAACAGAACAGAGTCACACACGCAGAAAACACACTATGGTTGCTTAACGGGAAAGGTAAGGTGGGGTGATGCATAAAACAAGGGTTTCAAATTAGCTCAGATACAGTTCAATAAACCCAATAAGTAACAGAAAGACTTAGTCCTTGCTCAGTAAACTGGACTCAACATCCCCTATTCACTGCACAAGAATATATCTCACTAGTAAGAATGTTAAAACCTATGTATTGATATCTCTCTGGAAGTGAGTCAAGTGGGTGTAAAGTGGCATAAACACAGCCGTGCAAAGCAGCTAAACCCCATTATAAAAATAAATTACTTTTAAAAACCCGTGAAACAGAGACAGTGAAAGAAAGAAATTCATAAAAAATTCGTTCGGGGGCTGTGATGCAACCTGGATAGACCATATCTAGACACACAGCTGGATGAAAAATAAGGGTGGACAGTCTTCGGGTTGAGAGGTTTGGTGAGGCTGGGGGAGCAAACGCAGACCCTAACACGTACCCTAATCCTAACCCATACACTAAACCGAGCCCTAACACTAACACTAACCCTAACCCTAACCCTAACCCATACCCTACACCGTACCCGAAGACTTCCCCGAACCCATACCCTAAGCCGTACCCTAAGCCTAACCCTAAGCCTAACCCTAACCCTAGGCTACCCTTGACTGCTTCTGCCTCCAATAGATTTCCTAAGCACTTGTGTTTTAAGGAACAGCTTAAAAAGAGAATCCTAATGTGATTTCTTTATAATATGTGTGTTCCTTATATTATCTTAGTGTCTAAACTCTTCTCCATGGGTGGACCCCCAAATAATATTCCTTTACGTGCTAAGGTGTATCTAGAGAGTGGGATACGTTTAATAACTACCCTAACTCTAACGCGTACCCTAAACCTAACCCCTACCCTAACCCTTACACGTACCCTAATCCTAACCCGTAACCTAAACAGAGCCCTAACCCTAACACTAACCCTAACCCTAAGCCTAACCCATACCCGACGCCGTAACCGAACCCCTCCCCGAACCCATACCCTAAAGCCGTACCATAACCCTAACCCTAAGCCTAAGCCTAACCCTAACCCTAACCCTAACCCTAACCCTAACCCATACCCTATGCCATACCCGAAGCCCTCCCGGAACCCGTACCCTAAGCCGTACCATAACCCTAACCCAGAGCCTAACCCTAACCCTAGGCTACCCTTGACTGCTTCTGCCTCCAATAGATTTCCTAAGCACTAGTGTTTTAAGGAACAGCATAAAAAGAGAATCCTAATGTGATTTCTTTATAATGTGTGTGTTCCTTATCTTATCCTAGTGTCTAAACTCTTCTCCATGGCTGGACCCCCAAATAATATTCCTTTACGTGCTAAGGGGTATCTAGAGAGTGGGATAGGTTTAATCACTACCTTAACCCTAACACGTACACTAACCCTAACCACAACCCTAACCCTAACACGTACCGTAATTCTAACCCGTACCCTAAACCGAGCCCTAACCCTAACACTAACCCTAACCCTAACCCTAACCCATACCCTACGCCGTACCCGAAGCCCTCCCCGAACCCGTACCCTAAGTCGTACCGCAACCCTAACCCTAAGCCTAACCCTAACCCTAGGCTACCCTTGACTGCTTCTGCCTCCAATAGAATTCCTAAGCACTAGTGTTTTAAGGAACAGCTTAAAAAGAGAATCCTAATGTGATTTCTTTATAATGAGTGTGTTCCTTATCTTATCCTAGTGTCTAAACTCTTCTCCATGGCTGGACCTCCAAATAATATTCCTTTACGTGCTAAGGGGTATCTAGAGAGTGGGATAGGTTTAATAACTACCCTAACCCTAACGTGTACCCTAACCCTAACCCCTACCCTAACCCTAACACGTACCCTAATCCTAAACAATACCCTAAACCGAGCCCTAACCCTAACAGTAACCCTAACCCTAACCCATACCCTACGCCGTACCCGAAGCCCTCCCCGAACCCGTACCCTAAGCCGTACCCTAAGCCTAACCCTAACCCTAGGTTACCGTTGACTGCTTCTGCCTCCAATAGATTTCCTAAGCACTAGTGTTTTAAGGAACAACTTAAAAAGAGAATCCTAATGTGATTTCTTTATAATGGGTGTGTTCCTTATCTTATCCTAGTGTCTAAACTCTTTTCCACTGCTGGACCCCCAAATAATATTCCTTTACGTGCTAAGGTGTATCTAGAGAGTGGGATAGGTTTAATAAGTACCTTAACTCTAACGCGTACCCTAGCCCTAACCCCTACCCTAACCCTAACACATACCCTAAACCGAGACCTATCCCTAACACTAACCCTAACCCTAAGCCAACCCATAGCCTACGCCGTACCCGAACCCCTCCCTGAACCCGTACCCTAAGCCGTACCCTCACCCTAACCCTAAGCCTAACCGTAACCCTAGGCTACCCTTGACTGCTTCTGCCTCCAATAGAATTCCTAAGCACTAGTGTTTTAAGGAACAGCTTAAAAAGAGAATCCTAATGTGATTTCTTTATAATGGGTGTGTTCCTTATCTTATCCAAGTGTCTAAACTCTTCTCCATGGCTGGACCCCCAAATAATATTCCTTTACGTGCTAAGGGTTATCTAGAGAGTGGGATAGGTTTAATCACTACCCTAACCCTAACACGTGCACTAACCCTAACCACAACCCTAACCCTAACACGTACCCTAATCCAAACCCGTACCCTAAACCTAGCCCTAACCCTAACACTAACCCTAACCCTAACCCTAACCCATACCCTACGCCATACCCGAAGCCGTCCCCGAACCCGTACCCTAAGCCGTACCCTAACCCTAACCCTAAGCCTAACCCTAACCCTAGGCTACCCTTGACTGCTTCTGCCTCCATTAGATTTCCTAAGCACTAGTGTTTTAAGGAACAGCTTAAAAAGAGAATCCTAATGTGATTTCTTTATAATGTGTGTGTTCCTTATCTTATCCTAGTGTCTAAACTCTTCTCCATGGCTGGACCTCCAAATAATATTCCTTTACGTGCTAAGGGGTATCTAGAGAGTGGGCTAGGTTTAATAACTACCCTACCCCTAACGCGTACCATAACCCTAACCCCTACCCTAACCCTAACACGTACCCTAATCCTAAACAACACCCTAAACCGAGCCCTAAGCCTAATACTAACCCTAACCCTAACCCTAAACCTAACCCATACCCTACGCAGTACCCGAAGCCCTCCCCGAACCCTTACCCTAAGCCGTACCCTAAGCCGTACCCTAAGCCGTACCCTAAGCCTAACCCTAACCCTAGGCTACCCTTGACTGCTTCTGCCTCCAATAGATTTCCTAAGCACTAGTGTTTTAAGGAACAAATTAAAAAGGGAATCCTAATGTGATTTCTTTATAATGGGTGTGTTCCTTATCTTATCCTAGTGTCTAAACTATTCTCCATGGCTGGACCCCCAAATAATATTCCTTTACGTGCTAAGGTGTATCTAGAGAGTTGGATAGATTTAATAACTACCCTAACTCTAACGCGTACCCTAACCCTAACCCCTACCCTAACCCTAACACGTACCCTAAACCGTGACCTAACCCTAACACTAACACTAAACCTAAGCCTAACCCATACCCGACGCAGTAACCGATCCCCTCCCCGAAACCGTACCCTAAGCCGTACCATAACCCTAACCCTAAGCCTAAGCCTAACCCTAACCCATACCCTACGCCATACCCGAAGCCCTCCCCGAACGCGTACCCTAAGCCGTACCCTAACCCTAACTCTAAGCCTAACCCTAACACTAGGCTACCCTTGACTGCTTCTGCCTCCAATAGATTTCCTAAGCACTAGTGTTTTAAGGAACAGCTTAAAAAGAGAATCCTAATGTGATTTCTTTATAATGGGTGTGTTCCTTAACTTATCCTAGTGTCTAAACTCTTCTCCATGACTGGACCCCCAAATAATATTCTTTATGTGCTAAGGGGTATCTAGAGAGTGGGATAGGTTTAATAACTACCCTAACCCTAACACGTACCCTAACCCTAACCCCTACCCTAACCCTAACACGTACCCTAATCCTAAACCGTACCGTAAACAAAGCCCTAACCCTAACACTAACCCTAACCCTAACCCTAACCCATATCCTATGCCATACCCGAAGCCCTCCCCGAACCTGTACCCTAAGCCGTACCCTAACCCTTACCCTAAGCCTAACCCTAACCCTAGGCTACCCTTTACTGCTTCTGCCTCCAATAGATTTCCTAAGCACTAATGTTTTAAGGAACAGCTTAAAAAGAGAATCCTAATGTGATTTCTTTATAATGTGTGTGTTCCTTATCTTATCCTAGTGTCTAAACTCTTCTCCATGGCTGGACCTCCAAATAATATTCCTTTACGTGCTAAGGGGTATCTAGAGAGTGGGATAGGTTTAATAACTAACCTAACCCTAACGCGTACCCTAACCCTAACCCCTATCCTAACCCTAACACGTACCCTAATCCTAAACAATACCCTAAACCGAGCCCTAACCCTAACACTAACCCTAACCCTAAACCATACCCTACGCCGTACCCGAAGCCCTCCCCGAACCCGTACCCTAAGCCGTACCCTATGCCGTACCCTAAGCCTAACCCTAACCCTAGGCTACCCTTGACTGCTTCTGCCTCCAATAGATTTCCTAAGCACTAGTGTTTTAAGTAACAACTTAAAAAGAGAATCCTAATGTGATTTCTTTATAATGGGTGTGTTACTTATCTTATCCTAGTGTCTAAACTCTTTTCCATTGCTGGACCCCCAAATAATATTCCTTTACGTGCTAAGGTGTAACTAAAGAGTGGTATAGGTTTAATACCTACCTTAACTCTAACGCGTACCCTAGCCCTAACACCTACCCTAACCCTAACACGTACCCTAAACCGAGACCTAACCCTAACACTAACCCTAACCCTAAGCCTAACCCATACCCTACGCCGTACCCGAACCCCTCCCCGAACCTGTACTCTAAGCCGTACCCTAACCCTAACCCTAAGCCTAAGCCTAACCCTAACGCTAACCCTAACCCTAACCCTAACCCTAACCCTAACCCTAACCCATACCCTACGCCATACCCGAAGCCCTCCCCGAACGCGTACCCTAAGCCGTACCCTAACCCTAACCCTAAGCCTAACCCTAACCCTAGGCTACCCTTGACTTCTTCTGCCTCCAATAGATTTCCTAAGCACTAGTGTTTTAAGGAACAGCTTAAAAAGAGAGTCCTAATGTGATTTCTTTATAATGGGTGTGTTCCTTGTCTTATCCTAGTATCTAAACACTTCTCCATGGCTGGACCCCTAAATAATATTCCTTTACGTGCTAAGGGTTATCTAGAGAGTGGGATAGGTTTAATCACTACTGTAACCCTAACACGTACATTATCCCTAACCACTATCCTAACCCTAACACGTACCCTAATCCTAACCCGTACCCTAAACCGAGCCCTAACCCTAACACTAACCGTAACCCTAACCCTAACCCATACCCTACGCCGTACCCGAAGCCCTCCCCGAACCCATACCCTAAGCCGTACGCTAACCCTAACCCTAAGCCTAACCCTAACCATAGGCTACGCTTGACTGCTTCTGCCTCCAATAGATTTCCTAAGCACTAGTGTTTTAAGGAACAGCTTAAAAAGAGAATCCTAATGTGATTTCTTTATAATGGGTGTGTTCCTTATCTTATCCTAGTGTCTAAACTCTTCTCCATGGCTGGACCTCCAAATAATATTCCTTTACGTGCTAAGGGGTATCTAGAAAGTGGGATAGGTTTAATAACTACCCTAACGCTAACGCGTACCCTAACCCTAACCCCTACCCTAACCCTAACACGTACCCTAATCCTAACCAATACCCTAAACCGAGCCCTAACCCTAACAGTAACCCTAACCCTAACCCGTACCCTACGCCGTACCCGAAGCCCTCCCCGAACCCGTACCCTAAGCCGTACCCTAAGCCTAACCCTAACCCTAGGTTACCGTTGACTGCTTCTGCCTCCAATAGATTTCCTAAGCACTAGTGTTTTAAGGAACAACTTAAAAAGAGAATCCTAATGTGATTTCTTTATAATGGGTGTGTTCCTTATCTTATCCTAGTGTCTAAACTCTTTTCCACTGCTGGACCCCCAAATAATATTCCTTTACGTGCTAAGGTGTATCTAGAGAGTGGGATAGGTTTAATAAGTACCTTAACTCTAACGCGTACCCTAGCCCTAACCCCTACCCTAACCCTAACACATACCCTAAACCGAGACCTAACCCTAACACTAACCCTAACCCTAAGCCTAACCCATAGCCTACGCCGTACCCGAACCCCTCCCTGAACCCGTACCCTAAGCCGTACCCTAACCCTAACACTAAGCCTAACCCTAACCCTAGGCTACCCTTGACTGCTTCTGCCTCCAATAGAATTCCTAAGCACTAGTGTTTTAAGGAAGAGCTTAAAAAGAGAATCCTAATGTGATTTCTTTATAATGGGTGTGTTCCTTATCTTATCCAAGTGTCTAAACTCTTCTCCATGGCTGGACCCCCAAATAATATTCCTTTACGTGCTAAGGGTTATCTAGAGAGTGGGATAGGTTTAATCACTACCCTAACCCTAACACGTGCACTAACCCTAACCACAACCCTAACCCTAACACGTACCCTAATCCAAACCCGTACCCTAAACCTAGCCCTAACCCTAACACTAACCCTAACCCTAACCCTAACCCATACCCTACGCCATACCCGAAGCCGTCCCCGAACCCGTACCCTAAGCCGTACCCTAACCCTAACGCTAAGCCTAACCCTAACCCTAGGCTACCCTTGACTGCTTCTGCCTCCATTAGATTTCCTAAGCACTAGTGTTTTAAGGAACAGCTTAAAAAGAGAATCCTAATGTGATTTCTTTATAATGTGTGTGTTCCTTATCTTATCCTAGTGTCTAAACTCTTCTCCATGGCTGGACCTCCAAATAATATTCCTTTACGTGCTAAGGGGTATCTAGAGAGTGGGCTAGGTTTAATAATTACCCTACCCCTAACGCGTACCATAACCCTAACCCCTACCCTAACCCTAACACGTACCCTAATCCTAAACAACACCCTAAACCGAGCCCTAAGCCTAATACTAACCCTAACCCTAATCCTAAACCTAACCCATACCCTACGCAGTACCCGAAGCCCTCCCCGAACCCTTACCCTAAGCCGTACCCTAAGCCGTACCCTAAGCCGTACCCTAAGCCTAACCCTAACCCTAGGCTACCCTTGACTGCTTCTGCCTCCAATAGATTTCCTAAGCACTAGTGTTTTAAGGAACAAATTAAAAAGGGAATCCTAATGTGATTTCTTTATAATGGGTGTGTTCCTTATCTTATCCTAGTGTCTAAACTATTCTCCATGGCTGGACCCCCAAATAATATTCCTTTACGTGCTAAGGTGTATCTAGAGAGTTGGATAGATTTAATAACTACCCTAACTCTAACGCATACCCTAACCCTAACCCCTACCCTAACCCTAACACGTACCCTAAACCGTGACCTAACCCTAACACTAACACTAAACCTAAGCCTAACCCATACCCGACGCAGTAACCGAACCCCTCCCCGAAACTGTACCCTAAGCCGTACCATAACCCTAACCCTAAGCCTAAGCCTAACCCTAACGCTAACCCTAACCCTAACCCTAACCCTAACCCTAACCCTAACACATACCTTACGCCATACCCGAAGCCCTCCCCGAACGCGTACCCTAAGCCGTACCCTAACCCTAACCCTAAGCCTAACCCTAACACTAGGCTACCCTTGACTGCTTCTGCCTCCAATAGATTTCCTAAGCACTAGTGTTTCAAGGAACAGCTTAAAAAGAGAATCCTAATTTGATTTCTTTATAATGGGTGTGTTCCTTATCTTATCCTAGTGTCTAAACTCTTCTCCATGACTGGACCCCCAAATAATATTCTTTATGTGCTAAGGGGTATCTAGAGAGTGGGATAGGTTTAATAACTACCCTAACCCTAACACGTACCCTAACCCTAACCCCTACCCTAACCCTAACACGTACCCTAATCCTAAACCGTACCGTAAACAAAGCCCTAACCCTAACACTAACCCTAACCCTAACCCTAACCCATACCCTATGCCATACCCGAAGCCCTCCCCGAACCTGTACCCTAAGCCGTACCCTAACCCTAACCCTAAGCCTAACCCTAACCCTAGGCTACCCTTTACTGCTTCTGCCTCCAATAGATTTCCTAAGCACTAATGTTTTAAGGAACAGCTTAAAAAGAGAATCCTAATGTGATTTCTTTATAATGTGTGTGTTCCTTATCTTATCCTAGTGTCTAAACTCTTCTCCATGGCTGGACCTCCAAATAATATTCCTTTACGTGCTAAGGGGTATCTAGAGAGTGGGATAGGTTTAATAACTACCCTAACCCTAACGCGTACCCTAACCCTAACCCCTATCCTAACCCTAACACGTACCCTAATCCTAAACAATACCCTAAACCGAGCCCTAACCCTAACACTAACCCTAACCCTATCCCATACCCTACGCCGTACCCGAAGCCCTCCCCGAACCCGTACCCTAAGCCGTACCCTATGCCGTACCCTAAGCCTAACCCTAACCCTAGGCTACCCTTGACTGCTTCTGCCTCCAATAGATTTCCTAAGCACTAGTGTTTTAAGTAACAACTTAAAAAGAGAATCCTAATGTGATTTCTTTATAATTGGTGTGTTACTTATCTTATCCTAGTGTCTAAACTCTTTTCCATTGCTGGACCCCCAAATAATATTCCTTTACGTGCTAAGGTGTAACTAAAGAGTGGTATAGGTTTAATACCTACCTTAACTCTAACGCGTACCCTAGCCCTAACACCTACCCTAACCCTAACACGTACCCTAAACCGAGACCTAACCCTAACACTAACCCTAACCCTAACTCTAACCCATACCCTACGCCGTACCCGAAGCCCTCCCCGAACCCGTACCCTAAGCCCTACCCTAAGCCTAACCCTAAGCCTAAACCTAACCCTAGGCTACCCTTGACTGCTTCTGCCTCCAATAGATTTCCTAAGCACTAGTGTTTTAAGGAACAGCTTAAAAGGAGAATCCTAATGTGATTTCTTTATAATGGGTGTGTTCCTTATCTTATCCTAGTGTCTAAACTCTTCTCCATGACTGGACCCCCAAATAATATTCATTTACGTGCTAAGGGGTATCTAGAGAGTGGGAAAGGTTTAATCACTACCCTAACCCTAACACGTACACTAACCCTAACCACTACCCTTACCTTAACAGGTACCCTAATCCTAACCCGTAACCTAAACCGAGCCCTAACCCTAACACTAACATTAACACTAACCCTAAACCCTACTCTACGCCGTACCCGAAGCCCTCCCCGAACCCGTACCCTAAGCCGTACCCTAAACCTAACCCTAAGCCTAACCCTAACCCTAGGCTACCCTTGACTGCTTCTGCCTCCAATAGATTTCCTAAGCACTAGTGTTTTAAGGAACAGCTTAAAAAGAGAATCCCACTGTGATTTCTTTATAATGGGTGTGTTCCTTATCTTATCCTAGTGTCTAAACTCTTCTCGATGGCTGGACCTCAAAATAATATTCCTTTACGTGCTAAGGGGTATCTAGAGAGTGGGATAGGTTTAATAACTACCCTAACGCTAACGTGTACCCTAACCCTAACCCCTACCCTAACCCTAACACGTACCCTAATCCTAACCAATACCTTAAACCGAGCCCTAACCCTAACACTAAACCTAACCCTCACCGTAACCCATACCCTACGCCGTACACGAAGCCCTCCCCGAACCCGTACCCTAAGCCGTACGCTAACCAGAACACAAAGCCTAAACCTAACCCTAGGCTACCCTTGACTGCTTCTGCCTCCAATAGATTTCCTAAGCACTAGTGTTTTAAGGAAGAGCTTAAAAAGGGAATCCTAATGTGATTTCTTTATAATGGGTGTGTTCCTTATCTTATCCTAGTGTCTAAACTCTTCTCCATGGCTGGACCCCCAAATAATATTCCTTTACGTGCTAAGGGGTATCTAGGGAGTGGGATAGGTTTAATAACTACCCTAACCCTAACGCATACCCTAACCCTAACCCCTACCCTAACACTAACACGTACCCTAATCCTAACCCGTACCCTAAACCGAGCCCTATCCCTAACACTAACCCTAATCCTAACCCTGACCCATACCCTACGCCGTACCCGAACCCCTCCCCGAACCCGTACCCTAAGCCGTAACCTAAGCCTAACCCTAAGCCTAACACTAACCCTAGGCTACCCTTGACTGCTTCTGCCTCCAGTAGGTTTCCTAAGCACTAGTGTTTTAAGGAACAGCTTAAAAAGAGAGTCCTAATGTGATTTCTTTATAATGGGTGTGTTCCTTATCTTATCCTACTATCTAAACACTTCTCCATGGCTGGACCCCCAAATAATATTCCTTTACGTGCTAAGGGGTATCTAGAGAGTTGGATAGTTTTAATCACTACTGTAACCCTAACACGTACATTATCCCTAACCACTATCCTAACACTAACACGTACCCTAATCCTAACCCGTACCCTAAACCGAGCCCTAACCCTAACACTAACCCTAACCCTAACCCTAACCCATACCCTACGCCGTACCCGAAGCCGTACGCTAATTCTTCTCCATGGCTGGACCCCCAAATAATATTCCTTTACGTGCTAATGTTTATCTAGAGAGTATGATAGGTTTAATAACTACCCTAACCCTAACACGTACCCTAACCCTAACCCCTAACCTAACACTAACGCGTACCCTAACCCGAACCCCTACCCTAACCTTAACACGTACACTAATCCTAACCCGTACCCTAAACCGAGCCCTAACCCTAACACTAACCCAAACCCTAACCCTAACCCATACCTTACGCCGTACCCGAACCCCTCCCCGAACCCGTACCCTAAGCCGTACCCTAAGCCTAACCCTAACCCTAGGCTACCCTTGACTGCTTCTGCCTCCAATAGATTTCCTAAGCACTAGTGTTTTAAGGAACAGCTTAAAAAGAGAATCCTACTGTGATTTCTTTATAATGGGTGTGTTCCTTATTTTATCCTACTGTCTAAACTCTTCTCCATGGCTGGACCTCTAAATAATATTCCTTTACGTGCTAAGGGGTATCTAGAGAGTGGGATAGGTTTAATAACTACCCTAACGCTAACGTGTACCCTAACCCTAACCACTACCCTAACCCTAACACATACCCTAATCCTAACCAATACCTTAAACTGAGCCCTAACCCTGACACAAACCCTAACCCTAACCCTAACCCATACCCAACGCCGTACCTTAAGCCCTCCCCGAACCCGTACCATAAGCCGTACGCTAACCCTAACCCTAAGCCTGACCCTAACCCTAAGGTACCCTTGACTGCTTCTGCCTCCAATAGATTTCCTAAGCACTAGTGTTTTAAGAAACAGCTTAAAAAGAGAATCCTACTGTGATTTATTTATAATGGGTGTGTTCCTTATCTTATCCTAGTGTCTAAACTCTTCTCCATGGCTGGATCTCCAAATAATATTCCTTTACGTGCTATGGGGTATCTAGAGAGTGGGATAGGTTTAATAACTACCCTAACGCTAACGTGTACCCTAACCCTAACCCCTACCCTAACCCTAACACGTACCCTAATCCTAACCAATACCTTAAACCG
Source organism: Balaenoptera physalus (assembly GCF_965194825.1). Taxonomy (NCBI): domain Eukaryota; kingdom Metazoa; phylum Chordata; class Mammalia; order Artiodactyla; family Balaenopteridae; genus Balaenoptera; species Balaenoptera physalus. Next base: position 248,330 of record NW_028125917.1, read on the forward strand.
AGCCCTAACCCTAAAACTAACCCTAACCCTAACCCTAACCCATACCCTACGCCGTACCCGAACCCGTACCCTAAGCCGTACCCTAAGCCTAACCCTAAGCCTAACACTAACCCTAGGCTACCCTTGACTGCTTCTGCCTGCAATAGGTTTCCTAAGCACTAGTGTTTTAAGGAACAGCTTAAAAAGAGAATTCTAATGTGATTTCTTTATAATGGGTGTTTTCGTTATCTTATCCTAGTATCTAAACTCTTCTCCATGGCTGGACCCCCAAATAATATTCCTTTACGTGCTAAGGGGTATCTAGAGAGTGGGATAGGTTTAATCACTACCCTAACCCTAACACGTACATTAACCCTAACCACTATCCTAACCCTAACACGTACCGTAATCCTAACCCATACCCTAAATCGAGCCCTAACCCTAACACTAATCCTAACCCTAACCCTAACCCATACCCTACGCCGTACCCGAAGCCCTCCCCGAATCCGTACCCTAAGCCGTACGCTAACCCTAACCCTAAGCCTAACCCTAACCCTAGGCTACCCTTGACAGCTTCTGCCTCCAATAGATTTCCTAAGCACTAGTGTTTTAAGGAACAGCTTAAAAAGAGAATCCTACTGTGATTTCTTTATAATGGGTGTGTTCCTTATCTTATCCTAGTGTCTAAACTCTTCTCCATGGCTGGATCTCCAAATAATATTCCTTTACGTGCTAAGGGGTATCTACAGAGTGGGATAGGTTTAATAACTACCCTAACTCTAACGTGTACCCTATCCCTAACCCCTACCCTAACCCTAACACGTACCCTAATCCTAACCAATACCTTAAACCGAGCCCTAACCCTAACACTAAACCTAACCCTAACCCTAACCCATACCCTACGCCGTAACCGAAGCCCTCCCCGAACCCGTACCCTAAGCCGTACCCTAATCCTAACCCTATGCCTAAACCTTACCCTAGGCTACCCTTGACTGCTTCTGCCTCCAATAGATTTCCTAAGCACTAGTGTTTTAAGGAAGAGCTTAAAAAGGGAATCCTAATGTGATTTCTTTATAATGGGTGTGTTCCTTATCTTATCCTAGTGTCTAAACTCTTCTCCATGGCTGGACCCCAAATAATATTCCTTCACGTGATAAGGTGTATCTAGAGAGTGGGATAGGTATAATAACTACCCTAACTCTAACGCGTACCCTAACCCTAACCCCTACCCTAACCCTAACACGTACCCTAATCCTAACCCGTACCCTAAACCGAGCCCTAACCCTAACACTAACCCTAACCCATACCCTACGCCGTATCCGAAACCCACCCGAATCCGTACCCTAAGCCGTACCCTAAGCCTAACCCTAAGCCTAACCCAAACCCTAGGCTACCCTTGACTGCTTCTGCCTCCAATAGATTTCCTAAGCACTAGTGTTTTAAGGAACAGCTTAAAAAGAGAATCCTAATGTGATTTCTTTATAATGGGTGTGTTCCTTATCTTATACTAGTGTCTAAACTCTTCTCCATTGCTGGACCCCCAAATAATATTCCTTTACGTGCTAAGGGGTATCTAGAGAGTGGGATAGGTTTAATAGCTACCCTAACCCTAACGCGTAACCTAACCCTAACCCCTACCCTAACCCTAACACGTACCCTAATCCTAACCCGTACCCTAAACCGAGCCCTATCCCTAACACTAACACTAATCCTAACCCTAACCCATACCCTACGCCGTACCCGAACCCGTACCCTAAGCCGTACCCTAAGCCTAACCCTAAGCCTAACACTAACCCTAGGCTACCCTTGACTGCTTCTGCCTGCAATAGGTTTCCTAAGCACTAGTGTTTTAAGGAACAGCTTAAAAAGAGAATTCTAATGTGATTTCTTTATAATGGGTGTTTTCCTTATCTTATCCTAGTATCTAAACTCTTCTCCATGGCTGGACCCCCAAATAATATTCCTTTACGTGCTAAGGGGTATCTAGAGAGTGGGATAGGTTTAATCACTACCCTAACCCTAACACGTACATTAACCCTAAACACTATCCTAACCCTAACACGTACCGTAATCCTAACCCATACCCTAAATCGAGCCCTAACCCTAACACTAACCCTAACCCTAACCCTAACCCATACCCTACGCCGTACCCGAAGCCCTCCCCGAACCCGTACCCTAAGCCGTACACTAACCCTAACCCTAAGCCTAACCCTAACCCTAGGCTACCCTTGACAGCTTCTGCCTCCAATAGATTTCCTAAGAACTAGTGTTTTAAGGAACAGCTTAAAAAGAGAATCCTACTGTGATTTCTTTATAATGGGTGTGTTCCTTATTTTAACCTAGTGTCTAAACTCTTCTCCATGGCTGGACCTCCAAATAATATTCCTTTACGTGCTAAGGGGTATCTAGAGAGTGGGATAGGTTTAATAACTATCCTAACGCTAACGTGTACCCTAACCCTAACCCCTACCCTAACCCTAACACGTACCCTAATCCTAACCAATACCTTAAACCGAGCCCTAACCCTAACACTAACCCTAACCCTAACCCTAACCCATACCCTACGCCGTACCCGAAGCCCTCCCCGAACCCGTACCCTAAGCCGTACCCTAATCCTAACCCTAAGCCTAAACCTAACTCTAGGCTACCCTTGACTGCTTCTGCCTACAATAGATTTCCTAAGCACTAGTGTTTTAAGGAAGAGCTTAAAAAGGGAATCCTAATGTGATTTCTTTATAATGGGTGTGTTCCTTATCTTATCCTAGTGTCTAAACTCTTCTCCATGGCTGGATCTCCAAATAATATTCCTTTACGTGCTAAGGGGTATCTAGAGAGTGGGATAGGTTTAATAACTACCCTAACGCTAACGTGTACCCTAACCCTAACCCCTACCCTAACCCTAACACGTACCCTAATCCTAACCAATACCTTAAACCGAGCCCTAACCCTAACACTAACCCTAACCCTAACCCTAACCCATACCCTACGCCGTACCCGAAGCCCTCCCCGAACCCGTACCCTAAGCCGTACCCTAATCCTAACCCTAAGCCTAAACCTTACCCTAGGCTACCCTTGACTGCTTCTGCCTCCAATAGATTTCCTAAGCACTAGTGTTTTAAGGAAGAGCTTAAAAAGGGAATCGTAATGTGATTTCTTTATAATGGGTGTGTTCCTTATCTTATCCTAGTGTCTAAACTCTTCTCCATGGCTGGACCCCAAATAATATTCCTTTACGTGATAAGGTGTATCTAGAGAGTGGGATAGGTATAATAACTACCCTAACTCTAACGCGTACCCTAACCCTAACCCCTACCCTAACCCTAACACGTACCCTAATCCTAAGCCGTACCCTAAACCGAGCCCTAACCCTAACACTAACCCTAACCCATACCCTACGCCGTATCCGAAACCCCCCGAACACGTACCCTAAGCCGTACCCTAAGCCTAAACCTAAGCCTAACCCTAACCCTAGGCTACCCTTGACTGCTTTTGCCTCCAATAGATTTCCTAAGCACTAGTGTTTTAAGGAACAGCTTAAAAAGAGAGTCCTAATGTGATTTCTTTATAATGGGTGTGTTCCTTATCTTATCCTAGTATCCAAACACTTCTCCATGGCTGGACCCCTAAATAATATTCCTTTACGTGCTAAGGGGTATCTAGAGAGTGGGATAGGTTTAATCACTACTGTAAACCTAACACGTACATTATCCCTAACCACTATCCTAACCCTAACACGTACCCTAATCCTAACCTGTAACCTAAACCGAGCCCTAACCCTAACACTAACCCTAACCCTAACCCTAACCCATACCCTACGCCGTACCCGAAGCCCTCCCCGAACCCGTACCGTAAGCCGTACGCTAACCCTAACCCTAAACCTAACCCTAACCCTAAGGTACCCTTGACTGCTTCTGCCTACAATAGATTTCCTAAGCACTAGTGTTTTAAGGAAGAGCTTAAAAAGGGAATCCTAATGTGATTTCTTTATAATGGGTGTGTTCCTTATCTTATCCTAGTGTCTAAACTCTTCTCCATGGCTGGATCTCCAAATAATATTCCTTTACGTGCTAAGGGGTATCTAGAGAGTGGGATAGGTTTAATAACTACCCTAACGCTAACGTGTACCCTACACCCTAACCCCTACCCTAACCCTAACACGTACCCTAATCCTAACCAATACCTTAAACTGAGCCCTAACCCTAACACTAACCCTAACCCTAACCCTAACCCATACCCTACGCCGTACCCGAAGCCCTCCCCGAACACGTACCCTAAGCCGTACCCTAATCCTAACCCTAAGCCTAAACCTTACCCTAGGCTACCCTTGACTGCTTCTACCTCCAATAGATTTCCTAAGCACTAGTGTTTTAAGGAAGAGCTTAAAAAGGGAATCCTAATGTGATTTCTTTATAATGGGTGTGTTCCTTATCTTATCCTAGTGTCTACACTCTTCTCCATGGCTGGACCCCAAATAATATTCCTTTACGTGCTAAGGGGTATCTAGAGAGTGGGATAGGTTTAATCTCTAACCTAACACTAAGACGTACACTAACCCTAACCACTACCCTAACCCTAACATGTACCCTAATCCTAACCCGTAACCTAAACTGAGCCCTAACCCTAACACTAACACTAACACTAACCCTAACCCATACCCTACGCCGTACCCGAAGCCCTCCCCGATCCCGTACCATAAGCCGTACCCTAACCTTAACCCTAAGCCTAACCCGAACCCTAGGCTACCCTTGACTGCTTCTGCCTCCAATAGATTTCCTAAGCACTAGTGTTTTAAGCAACAGCTTAAAAAGAGAATCCTAATGTGATTTCTTTATAATGGGTGTGTTCCTTATCTTATACTAGTGTCTAAAATCTTCTCCATGGCTGGACCCCTAAAAAATATTCCTTTACGTGCTAATGTGTATCTAGTGAGTATGATAGGTTTAATAACTACCCTAACCCTAACACTTACCTTAACCCTAACCCCTACCCTAACCCTAACGCGTACACTAACCCTAACCCCTACCCTAACCCTAACACGTACCCTAATCCTAAACCGTACCCTAAACCGAGCCCTAACCCTAACACTAACCCTAACCCTAACCCTAACCCATACCCTACTCCGTGCCCGAACCCCTCCCCGAACCCATACCCTAAGCCGTACCCTAACCCTAACCCTAAGCCTAAGCCTAACCCTAGGCTACCCTTGACTGCTTCTGCCTCCAATAGATTTCCTAAGCACTAGTGTTTTAAGGAACAGCTTAAAAAGAGAATCCTAATGTGATTTCTTTATAATGGGTGTGTTCTTTATCTTATCCTAGTGTCTAAACTCTTCTCCATGGCTGGACCCCCAAATAATATTCCTTTACGTGCTAAGGGGTATCTAGAGAGTGGGATAGGTTTAATAACTACGCTAAGCCTAAGGCGTACCCTAACCCTAACCCGTACCCTCAACCGAGCCCTATCCCTAACACTAAACCTAATCCTAACCCTAACCCATACCCTACGCCGTACCCGAACCCCTCCCCGAACCCGTACCCTAAGCAGTACCCTAAGCCTTACCCTAAGCCTAACCCTAACCCTAGGCTACCCTTGACTGCTTTTGCCTGCAGTAGGTTTCCTAAGCACTAGTGTTTTAAGGAACAGCTTAAAAAGAGAATTCTAATGTGATTTCTTTATAATGGGTGTTTTCCTTATCTTATCCTAGTATCTAAACTCTTCTCCATGGCTGGACCCCCAAATAATATTCCTTTACGTGCTAAGGGGTATCTAGAGAGTGGGATAGGTTTAATCACTACCCTAACCCTAACACGTACATTAACCCTAACAACTATCCTAACCCTAACACGTAACCTAATCCTAACCCGTTCCGTAAACCGAGCCCTAACCCTAACACTAACCCTAACCCTAACCCTAACCCATACCCTACGCCGTACCCGAAGCCCTCCCCGAACCCGTACCCTTAGCCGTACGCTAACCCTAACCCTAAGCCTAACCCTAACCCTAGGCTACCCTTGACTGCTTCTGCCTCCAATAGATTTCCTAAGCACTAGTGTTTTAAGGAACAGCTTAAAAAGAGAATCCTAATGTGATTTCTTTATAATGGGTGTGTTCCTTATCTTATCCTAGTGTCTAAACTCTTCTCCATGGCTGTACCTCCAAATAATATTCCTTTACGTGCTAAGGGGTATCTAGAGTGTGGGATAGGTTTAATAACTACCCTAACGCTAATGCGTACCCTAACCCTAACCCCTACCCTAACCCTAACACGTACCCTAATCCTAACCAATACCCTAAACCGAGCCCTAACCCTAAAACTAACCCTAACACTAACCCTAACCCATATCCTACGACGTAACCGTAGCCCTCCCCGAACCCGTACCCTAAGCCGTACCCTAGCCTAACCCTAAGCCTAACCCTAACCCTAGGCTACCCTTGACTGCTTCTGCCTCCAATAGATTTCCTAAGCACTAGTGTTTTAAGGAACAGCTTAAAAATAGAATCCTAATGTGATTTTTTATAATGGGTGTGTTCCTTATCTTATCCTAGTGTCTAAACTCTTCTCCATGGCTGGACACCCAAATAATATTCTTTATGTGCTAAGGGGTATCTAGAGAGTGGGATAGGTTTAATAACTACCCTAACCCTAACACGTACCCTAACCCTAACCACTACCATAATCCTAAACCGTACCCTAAACCGAGCCCTAACCCTAACACTAACCCTAACCCTAACCCTAACACATAACCTACGCCGTACCCGAAGCCCTCGCCGAACCCGTACCCTAAGTAGTACCCTAAGCCTAACCCTAAGCCTAAATCTAACCCTAGGCTACCCTTGACTGCTTCTGCCCCCAAGAGATTTCCTAAGCACTAGTGTTTTAAGCAACAGCTTAAAAAGAGAATCCTAATGTGATTTCTTTATAATGCGTGTGTTCCTTATATTATCCCAGTGTCTAAACTCTTCTCCATGTGTGGACCCCTAAATAATATTCCTTTACGTGCTAATGTGTATCTAGAGAGTATGATAGGTTTAATAACTACCCTAACCCTAACACGTACCCTAACCTTAACCCCTAGCCTAACCCTAACGCATACCCGAACCCTAACCCCTACCCTAACTCTAACACGTACCCTAATCCTAACCCCTACACTAAACCGAGCCCTAACACTAAGCCTAACCCTAACCCTAGCCCTAACCCATACCCTATGCCGTACCCGAACCCCTCCCCGAACCCGTACCCTAAGCCGTACCCTAGCCTAACCCTAAGCCTAACCCTAACCCTAGGCTACCCTTGACTGCTTCTGCCTCCAATAGATTTCCTAAGCACTAGTGTTTTAAGGAACAGCTTAAAAATAGAATCCTAATGTGATTTTTTATAATGGGTGTGTTCCTTATCTTATCCTAGTGTCTAAACTCTTCTCCATGGCTGGACCCCCAAATAATATTCCTTTACATGCTAAGGGATATCTAGAGAGTGGGATAGGTTTAATTAGTACCCTAACCCTAACACGTACCCTAATCCTAACCCCTACCCTAACCCTAACACGTACCCTAATCCTAAACCGTACCCTAAACCGAACCCTAACCCTAACACTAACCCTAACCCTATCCCATACCCTACGCCGTACCTGAAGCCCTCCCCGAACCCGTACCCTAAGCCGTACCCTAAGCCTAACCCTAAGCCTAAACATAACCCTAGGCTACCCTTGACTGCTTCTGCCTCCAATAGATTTCCTAAGCACTAGTGTTTTAAGGAACAGCTTAAAAAGAGAATCCTAATGTGATTTCTTTATAATGTTTGTGTTCCTTGTCTTATCCTACTGTCTAAACTCTTCTCCATGGCTGGACCCCCAAATAATATTCCTTTACGTGCTAAGGGTATCTAGAGAGTGGGATAGGTTTAATAAGTAACCTAACCCTAATGCGTACCCTAACCGTTACCCCTATCCTAACTCTAACACGTACCCTAATCCTAACCCGTACCCTAAACCGAGCCCTAACCCTAACACTAACCCTAACCCTAACCCTAACCCATACCCTACGCCGTACCCGAAGCCCTCCCCGAACACGTACCCTAAGCCGTACCCTAAGCCTAAACCTAACCCTAGGCTACCCTTGACTGCTTCTGACTCCAATAGATTTCCTAAGCACTAGTGTTTTAAGGAAGAGCTTAAAAAGAGAATCCTAATGTGATTTCTTTATAATGGGTGTGTTCCTTATCTTATCCTAGTGTCTAAACTCTTCTCCATGGCTGGACCCCAAATAATATTCCTTTACATGCTAAGGTGTATCTAGAGAGTGGGATAAGTTTAATAACTACCCTAACTCTAACGCGTACCCTAACCCTAACCCCTACCCTAACCCTAACACGTACCCTAATACTAAACCGTACCCTAAACCGAGCCCTAACCCTAACACTAACCCTAACCCTAACCCTAACCCATACACTACTCCGTGCCCGAACCCCTCCCCGAACCCATACCCTAAGCCGTACCCTAACCCTAACCCTAAGCCTAAGCCTAACCCTAGGCTACCCTTGACTGCTTCTGCCTCCAATAGATTTCCTAAGCACTAGTGTTTTAAGGAACAGCTTAAAAAGAGAATCCTAATGTGATTTCTTTATAATGGGTGTGTTCTTTATCTTATCCTAGTGTCTAAACTCTTCTCCATGGCTGGACCCCCAAATAATATTCCTTTACGTGCTAAGAGGTATCTAGAGAGTGGGATAGGCTTAATAACTACCCTAAGCCTAAGGCGTACCCTAACCCTAACCCGTACCCTAAACCGAGCCCTATCCCTAACACTAAACCTAATCCTAACCCTAACCCATACCCTACGCCGTACCCGAACCCCTCCCCGAACCCGTACCCTAAGCAGTACCCTAAGCCTAACCCTAATCCTAACCCTAACCCTAGGCTACCCTTGACTGCTTTTGCCTGCAATAGGTTTCCTAAGCACTAGTGTTTTAAGGAACAGCTTAAAAAGAGAATTCCAATGTGATTTCTTTATAATGGGTGTTTTCCTTATCTTATCCTAGTATCTAAACTCTTCTCCATGGCTGGACCCCCAAATAATATTCCTTTACGTGCTAAGGGGTATCTAGAGAGTGGGATAGGTTTAATCACTACCCTAACCCTAACACGTACATTAACCCTAACAACTATCCTAACCCTAACACGTACCCTAATCCTAACCCGTTCCGTAAACCGAGCCCTAACCCTAACACTAACCCTAACCCTAACCCTAACCCATACCCTACGCCGTACCCGAAGCCCTCCCCGAACCCGTACCCTTAGCCGTACGCTAACCCTAACCCTAAGCCTAACCCTAACCCTAGGCTACCCTTGACTGCCTCTGCCTCCAATAGATTTCCTAAGCACTAGTGTTTTAAGGAACAGCTTAAAAAGAGAATCCTAATGTGATTTCTTTATAATGGGTGTGTTCCTTATCTTAATCTAGTGTCTAAACTCTTCTCCATGGCTGTACCTCCAAATAATATTCCATTACGTGCTAAGGGGTATCTAGAGGTTGGGATAGGTTTAATAACTACCCTAACGCTAACGCGTACCCTAACCCTAACCCCTACCCTAACCCTAACACGTACCCTAATCCTAACCAATACCCTAAACCGAGCCCTAACCCTAAAACTAACCCTAACACTTACCCTAACCCATATCCTACGACGTACCCGAAGCCCTCCCCGAACCCGTAACCTAAGCCCTACCCTAAGCCTAACCCTAAGCCTAAACCTAACCCTAGGCTACCCTTGACTGCTTCTGCCTCCAATAGATTTCCTAAGCACTAGTGTTTTAAGGAACAGCTTAAAAAGAGAATCCTAATGTGATTTCTTTATAATGGGTGTGTTCCTTATCTTATCCTAGTGTCTAAACTCTTCTCCAGGGCTGGACCCCCAAATAATATTCCTTTACGTGCTAAGGGGTATCTAGAGAGTGGGATAGGTTTAATCACTACCCTAACCCTAACACGTACACTAACCCTAACCACTATCCTAACCCTAACACGTACCCTAATCCTAACACGTAACCTAAACTGAGCCCTAACCCTAACACTACCACTAACACTAACCCTAACCCATACCCTACGCCGTACCCGAAGCCCTCCCCGATCCCGTACCCTAAGCCGTACCCTAACCCTAACCCTAAGCCTAAGACTAACCCTAGGCTACCCTTGACTGCTTCTGCCTCCAATAGATTTCCTAAGCACTAGTGTTTTAAGGAACAGCTTAAAAAGAGAATCCTAATGTGATTTCTTTATAATGGGTGTGTACCTTATCTTATCCTAGTGTCTAAACTCTTCTCCATGGCTGGACCCCCAAATAATATTCATTATGTGCTAAGGGGTATCTAGAGAGTGGGATATGTTTAATAACTACCCTAACCCTAACACGTACCCTAACCCTAACCACTACCCTAATCCTAAACCGTACCCTAAACCGAGCCCTAACCCTAACACTAACCCTAACCCTAACCCTAACCCATAACCTACGCCGTACCCGAAGCCCTCCCCGAACCCGTACCCTAAGCCGTACCCTAAGCCTAACCCTAAGCCTAAACCTAACCCTAGGCTACCCTTGACTGCTTCTGCCTCCAATAGATTTCCTAAGCACTAGTGTTTTAAGGAAGAGCTTAAAAAGGAATCCTAATGTGATTTCTTTATAATGGGTGTGTTCCTTATCTTATCCTAGTGTCTAAACTCTTCTCCATGGCTGGACCCCAAATAATATTCCTTTACATGCTAAGGTGTATCTAGAGAGTGGGATAGGTTTAATAACTACCCTAATTCTAACGCGTACCCTAACCCTAACCACTACACTAACCCTAACACGTACCCTAATCCTAAACCGTACCCTAAACCGAGCCCTAACCCTAACACTAACCCTAACCCTAACCCTAAGCCATACACTACTCCATGCCCGAACCCCTCCCCGAACCCATACCCTAAGCCGTACCCTAACCCTAACCCTAATCCTAACCCTAACCCTAGGCTACCCTTGACTGCTTCTGCCTCCAATAGATTTCCTAAGCACTAGTGTTTTAAGGAACAGCTTAAAAAGAGAATCCTAATGTGATTTCTTTATAATGGGTGTGTTTTTTATCTTATCCTAGTGTCTAAACTCTTCTCCATGGCTGGACCCCCAAATAATATTCCTTTACGTGCTAAGGGGTATCTAGAGAGTGGGATAGGTTTAATAACTACCCTAAGCCTAAGGCGTACCCTAACCCTAACCCGTACCCTAAACCGAGCCCTATCCCTAACACTAAACCTAATCCTAACCGTCACCCATACCCTACGCCGTACCCGAACCCCTCTCCGAACCCGTACCCTAAGCAGTACCCTAAGCCTAACCCTAAGCCTAACCCTAACCCTAGGCTACCCTTGACTGCTTTTGCCTGCAATAGGTTTCCTAAGCACTAGTGTTTTAAGGACAGCTTAAAAAGAGAATTCTAATGTGATTTCTTTATAATGGGTGTTTTCCTTATCTTATCCTAGTATCTAAACTCTTCTCCATGGCTGGACCCCCAAATAATATTCCTTTACGTGCTAAGGGGTATCTAGAGAGTGGGATAGGTTTAATCACTACCCTAACCCTAACACGTACATTAACCCTAACCACTATCCTAACCCTAACACGTACCCTAATCCTAACCCGTTCCGTAAACCGAGCCCTAACCCTAACACTAACCCTAACCCTAACCCTAACCCATACCCTACGCCGGACCCGAAGCCCTCCCCGAACCCGTACCCTTAGCCGTACGCTAACCCTAACCCTAAGCCTAACCCTAACCCTAGGCTACCCTTGACTGCTTCTGCCTCCAATAGATTTCCTAAGCACGAGTGTTTTAAGGAACAGCTTAAAAAGAGAATCCTAATGTGATTTCTTTATAATGGGTGTGTTCCTTATCTTATCCTAGTGTCTAAACTCTTCTCCATGGCTGTACCTCCAAATAATATTCCATTACGTGCTAAGGGGTATCTAGAGTGTGGGATAGGTTTAATAACTACCCTAACGCTAATGCGTACCCTAACCCTAACCCCTACCCTAACCCTAACACGTACCCTAATCCTAACCAATACCCTAAACCGAGCCCTAACCCTAAAACTAACCCTAACACTAACCCTAACCCATATCCTACGACGTACCCGTAGCCCTCCCCGAACCCGTACCCTAAGCCCTACACTAACCCTAACCCTAAGCCTAAACCTAACCCTAGGCTACCCTTGACTGCTTCTGCCTCCAATAGATTTCCTAAGCACTAGTGTTTTAAGGAAGAGCTTAAAAAGAGAATCCTAATGTGATTTCTTTATAATGGGTGTGTTCCTTATCTTATCCTAGTGTCTAAACTCTTCTCCAGGGCTGGACCCCCAAATAATATTCCTTTACGTGCTAAGGGGTATCTAGAGAGTGGGATAGGTTTAATCACTACTCTAACCCTAACACGTACACTAACCCTAACCACTACCCTAACCCTAACACGTACCCTAATCCTAACCCGTAACCTAAACTGAGCCCTAACCCTAACACTAACACTAACACTAACCCTAACCCATACCCTACGCCGTACCCGAAGCCCTCCCCGATCCCGTACCCTAAGCCGTACCCTAGCCTAACCCTAAGCCTAACCCTAACCCTAGGCTACCCTTGACTGCTTCTGCCTCCAATAGATTTCCTAAGCACTAGTGTTTTAAGGAACAGCTTAAAAAGAGAATCCTAATGTGATTTCTTTATAATGGGTGTGTACCTTATCTTATCCTAGTGTCTAAACTCTTCTCCATGGCTGGACCCCCAAATAATATTCATTATGTGCTAAGGGGTATCTAGAGAGTGGGATATGTTTAATAACTACCCTAACCCTAACACGTACCCTAACCCTAACCACTACCCTAATCCTAAACCGTACCCTAAACCGAGCCCTAACCCTAACACTAACCCTAACCCTAACCCTAACCCATACCCTACGCCGTACCCGAACCCCTCTCCGAAGCCGTACCCTAAGCAGTACCCTAGCCTAACCCTAAGCCTAACCCTAACCCTAGGCTACCCTTGACTGCTTCTGCCTCCAATAGATTTCCTAAGCACTAGTGTTTTAAGCAACAGCTTAAAAAGAGAATCCTAATGTGATTTCTTTATAATGCGTGTGTTCCTTATATTATCCTAGTGTCTAAACTCTTCTCCATGGGTGGACCCCTAAATAATATTCCTTTACGTGCTAATGTGTATCTAGAGAGTATGATAGGTTTAATAACTACCCTAACCCTAACACGTACCCTAAACTTAACCCCTAGCCTAACCCTAACGCATACCCGAACCCTAACCCCTACCCTAACTCTAACACGTACCCTAATCCTAACCCGTACACTAAACCGAGCCCTAACACTAAGCCTAACCCTAACCCTAACCCTAACCCATACCCTACATCGTACCCGAAGCCTTCCCCGAACCCATACCCTAAACCGTACCCTAAGCCTAACCCTAAGCCTAACCCTAACCCTAGGCTACCCTTGACTGCTTCTGCCTCCAATAGATTTCCTAAGGACTAGTGTGTTAAGGAACAGCTTAGAAAGAGAATCCTAATGTGATTTCTTTATAATGGGTGTGTTCCTTATCTTATCCTAGTGTCTAAACTCTTCTCCATGGCTGGACACCCAAATAATATTCCTTTACGTGATAAGGGTATCTAGAGAGTGGGATAGGTTTAATAACTAACCTAACCCTAATGCATACCCTAATCCTTACACCTATCCTAACTCTAACACGTACCCTAATCCTAACCCGTACCCTAAACCGAGCCCTAACCCTAACACTAACCCTAACCCTAACCCTAACCCATACCCTACGCCGTACCCGAAGCCCTCCCGGAACCCGTACCCTAAGCCGTACCCTAAGCCTAACCCTAAGCCTAAACCTAACCCTAGGCTACCCTTGACTGCTTCTGCCTCCAATAGATTTCCTACGCACTAGTGTTTTAAGGAAGAGCTTAAAAAGAGAATCCTAATGTGATTTCTTTATAATGGGTGTGTTCCTTATCTTATCCTAGTGTCTAAACTCTTCTCCATGGCTGGACCCCAAATAATATTCCTTTACATGCTAAGGTGTATCTAGAGAGTGGGATAGGTTTAATAACTACCCTAATTCTAACGCGTACCCTAACCCTAACACGTACCCTAATCCTAAACCGTACCCTAAACCGAGCCCTAACCCTAACACTAACCGTAACCCTAACCCTAACCCATACCCTACGCCGTACCCGAAGCCCTCCCCGAACCCATACCCTAAGCCGTACGCTAACCCTAACCCTAAGCCTAACCCTAACCATAGGCTACGCTTGACTGCTTCTGCCTCCAATAGATTTCCTAAGCACTAGTGTTTTAAGGAACAGCTTAAAAAGAGAATCCTAATGTGATTTCTTTATAATGGGTGTGTTCCTTATCTTATCCTAGTGTCTAAACTCTTCTCCATGGCTGGACCTCCAAATAATATTCCTTTACGTGCTAAGGGGTATCTAGAAAGTGGGATAGGTTTAATAACTACCCTAACGCTAACGCGTACCCTAACCCTAACCCCTACCCTAACCCTAACACGTACCCTAATCCTAACCAATACCCTAAACCGAGCCCTAACCCTAACAGTAACCCTAACCCTAACCCGTACCCTACGCCGTACCCGAAGCCCTCCCCGAACCCGTACCCTAAGCCGTACCCTAAGCCTAACCCTAACCCTAGGTTACCGTTGACTGCTTCTGCCTCCAATAGATTTCCTAAGCACTAGTGTTTTAAGGAACAACTTAAAAAGAGAATCCTAATGTGATTTCTTTATAATGGGTGTGTTCCTTATCTTATCCTAGTGTCTAAACTCTTTTCCACTGCTGGACCCCCAAATAATATTCCTTTACGTGCTAAGGTGTATCTAGAGAGTGGGATAGGTTTAATAAGTACCTTAACTCTAACGCGTACCCTAGCCCTAACCCCTACCCTAACCCTAACACATACCCTAAACCGAGACCTAACCCTAACACTAACCCTAACCCTAAGCCTAACCCATAGCCTACGCCGTACCCGAACCCCTCCCTGAACCCGTACCCTAAGCCGTACCCTAACCCTAACACTAAGCCTAACCCTAACCCTAGGCTACCCTTGACTGCTTCTGCCTCCAATAGAATTCCTAAGCACTAGTGTTTTAAGGAAGAGCTTAAAAAGAGAATCCTAATGTGATTTCTTTATAATGGGTGTGTTCCTTATCTTATCCAAGTGTCTAAACTCTTCTCCATGGCTGGACCCCCAAATAATATTCCTTTACGTGCTAAGGGTTATCTAGAGAGTGGGATAGGTTTAATCACTACCCTAACCCTAACACGTGCACTAACCCTAACCACAACCCTAACCCTAACACGTACCCTAATCCAAACCCGTACCCTAAACCTAGCCCTAACCCTAACACTAACCCTAACCCTAACCCTAACCCATACCCTACGCCATACCCGAAGCCGTCCCCGAACCCGTACCCTAAGCCGTACCCTAACCCTAACGCTAAGCCTAACCCTAACCCTAGGCTACCCTTGACTGCTTCTGCCTCCATTAGATTTCCTAAGCACTAGTGTTTTAAGGAACAGCTTAAAAAGAGAATCCTAATGTGATTTCTTTATAATGTGTGTGTTCCTTATCTTATCCTAGTGTCTAAACTCTTCTCCATGGCTGGACCTCCAAATAATATTCCTTTACGTGCTAAGGGGTATCTAGAGAGTGGGCTAGGTTTAATAATTACCCTACCCCTAACGCGTACCATAACCCTAACCCCTACCCTAACCCTAACACGTACCCTAATCCTAAACAACACCCTAAACCGAGCCCTAAGCCTAATACTAACCCTAACCCTAATCCTAAACCTAACCCATACCCTACGCAGTACCCGAAGCCCTCCCCGAACCCTTACCCTAAGCCGTACCCTAAGCCGTACCCTAAGCCGTACCCTAAGCCTAACCCTAACCCTAGGCTACCCTTGACTGCTTCTGCCTCCAATAGATTTCCTAAGCACTAGTGTTTTAAGGAACAAATTAAAAAGGGAATCCTAATGTGATTTCTTTATAATGGGTGTGTTCCTTATCTTATCCTAGTGTCTAAACTATTCTCCATGGCTGGACCCCCAAATAATATTCCTTTACGTGCTAAGGTGTATCTAGAGAGTTGGATAGATTTAATAACTACCCTAACTCTAACGCATACCCTAACCCTAACCCCTACCCTAACCCTAACACGTACCCTAAACCGTGACCTAACCCTAACACTAACACTAAACCTAAGCCTAACCCATACCCGACGCAGTAACCGAACCCCTCCCCGAAACTGTACCCTAAGCCGTACCATAACCCTAACCCTAAGCCTAAGCCTAACCCTAACGCTAACCCTAACCCTAACCCTAACCCTAACCCTAACCCTAACACATACCTTACGCCATACCCGAAGCCCTCCCCGAACGCGTACCCTAAGCCGTACCCTAACCCTAACCCTAAGCCTAACCCTAACACTAGGCTACCCTTGACTGCTTCTGCCTCCAATAGATTTCCTAAGCACTAGTGTTTCAAGGAACAGCTTAAAAAGAGAATCCTAATTTGATTTCTTTATAATGGGTGTGTTCCTTATCTTATCCTAGTGTCTAAACTCTTCTCCATGACTGGACCCCCAAATAATATTCTTTATGTGCTAAGGGGTATCTAGAGAGTGGGATAGGTTTAATAACTACCCTAACCCTAACACGTACCCTAACCCTAACCCCTACCCTAACCCTAACACGTACCCTAATCCTAAACCGTACCGTAAACAAAGCCCTAACCCTAACACTAACCCTAACCCTAACCCTAACCCATACCCTATGCCATACCCGAAGCCCTCCCCGAACCTGTACCCTAAGCCGTACCCTAACCCTAACCCTAAGCCTAACCCTAACCCTAGGCTACCCTTTACTGCTTCTGCCTCCAATAGATTTCCTAAGCACTAATGTTTTAAGGAACAGCTTAAAAAGAGAATCCTAAT
Source organism: Balaenoptera physalus (assembly GCF_965194825.1). Taxonomy (NCBI): domain Eukaryota; kingdom Metazoa; phylum Chordata; class Mammalia; order Artiodactyla; family Balaenopteridae; genus Balaenoptera; species Balaenoptera physalus. Next base: position 265,355 of record NW_028125917.1, read on the forward strand.
GTGATTTCTTTATAATGTGTGTGTTCCTTATCTTATCCTAGTGTCTAAACTCTTCTCCATGGCTGGACCTCCAAATAATATTCCTTTACGTGCTAAGGGGTATCTAGAGAGTGGGATAGGTTTAATAACTACCCTAACCCTAACGCGTACCCTAACCCTAACCCCTATCCTAACCCTAACACGTACCCTAATCCTAAACAATACCCTAAACCGAGCCCTAACCCTAACACTAACCCTAACCCTATCCCATACCCTACGCCGTACCCGAAGCCCTCCCCGAACCCGTACCCTAAGCCGTACCCTATGCCGTACCCTAAGCCTAACCCTAACCCTAGGCTACCCTTGACTGCTTCTGCCTCCAATAGATTTCCTAAGCACTAGTGTTTTAAGTAACAACTTAAAAAGAGAATCCTAATGTGATTTCTTTATAATTGGTGTGTTACTTATCTTATCCTAGTGTCTAAACTCTTTTCCATTGCTGGACCCCCAAATAATATTCCTTTACGTGCTAAGGTGTAACTAAAGAGTGGTATAGGTTTAATACCTACCTTAACTCTAACGCGTACCCTAGCCCTAACACCTACCCTAACCCTAACACGTACCCTAAACCGAGACCTAACCCTAACACTAACCCTAACCCTAACTCTAACCCATACCCTACGCCGTACCCGAAGCCCTCCCCGAACCCGTACCCTAAGCCCTACCCTAAGCCTAACCCTAAGCCTAAACCTAACCCTAGGCTACCCTTGACTGCTTCTGCCTCCAATAGATTTCCTAAGCACTAGTGTTTTAAGGAACAGCTTAAAAGGAGAATCCTAATGTGATTTCTTTATAATGGGTGTGTTCCTTATCTTATCCTAGTGTCTAAACTCTTCTCCATGACTGGACCCCCAAATAATATTCATTTACGTGCTAAGGGGTATCTAGAGAGTGGGAAAGGTTTAATCACTACCCTAACCCTAACACGTACACTAACCCTAACCACTACCCTTACCTTAACAGGTACCCTAATCCTAACCCGTAACCTAAACCGAGCCCTAACCCTAACACTAACATTAACACTAACCCTAAACCCTACTCTACGCCGTACCCGAAGCCCTCCCCGAACCCGTACCCTAAGCCGTACCCTAAACCTAACCCTAAGCCTAACCCTAACCCTAGGCTACCCTTGACTGCTTCTGCCTCCAATAGATTTCCTAAGCACTAGTGTTTTAAGGAACAGCTTAAAAAGAGAATCCCACTGTGATTTCTTTATAATGGGTGTGTTCCTTATCTTATCCTAGTGTCTAAACTCTTCTCGATGGCTGGACCTCAAAATAATATTCCTTTACGTGCTAAGGGGTATCTAGAGAGTGGGATAGGTTTAATAACTACCCTAACGCTAACGTGTACCCTAACCCTAACCCCTACCCTAACCCTAACACGTACCCTAATCCTAACCAATACCTTAAACCGAGCCCTAACCCTAACACTAAACCTAACCCTCACCGTAACCCATACCCTACGCCGTACACGAAGCCCTCCCCGAACCCGTACCCTAAGCCGTACGCTAACCCTAACACAAAGCCTAAACCTAACCCTAGGCTACCCTTGACTGCTTCTGCCTCCAATAGATTTCCTAAGCACTAGTGTTTTAAGGAAGAGCTTAAAAAGGGAATCCTAATGTGATTTCTTTATAATGGGTGTGTTCCTTATCTTATCCTAGTGTCTAAACTCTTCTCCATGGCTGGACCCCCAAATAATATTCCTTTACGTGCTAAGGGGTATCTAGGGAGTGGGATAGGTTTAATAACTACCCTAACCCTAACGCATACCCTAACCCTAACCCCTACCCTAACACTAACACGTACCCTAATCCTAACCCGTACCCTAAACCGAGCCCTATCCCTAACACTAACCCTAATCCTAACCCTGACCCATACCCTACGCCGTACCCGAACCCCTCCCCGAACCCGTACCCTAAGCCGTAACCTAAGCCTAACCCTAAGCCTAACACTAACCCTAGGCTACCCTTGACTGCTTCTGCCTCCAGTAGGTTTCCTAAGCACTAGTGTTTTAAGGAACAGCTTAAAAAGAGAGTCCTAATGTGATTTCTTTATAATGGGTGTGTTCCTTATCTTATCCTACTATCTAAACACTTCTCCATGGCTGGACCCCCAAATAATATTCCTTTACGTGCTAAGGGGTATCTAGAGAGTTGGATAGTTTTAATCACTACTGTAACCCTAACACGTACATTATCCCTAACCACTATCCTAACACTAACACGTACCCTAATCCTAACCCGTACCCTAAACCGAGCCCTAACCCTAACACTAACCCTAACCCTAACCCTAACCCATACCCTACGCCGTACCCGAAGCCGTACGCTAATTCTTCTCCATGGCTGGACCCCCAAATAATATTCCTTTACGTGCTAATGTTTATCTAGAGAGTATGATAGGTTTAATAACTACCCTAACCCTAACACGTACCCTAACCCTAACCCCTAACCTAACACTAACGCGTACCCTAACCCGAACCCCTACCCTAACCTTAACACGTACACTAATCCTAACCCGTACCCTAAACCGAGCCCTAACCCTAACACTAACCCAAACCCTAACCCTAACCCATACCTTACGCCGTACCCGAACCCCTCCCCGAACCCGTACCCTAAGCCGTACCCTAAGCCTAACCCTAACCCTAGGCTACCCTTGACTGCTTCTGCCTCCAATAGATTTCCTAAGCACTAGTGTTTTAAGGAACAGCTTAAAAAGAGAATCCTACTGTGATTTCTTTATAATGGGTGTGTTCCTTATTTTATCCTACTGTCTAAACTCTTCTCCATGGCTGGACCTCTAAATAATATTCCTTTACGTGCTAAGGGGTATCTAGAGAGTGGGATAGGTTTAATAACTACCCTAACGCTAACGTGTACCCTAACCCTAACCACTACCCTAACCCTAACACATACCCTAATCCTAACCAATACCTTAAACTGAGCCCTAACCCTGACACAAACCCTAACCCTAACCCTAACCCATACCCAACGCCGTACCTTAAGCCCTCCCCGAACCCGTACCATAAGCCGTACGCTAACCCTAACCCTAAGCCTGACCCTAACCCTAAGGTACCCTTGACTGCTTCTGCCTCCAATAGATTTCCTAAGCACTAGTGTTTTAAGAAACAGCTTAAAAAGAGAATCCTACTGTGATTTATTTATAATGGGTGTGTTCCTTATCTTATCCTAGTGTCTAAACTCTTCTCCATGGCTGGATCTCCAAATAATATTCCTTTACGTGCTATGGGGTATCTAGAGAGTGGGATAGGTTTAATAACTACCCTAACGCTAACGTGTACCCTAACCCTAACCCCTACCCTAACCCTAACACGTACCCTAATCCTAACCAATACCTTAAACCGAGCCCTAACCCTAAAACTAACCCTAACCCTAACCCTAACCCATACCCTACGCCGTACCCGAACCCGTACCCTAAGCCGTACCCTAAGCCTAACCCTAAGCCTAACACTAACCCTAGGCTACCCTTGACTGCTTCTGCCTGCAATAGGTTTCCTAAGCACTAGTGTTTTAAGGAACAGCTTAAAAAGAGAATTCTAATGTGATTTCTTTATAATGGGTGTTTTCGTTATCTTATCCTAGTATCTAAACTCTTCTCCATGGCTGGACCCCCAAATAATATTCCTTTACGTGCTAAGGGGTATCTAGAGAGTGGGATAGGTTTAATCACTACCCTAACCCTAACACGTACATTAACCCTAACCACTATCCTAACCCTAACACGTACCGTAATCCTAACCCATACCCTAAATCGAGCCCTAACCCTAACACTAATCCTAACCCTAACCCTAACCCATACCCTACGCCGTACCCGAAGCCCTCCCCGAATCCGTACCCTAAGCCGTACGCTAACCCTAACCCTAAGCCTAACCCTAACCCTAGGCTACCCTTGACAGCTTCTGCCTCCAATAGATTTCCTAAGCACTAGTGTTTTAAGGAACAGCTTAAAAAGAGAATCCTACTGTGATTTCTTTATAATGGGTGTGTTCCTTATCTTATCCTAGTGTCTAAACTCTTCTCCATGGCTGGATCTCCAAATAATATTCCTTTACGTGCTAAGGGGTATCTACAGAGTGGGATAGGTTTAATAACTACCCTAACTCTAACGTGTACCCTATCCCTAACCCCTACCCTAACCCTAACACGTACCCTAATCCTAACCAATACCTTAAACCGAGCCCTAACCCTAACACTAAACCTAACCCTAACCCTAACCCATACCCTACGCCGTAACCGAAGCCCTCCCCGAACCCGTACCCTAAGCCGTACCCTAATCCTAACCCTATGCCTAAACCTTACCCTAGGCTACCCTTGACTGCTTCTGCCTCCAATAGATTTCCTAAGCACTAGTGTTTTAAGGAAGAGCTTAAAAAGGGAATCCTAATGTGATTTCTTTATAATGGGTGTGTTCCTTATCTTATCCTAGTGTCTAAACTCTTCTCCATGGCTGGACCCCAAATAATATTCCTTCACGTGATAAGGTGTATCTAGAGAGTGGGATAGGTATAATAACTACCCTAACTCTAACGCGTACCCTAACCCTAACCCCTACCCTAACCCTAACACGTACCCTAATCCTAACCCGTACCCTAAACCGAGCCCTAACCCTAACACTAACCCTAACCCATACCCTACGCCGTATCCGAAACCCACCCGAATCCGTACCCTAAGCCGTACCCTAAGCCTAACCCTAAGCCTAACCCAAACCCTAGGCTACCCTTGACTGCTTCTGCCTCCAATAGATTTCCTAAGCACTAGTGTTTTAAGGAACAGCTTAAAAAGAGAATCCTAATGTGATTTCTTTATAATGGGTGTGTTCCTTATCTTATACTAGTGTCTAAACTCTTCTCCATTGCTGGACCCCCAAATAATATTCCTTTACGTGCTAAGGGGTATCTAGAGAGTGGGATAGGTTTAATAGCTACCCTAACCCTAACGCGTAACCTAACCCTAACCCCTACCCTAACCCTAACACGTACCCTAATCCTAACCCGTACCCTAAACCGAGCCCTATCCCTAACACTAACACTAATCCTAACCCTAACCCATACCCTACGCCGTACCCGAACCCGTACCCTAAGCCGTACCCTAAGCCTAACCCTAAGCCTAACACTAACCCTAGGCTACCCTTGACTGCTTCTGCCTGCAATAGGTTTCCTAAGCACTAGTGTTTTAAGGAACAGCTTAAAAAGAGAATTCTAATGTGATTTCTTTATAATGGGTGTTTTCCTTATCTTATCCTAGTATCTAAACTCTTCTCCATGGCTGGACCCCCAAATAATATTCCTTTACGTGCTAAGGGGTATCTAGAGAGTGGGATAGGTTTAATCACTACCCTAACCCTAACACGTACATTAACCCTAAACACTATCCTAACCCTAACACGTACCGTAATCCTAACCCATACCCTAAATCGAGCCCTAACCCTAACACTAACCCTAACCCTAACCCTAACCCATACCCTACGCCGTACCCGAAGCCCTCCCCGAACCCGTACCCTAAGCCGTACACTAACCCTAACCCTAAGCCTAACCCTAACCCTAGGCTACCCTTGACAGCTTCTGCCTCCAATAGATTTCCTAAGCACTAGTGTTTTAAGGAACAGCTTAAAAAGAGAATCCTACTGTGATTTCTTTATAATGGGTGTGTTCCTTATTTTAACCTAGTGTCTAAACTCTTCTCCATGGCTGGACCTCCAAATAATATTCCTTTACGTGCTAAGGGGTATCTAGAGAGTGGGATAGGTTTAATAACTATCCTAACGCTAACGTGTACCCTAACCCTAACCCCTACCCTAACCCTAACACGTACCCTAATCCTAACCAATACCTTAAACCGAGCCCTAACCCTAACACTAACCCTAACCCTAACCCTAACCCATACCCTACGCCGTACCCGAAGCCCTCCCCGAACCCGTACCCTAAGCCGTACCCTAATCCTAACCCTAAGCCTAAACCTAACTCTAGGCTACCCTTGACTGCTTCTGCCTACAATAGATTTCCTAAGCACTAGTGTTTTAAGGAAGAGCTTAAAAAGGGAATCCTAATGTGATTTCTTTATAATGGGTGTGTTCCTTATCTTATCCTAGTGTCTAAACTCTTCTCCATGGCTGGATCTCCAAATAATATTCCTTTACGTGCTAAGGGGTATCTAGAGAGTGGGATAGGTTTAATAACTACCCTAACGCTAACGTGTACCCTAACCCTAACCCCTACCCTAACCCTAACACGTACCCTAATCCTAACCAATACCTTAAACCGAGCCCTAACCCTAACACTAACCCTAACCCTAACCCTAACCCATACCCTACGCCGTACCCGAAGCCCTCCCCGAACCCGTACCCTAAGCCGTACCCTAATCCTAACCCTAAGCCTAAACCTTACCCTAGGCTACCCTTGACTGCTTCTGCCTCCAATAGATTTCCTAAGCACTAGTGTTTTAAGGAAGAGCTTAAAAAGGGAATCGTAATGTGATTTCTTTATAATGGGTGTGTTCCTTATCTTATCCTAGTGTCTAAACTCTTCTCCATGGCTGGACCCCAAATAATATTCCTTTACGTGATAAGGTGTATCTAGAGAGTGGGATAGGTATAATAACTACCCTAACTCTAACGCGTACCCTAACCCTAACCCCTACCCTAACCCTAACACGTACCCTAATCCTAAGCCGTACCCTAAACCGAGCCCTAACCCTAACACTAACCCTAACCCATACCCTACGCCGTATCCGAAACCCCCCGAACACGTACCCTAAGCCGTACCCTAAGCCTAAACCTAAGCCTAACCCTAACCCTAGGCTACCCTTGACTGCTTTTGCCTCCAATAGATTTCCTAAGCACTAGTGTTTTAAGGAACAGCTTAAAAAGAGAGTCCTAATGTGATTTCTTTATAATGGGTGTGTTCCTTATCTTATCCTAGTATCCAAACACTTCTCCATGGCTGGACCCCTAAATAATATTCCTTTACGTGCTAAGGGGTATCTAGAGAGTGGGATAGGTTTAATCACTACTGTAAACCTAACACGTACATTATCCCTAACCACTATCCTAACCCTAACACGTACCCTAATCCTAACCTGTAACCTAAACCGAGCCCTAACCCTAACACTAACCCTAACCCTAACCCTAACCCATACCCTACGCCGTACCCGAAGCCCTCCCCGAACCCGTACCGTAAGCCGTACGCTAACCCTAACCCTAAACCTAACCCTAACCCTAAGGTACCCTTGACTGCTTCTGCCTACAATAGATTTCCTAAGCACTAGTGTTTTAAGGAAGAGCTTAAAAAGGGAATCCTAATGTGATTTCTTTATAATGGGTGTGTTCCTTATCTTATCCTAGTGTCTAAACTCTTCTCCATGGCTGGATCTCCAAATAATATTCCTTTACGTGCTAAGGGGTATCTAGAGAGTGGGATAGGTTTAATAACTACCCTAACGCTAACGTGTACCCTACACCCTAACCCCTACCCTAACCCTAACACGTACCCTAATCCTAACCAATACCTTAAACTGAGCCCTAACCCTAACACTAACCCTAACCCTAACCCTAACCCATACCCTACGCCGTACCCGAAGCCCTCCCCGAACACGTACCCTAAGCCGTACCCTAATCCTAACCCTAAGCCTAAACCTTACCCTAGGCTACCCTTGACTGCTTCTACCTCCAATAGATTTCCTAAGCACTAGTGTTTTAAGGAAGAGCTTAAAAAGGGAATCCTAATGTGATTTCTTTATAATGGGTGTGTTCCTTATCTTATCCTAGTGTCTACACTCTTCTCCATGGCTGGACCCCAAATAATATTCCTTTACGTGCTAAGGGGTATCTAGAGAGTGGGATAGGTTTAATCTCTAACCTAACACTAAGACGTACACTAACCCTAACCACTACCCTAACCCTAACATGTACCCTAATCCTAACCCGTAACCTAAACTGAGCCCTAACCCTAACACTAACACTAACACTAACCCTAACCCATACCCTACGCCGTACCCGAAGCCCTCCCCGATCCCGTACCATAAGCCGTACCCTAACCTTAACCCTAAGCCTAACCCGAACCCTAGGCTACCCTTGACTGCTTCTGCCTCCAATAGATTTCCTAAGCACTAGTGTTTTAAGCAACAGCTTAAAAAGAGAATCCTAATGTGATTTCTTTATAATGGGTGTGTTCCTTATCTTATACTAGTGTCTAAAATCTTCTCCATGGCTGGACCCCTAAAAAATATTCCTTTACGTGCTAATGTGTATCTAGTGAGTATGATAGGTTTAATAACTACCCTAACCCTAACACTTACCTTAACCCTAACCCCTACCCTAACCCTAACGCGTACACTAACCCTAACCCCTACCCTAACCCTAACACGTACCCTAATCCTAAACCGTACCCTAAACCGAGCCCTAACCCTAACACTAACCCTAACCCTAACCCTAACCCATACCCTACTCCGTGCCCGAACCCCTCCCCGAACCCATACCCTAAGCCGTACCCTAACCCTAACCCTAAGCCTAAGCCTAACCCTAGGCTACCCTTGACTGCTTCTGCCTCCAATAGATTTCCTAAGCACTAGTGTTTTAAGGAACAGCTTAAAAAGAGAATCCTAATGTGATTTCTTTATAATGGGTGTGTTCTTTATCTTATCCTAGTGTCTAAACTCTTCTCCATGGCTGGACCCCCAAATAATATTCCTTTACGTGCTAAGGGGTATCTAGAGAGTGGGATAGGTTTAATAACTACGCTAAGCCTAAGGCGTACCCTAACCCTAACCCGTACCCTCAACCGAGCCCTATCCCTAACACTAAACCTAATCCTAACCCTAACCCATACCCTACGCCGTACCCGAACCCCTCCCCGAACCCGTACCCTAAGCAGTACCCTAAGCCTTACCCTAAGCCTAACCCTAACCCTAGGCTACCCTTGACTGCTTTTGCCTGCAGTAGGTTTCCTAAGCACTAGTGTTTTAAGGAACAGCTTAAAAAGAGAATTCTAATGTGATTTCTTTATAATGGGTGTTTTCCTTATCTTATCCTAGTATCTAAACTCTTCTCCATGGCTGGACCCCCAAATAATATTCCTTTACGTGCTAAGGGGTATCTAGAGAGTGGGATAGGTTTAATCACTACCCTAACCCTAACACGTACATTAACCCTAACAACTATCCTAACCCTAACACGTAACCTAATCCTAACCCGTTCCGTAAACCGAGCCCTAACCCTAACACTAACCCTAACCCTAACCCTAACCCATACCCTACGCCGTACCCGAAGCCCTCCCCGAACCCGTACCCTTAGCCGTACGCTAACCCTAACCCTAAGCCTAACCCTAACCCTAGGCTACCCTTGACTGCTTCTGCCTCCAATAGATTTCCTAAGCACTAGTGTTTTAAGGAACAGCTTAAAAAGAGAATCCTAATGTGATTTCTTTATAATGGGTGTGTTCCTTATCTTATCCTAGTGTCTAAACTCTTCTCCATGGCTGTACCTCCAAATAATATTCCTTTACGTGCTAAGGGGTATCTAGAGTGTGGGATAGGTTTAATAACTACCCTAACGCTAATGCGTACCCTAACCCTAACCCCTACCCTAACCCTAACACGTACCCTAATCCTAACCAATACCCTAAACCGAGCCCTAACCCTAAAACTAACCCTAACACTAACCCTAACCCATATCCTACGACGTAACCGTAGCCCTCCCCGAACCCGTACCCTAAGCCGTACCCTAGCCTAACCCTAAGCCTAACCCTAACCCTAGGCTACCCTTGACTGCTTCTGCCTCCAATAGATTTCCTAAGCACTAGTGTTTTAAGGAACAGCTTAAAAATAGAATCCTAATGTGATTTTTTATAATGGGTGTGTTCCTTATCTTATCCTAGTGTCTAAACTCTTCTCCATGGCTGGACACCCAAATAATATTCTTTATGTGCTAAGGGGTATCTAGAGAGTGGGATAGGTTTAATAACTACCCTAACCCTAACACGTACCCTAACCCTAACCACTACCATAATCCTAAACCGTACCCTAAACCGAGCCCTAACCCTAACACTAACCCTAACCCTAACCCTAACACATAACCTACGCCGTACCCGAAGCCCTCGCCGAACCCGTACCCTAAGTAGTACCCTAAGCCTAACCCTAAGCCTAAATCTAACCCTAGGCTACCCTTGACTGCTTCTGCCCCCAAGAGATTTCCTAAGCACTAGTGTTTTAAGCAACAGCTTAAAAAGAGAATCCTAATGTGATTTCTTTATAATGCGTGTGTTCCTTATATTATCCCAGTGTCTAAACTCTTCTCCATGTGTGGACCCCTAAATAATATTCCTTTACGTGCTAATGTGTATCTAGAGAGTATGATAGGTTTAATAACTACCCTAACCCTAACACGTACCCTAACCTTAACCCCTAGCCTAACCCTAACGCATACCCGAACCCTAACCCCTACCCTAACTCTAACACGTACCCTAATCCTAACCCCTACACTAAACCGAGCCCTAACACTAAGCCTAACCCTAACCCTAGCCCTAACCCATACCCTATGCCGTACCCGAACCCCTCCCCGAACCCGTACCCTAAGCCGTACCCTAGCCTAACCCTAAGCCTAACCCTAACCCTAGGCTACCCTTGACTGCTTCTGCCTCCAATAGATTTCCTAAGCACTAGTGTTTTAAGGAACAGCTTAAAAATAGAATCCTAATGTGATTTTTTATAATGGGTGTGTTCCTTATCTTATCCTAGTGTCTAAACTCTTCTCCATGGCTGGACCCCCAAATAATATTCCTTTACATGCTAAGGGATATCTAGAGAGTGGGATAGGTTTAATTAGTACCCTAACCCTAACACGTACCCTAATCCTAACCCCTACCCTAACCCTAACACGTACCCTAATCCTAAACCGTACCCTAAACCGAACCCTAACCCTAACACTAACCCTAACCCTATCCCATACCCTACGCCGTACCTGAAGCCCTCCCCGAACCCGTACCCTAAGCCGTACCCTAAGCCTAACCCTAAGCCTAAACATAACCCTAGGCTACCCTTGACTGCTTCTGCCTCCAATAGATTTCCTAAGCACTAGTGTTTTAAGGAACAGCTTAAAAAGAGAATCCTAATGTGATTTCTTTATAATGTTTGTGTTCCTTGTCTTATCCTACTGTCTAAACTCTTCTCCATGGCTGGACCCCCAAATAATATTCCTTTACGTGCTAAGGGTATCTAGAGAGTGGGATAGGTTTAATAAGTAACCTAACCCTAATGCGTACCCTAACCGTTACCCCTATCCTAACTCTAACACGTACCCTAATCCTAACCCGTACCCTAAACCGAGCCCTAACCCTAACACTAACCCTAACCCTAACCCTAACCCATACCCTACGCCGTACCCGAAGCCCTCCCCGAACACGTACCCTAAGCCGTACCCTAAGCCTAAACCTAACCCTAGGCTACCCTTGACTGCTTCTGACTCCAATAGATTTCCTAAGCACTAGTGTTTTAAGGAAGAGCTTAAAAAGAGAATCCTAATGTGATTTCTTTATAATGGGTGTGTTCCTTATCTTATCCTAGTGTCTAAACTCTTCTCCATGGCTGGACCCCAAATAATATTCCTTTACATGCTAAGGTGTATCTAGAGAGTGGGATAAGTTTAATAACTACCCTAACTCTAACGCGTACCCTAACCCTAACCCCTACCCTAACCCTAACACGTACCCTAATACTAAACCGTACCCTAAACCGAGCCCTAACCCTAACACTAACCCTAACCCTAACCCTAACCCATACACTACTCCGTGCCCGAACCCCTCCCCGAACCCATACCCTAAGCCGTACCCTAACCCTAACCCTAAGCCTAAGCCTAACCCTAGGCTACCCTTGACTGCTTCTGCCTCCAATAGATTTCCTAAGCACTAGTGTTTTAAGGAACAGCTTAAAAAGAGAATCCTAATGTGATTTCTTTATAATGGGTGTGTTCTTTATCTTATCCTAGTGTCTAAACTCTTCTCCATGGCTGGACCCCCAAATAATATTCCTTTACGTGCTAAGAGGTATCTAGAGAGTGGGATAGGCTTAATAACTACCCTAAGCCTAAGGCGTACCCTAACCCTAACCCGTACCCTAAACCGAGCCCTATCCCTAACACTAAACCTAATCCTAACCCTAACCCATACCCTACGCCGTACCCGAACCCCTCCCCGAACCCGTACCCTAAGCAGTACCCTAAGCCTAACCCTAATCCTAACCCTAACCCTAGGCTACCCTTGACTGCTTTTGCCTGCAATAGGTTTCCTAAGCACTAGTGTTTTAAGGAACAGCTTAAAAAGAGAATTCCAATGTGATTTCTTTATAATGGGTGTTTTCCTTATCTTATCCTAGTATCTAAACTCTTCTCCATGGCTGGACCCCCAAATAATATTCCTTTACGTGCTAAGGGGTATCTAGAGAGTGGGATAGGTTTAATCACTACCCTAACCCTAACACGTACATTAACCCTAACAACTATCCTAACCCTAACACGTACCCTAATCCTAACCCGTTCCGTAAACCGAGCCCTAACCCTAACACTAACCCTAACCCTAACCCTAACCCATACCCTACGCCGTACCCGAAGCCCTCCCCGAACCCGTACCCTTAGCCGTACGCTAACCCTAACCCTAAGCCTAACCCTAACCCTAGGCTACCCTTGACTGCCTCTGCCTCCAATAGATTTCCTAAGCACTAGTGTTTTAAGGAACAGCTTAAAAAGAGAATCCTAATGTGATTTCTTTATAATGGGTGTGTTCCTTATCTTAATCTAGTGTCTAAACTCTTCTCCATGGCTGTACCTCCAAATAATATTCCATTACGTGCTAAGGGGTATCTAGAGGTTGGGATAGGTTTAATAACTACCCTAACGCTAACGCGTACCCTAACCCTAACCCCTACCCTAACCCTAACACGTACCCTAATCCTAACCAATACCCTAAACCGAGCCCTAACCCTAAAACTAACCCTAACACTTACCCTAACCCATATCCTACGACGTACCCGAAGCCCTCCCCGAACCCGTAACCTAAGCCCTACCCTAAGCCTAACCCTAAGCCTAAACCTAACCCTAGGCTACCCTTGACTGCTTCTGCCTCCAATAGATTTCCTAAGCACTAGTGTTTTAAGGAACAGCTTAAAAAGAGAATCCTAATGTGATTTCTTTATAATGGGTGTGTTCCTTATCTTATCCTAGTGTCTAAACTCTTCTCCAGGGCTGGACCCCCAAATAATATTCCTTTACGTGCTAAGGGGTATCTAGAGAGTGGGATAGGTTTAATCACTACCCTAACCCTAACACGTACACTAACCCTAACCACTATCCTAACCCTAACACGTACCCTAATCCTAACACGTAACCTAAACTGAGCCCTAACCCTAACACTACCACTAACACTAACCCTAACCCATACCCTACGCCGTACCCGAAGCCCTCCCCGATCCCGTACCCTAAGCCGTACCCTAACCCTAACCCTAAGCCTAAGACTAACCCTAGGCTACCCTTGACTGCTTCTGCCTCCAATAGATTTCCTAAGCACTAGTGTTTTAAGGAACAGCTTAAAAAGAGAATCCTAATGTGATTTCTTTATAATGGGTGTGTACCTTATCTTATCCTAGTGTCTAAACTCTTCTCCATGGCTGGACCCCCAAATAATATTCATTATGTGCTAAGGGGTATCTAGAGAGTGGGATATGTTTAATAACTACCCTAACCCTAACACGTACCCTAACCCTAACCACTACCCTAATCCTAAACCGTACCCTAAACCGAGCCCTAACCCTAACACTAACCCTAACCCTAACCCTAACCCATAACCTACGCCGTACCCGAAGCCCTCCCCGAACCCGTACCCTAAGCCGTACCCTAAGCCTAACCCTAAGCCTAAACCTAACCCTAGGCTACCCTTGACTGCTTCTGCCTCCAATAGATTTCCTAAGCACTAGTGTTTTAAGGAAGAGCTTAAAAAGGAATCCTAATGTGATTTCTTTATAATGGGTGTGTTCCTTATCTTATCCTAGTGTCTAAACTCTTCTCCATGGCTGGACCCCAAATAATATTCCTTTACATGCTAAGGTGTATCTAGAGAGTGGGATAGGTTTAATAACTACCCTAATTCTAACGCGTACCCTAACCCTAACCACTACACTAACCCTAACACGTACCCTAATCCTAAACCGTACCCTAAACCGAGCCCTAACCCTAACACTAACCCTAACCCTAACCCTAAGCCATACACTACTCCATGCCCGAACCCCTCCCCGAACCCATACCCTAAGCCGTACCCTAACCCTAACCCTAATCCTAACCCTAACCCTAGGCTACCCTTGACTGCTTCTGCCTCCAATAGATTTCCTAAGCACTAGTGTTTTAAGGAACAGCTTAAAAAGAGAATCCTAATGTGATTTCTTTATAATGGGTGTGTTTTTTATCTTATCCTAGTGTCTAAACTCTTCTCCATGGCTGGACCCCCAAATAATATTCCTTTACGTGCTAAGGGGTATCTAGAGAGTGGGATAGGTTTAATAACTACCCTAAGCCTAAGGCGTACCCTAACCCTAACCCGTACCCTAAACCGAGCCCTATCCCTAACACTAAACCTAATCCTAACCGTCACCCATACCCTACGCCGTACCCGAACCCCTCTCCGAACCCGTACCCTAAGCAGTACCCTAAGCCTAACCCTAAGCCTAACCCTAACCCTAGGCTACCCTTGACTGCTTTTGCCTGCAATAGGTTTCCTAAGCACTAGTGTTTTAAGGACAGCTTAAAAAGAGAATTCTAATGTGATTTCTTTATAATGGGTGTTTTCCTTATCTTATCCTAGTATCTAAACTCTTCTCCATGGCTGGACCCCCAAATAATATTCCTTTACGTGCTAAGGGGTATCTAGAGAGTGGGATAGGTTTAATCACTACCCTAACCCTAACACGTACATTAACCCTAACCACTATCCTAACCCTAACACGTACCCTAATCCTAACCCGTTCCGTAAACCGAGCCCTAACCCTAACACTAACCCTAACCCTAACCCTAACCCATACCCTACGCCGGACCCGAAGCCCTCCCCGAACCCGTACCCTTAGCCGTACGCTAACCCTAACCCTAAGCCTAACCCTAACCCTAGGCTACCCTTGACTGCTTCTGCCTCCAATAGATTTCCTAAGCACGAGTGTTTTAAGGAACAGCTTAAAAAGAGAATCCTAATGTGATTTCTTTATAATGGGTGTGTTCCTTATCTTATCCTAGTGTCTAAACTCTTCTCCATGGCTGTACCTCCAAATAATATTCCATTACGTGCTAAGGGGTATCTAGAGTGTGGGATAGGTTTAATAACTACCCTAACGCTAATGCGTACCCTAACCCTAACCCCTACCCTAACCCTAACACGTACCCTAATCCTAACCAATACCCTAAACCGAGCCCTAACCCTAAAACTAACCCTAACACTAACCCTAACCCATATCCTACGACGTACCCGTAGCCCTCCCCGAACCCGTACCCTAAGCCCTACACTAACCCTAACCCTAAGCCTAAACCTAACCCTAGGCTACCCTTGACTGCTTCTGCCTCCAATAGATTTCCTAAGCACTAGTGTTTTAAGGAAGAGCTTAAAAAGAGAATCCTAATGTGATTTCTTTATAATGGGTGTGTTCCTTATCTTATCCTAGTGTCTAAACTCTTCTCCAGGGCTGGACCCCCAAATAATATTCCTTTACGTGCTAAGGGGTATCTAGAGAGTGGGATAGGTTTAATCACTACTCTAACCCTAACACGTACACTAACCCTAACCACTACCCTAACCCTAACACGTACCCTAATCCTAACCCGTAACCTAAACTGAGCCCTAACCCTAACACTAACACTAACACTAACCCTAACCCATACCCTACGCCGTACCCGAAGCCCTCCCCGATCCCGTACCCTAAGCCGTACCCTAGCCTAACCCTAAGCCTAACCCTAACCCTAGGCTACCCTTGACTGCTTCTGCCTCCAATAGATTTCCTAAGCACTAGTGTTTTAAGGAACAGCTTAAAAAGAGAATCCTAATGTGATTTCTTTATAATGGGTGTGTACCTTATCTTATCCTAGTGTCTAAACTCTTCTCCATGGCTGGACCCCCAAATAATATTCATTATGTGCTAAGGGGTATCTAGAGAGTGGGATATGTTTAATAACTACCCTAACCCTAACACGTACCCTAACCCTAACCACTACCCTAATCCTAAACCGTACCCTAAACCGAGCCCTAACCCTAACACTAACCCTAACCCTAACCCTAACCCATACCCTACGCCGTACCCGAACCCCTCTCCGAAGCCGTACCCTAAGCAGTACCCTAGCCTAACCCTAAGCCTAACCCTAACCCTAGGCTACCCTTGACTGCTTCTGCCTCCAATAGATTTCCTAAGCACTAGTGTTTTAAGCAACAGCTTAAAAAGAGAATCCTAATGTGATTTCTTTATAATGCGTGTGTTCCTTATATTATCCTAGTGTCTAAACTCTTCTCCATGGGTGGACCCCTAAATAATATTCCTTTACGTGCTAATGTGTATCTAGAGAGTATGATAGGTTTAATAACTACCCTAACCCTAACACGTACCCTAAACTTAACCCCTAGCCTAACCCTAACGCATACCCGAACCCTAACCCCTACCCTAACTCTAACACGTACCCTAATCCTAACCCGTACACTAAACCGAGCCCTAACACTAAGCCTAACCCTAACCCTAACCCTAACCCATACCCTACATCGTACCCGAAGCCTTCCCCGAACCCATACCCTAAACCGTACCCTAAGCCTAACCCTAAGCCTAACCCTAACCCTAGGCTACCCTTGACTGCTTCTGCCTCCAATAGATTTCCTAAGGACTAGTGTGTTAAGGAACAGCTTAGAAAGAGAATCCTAATGTGATTTCTTTATAATGGGTGTGTTCCTTATCTTATCCTAGTGTCTAAACTCTTCTCCATGGCTGGACACCCAAATAATATTCCTTTACGTGATAAGGGTATCTAGAGAGTGGGATAGGTTTAATAACTAACCTAACCCTAATGCATACCCTAATCCTTACACCTATCCTAACTCTAACACGTACCCTAATCCTAACCCGTACCCTAAACCGAGCCCTAACCCTAACACTAACCCTAACCCTAACCCTAACCCATACCCTACGCCGTACCCGAAGCCCTCCCGGAACCCGTACCCTAAGCCGTACCCTAAGCCTAACCCTAAGCCTAAACCTAACCCTAGGCTACCCTTGACTGCTTCTGCCTCCAATAGATTTCCTACGCACTAGTGTTTTAAGGAAGAGCTTAAAAAGAGAATCCTAATGTGATTTCTTTATAATGGGTGTGTTCCTTATCTTATCCTAGTGTCTAAACTCTTCTCCATGGCTGGACCCCAAATAATATTCCTTTACATGCTAAGGTGTATCTAGAGAGTGGGATAGGTTTAATAACTACCCTAATTCTAACGCGTACCCTAACCCTAACACGTACCCTAATCCTAAACCGTACCCTAAACCGAGCCCTAACCCTAACACTAACCCTAACCCTAACCCTAACCCATACACTACTCCGTGCCCGAACCCCTCCCCGAACCCATACCCTAAGCCGTACCCTAACCCTAGGCTACCCTTGACTGCTTCTGCCTCCAATAGATTTCCTAAGCACTAGTGTTTTAAGGAACAGCTTAAAAAGAGAATCCTAATGTGATTTCTTTATAATGGGTGTGTTCTTTATCTTATCCTAGTGTCTAAACTCTTCTCCATGGCTGGACCCCCAAATAATATTCCTTTACGTGCTAAGGGGTATCTAGAGAGTGGGATAGGTTTAATAACTACCCTAAGCCTAAGGCGTACCCTAACCCTAACCCGTACCCTAAACCGAGCCCTATCCCTAACACTAAACCTAATCCTAACCCTCACCCATACCCTACGCCGTACCCGAACCCCTCCCCGAACCCGTACCCTAAGCAGTACCCTAAGACTAACCATAAGCCTAACCCTAACCCTAGGCTACCCTTGACTGCTTTTGCCTGCAATAGGTTTCCTAAGCACTAGTGTTTTAAGGAAGAGCTTAAAAAGAGAATCCTAATGTGATTTCTTTATAATGGGTGTGTTCCTTATCTTATCCTAGTGTCTAAACTCTTCTCCAGGGCTGGACCCCCAAATAATATTCCTTTACGTGCTAAGGGGTATCTAGAGAGTGGGATAGGTTTAATCACTACTCTAACCCTAACACGTACACTAACCCTAACCACTACCCTAACCCTAACACGTACCCTAATCCTAACCCGTAACCTAAACTGAGCCCTAACCCTAACACTAACACTAACACTAACCCTAACCCATACCCTACGCTGTACCCGAAGCCCTCCCCGATCCCGTACCCTAAGCCGTACCCTAACCCTAACCCTAAGCCTAAACCTAACCCTAGGCTACCCTTGACTGCTTCTGCCTCCAATAGATTTCCTAAGCACTAGTGTTTTAAGGAACAGCTTAAAAAGAGAATCCTAATGTGATTTCTTTATAATGGGTGTGTTCCTTATCTTATCCTAGTGTCTAAACACTTCTCCATGGCTGGACCCCCAAATAATATTCTTTATGTGCTAAGGGGTATCTAGAGAGTGGGATAGGTTTAATAACTACCCTAACCCTAACACGTACCCTAACCCTAACCACTACCCTAATCCTAAACCGTACCCTAAACCGAGCCCTAACCCTAACACTAACCCTAACCCTAACCCTAACCCATAACCTACGCCGTACCCGAAGCCCTCCCCGAACCCGTACCCTAAGTAGTACCCTAAGCCTAACCCTAAGCCTAAATCTAACCCTAGGCTACCCTTGACTGCTTCTGCCCCCAAGAGATTTCCTAAGCACTAGTGTTTTAAGCAACAGATTAAAAAGAGAATCCTAATGTGATTTCTTTATAATGCGTGTGTTCCTTATATTATCCTAGTGTCTAAACTCTTCTCCATGGGTGGACCCCTAAATAATATTCCTTTACGTGCTAATGTGTATCTAGAGAGTATGATAGGTTTAATAACTACCCTAACCCTAACACGTACCCTAACCTTAACCCCTAGCCTAACCCTAACGCATACCCGAACCCTAACCCCTACCCTAACTCTAACACGTACCCTAATCCTAACCCGTACACTAAACCGAGCCCTAAAACTAAGCCTAACCCTAACCCTAACCCTAAACCATACCCTACGCCGTACCCGAACCCCTCCCCGAACCCGTACCCTAAGCCGTACCCTAGCCTAACCCTAAGCCTAACCCTAACCCTAGGCTACCCTTGACTGCTTCTGCCTCCAATAGATTTCCTAAGCACTAGTGTTTTAAGGAACAGCTTAAAAATAGAATCGTAATGTGATTTTTTATAATGGGTGTGTTCCTTATCTTATCCTAGTGTCTAAACTATTCTCCATGGCTGGACCCCCAAATAATATTCCTTTACATGCTAAGGGATATCTAGAGAGTGGGATAGGTTTAATAAGTACCCTAACCCTAACACGTACCCTAATCCTAACCCCTACCCTAACCCTAACACGTACCCTAATCCTAAACCGTACCCTAAACCGAACCCTAACCCTAACACTAACCCTAACCCTATCACATACCCTACGCCGTACCTGAAGACCTCCCCGAACCCGTACCCTAAGCCGTACCCTAAGCCTAACCCTAAGCCTAACCATAACCCTAGGCTACCCTTGACTGCTTCTGCCTCCAATAGATTTCCTAAGCACTAGTGTTTTAAGGAACAGCTTAGAAAGAGAATCCTAATGTGATTTCTTTATAATGGGTGTGTTCCTTATCTTATCCTAGTGTCTAAACTCTTCTCCATGGCTGGACCCCCAAATAATATTCCTTTACGTGATAAGGGTATCTAGAGAGTGGGATAGGTTTAATAACTAACCTAACCCTAATGCGTACCCTAACCCTTACACCTATCCTAACTCTTACACGTACCCTAATCCTAACCCGTACCCTAAACCGAGCCCTAACCCTAACACTAACCCTAACCCTAACCCTAACCCATACCCTACGCCGTACCCGAAGCCCTCCCGGAACCCGTACCCTAAGCCGTACCCTAAGACTAACCCTAAGCCTAAACCTAACCCTAGGCTACCCTTGACTGCTTCTGCCTCCAATAGATTTCCTAAGCACTAGTGTTTTAAGGAAGAGCTTAAAAAGAGAATCCTAATGTGATTTCTTTATAATGGGTGTGTTCCTTATCTTATCCTAGTGTCTAAACTCTTCTCCATGGCTGGACCCCAAATAATATTCCTTTACATGCTAAGGTGTATCTAGAGAGTGGGATAGGTTTAATAACTACCCTAATTCTAACGCGTACCCTAACCCTAACCCCTACCCTAACCCTAACACGTACCCTAATCCTAAACCGTACCCTAAACCGAGCCCTAACCCTAACACTAACCCTAACCCTAACCCTAACCCATAAACTACTCCGTGCCCGAACCCCTCCCCGAACCCATACCCTAAGCCGTACCCTAACCCTAACCCTAAGCCTAAATCTAACCCTAGGCTACCCTTGACTGCTTCTGCCCCCAAGAGATTTCCTAAGCACTAGTGTTTTAAGCAACAGCTTAAAAAGAGAATCCTAATGTGATTTCTTTATAATGCGTGTGTTCCTTATATTATCCTAGTGTCTAAACTCTTCTCCATGGGTGGACCCCTAAATAATATTCCTTTACGTGCTAATGTGTATCTAGAGAGTATGATAGGTTTAATAACTACCCTAACCCTAACACGTACCCTAACCTTAACCCCTAGCCTAACCCTAACGCATACCCGAACCCTAACACCTACCCTAACTCTAACACGTACCCTAATCCTAACCCGTACACTAAACCGAGCCCTAAAACTAAGCCTAACCCTAACCCTAACCCTAAACCATACCCTACGCCGTACCCGAACCCCTCCCCGAACCCGTACCCTAAGCCGTACCCTAGCCTAACCCTAAGCCTAAACCTAACCCTAGGCTACCCTTGACTGCTTCTGCCTCCAATAGATTTCCTAAGCACTAGTGTTTTAAGGAACAGCTTAAAAATAGAATCCTAATGTGATTTTTTATAATGGGTGTGTTCCTTATCTTATCCTAGTGTCTAAACTATTCTCCATGGCTGGACCCCCAAATAATATTCCTTTACATGCTAAGGGATATCTAGAGAGTGGGATAGGTTTAATAAGTACCCTAACCCTAACACGTACCCTAATCCTAACCCCTACCCTAACCCTAACACGTACCCTAATCCTAAACCGTACCCTAAACCGAACCCTAACCCTAACACTAACCCTAACCCTATCCCATACCCTACGCCGTACCTGAAGCCCTCCCCGAACCCGTACCCTAAGCCGTACCCTAAGCCTAACTCTAAGCCTAACCATAACCCTAGGCTACCCTTGACTGCTTCTGCCTCCAATAGATTTCCTAAGCACTAGTGTTTTAAGGAACAGCTTAAAAAGAGAATCCTAATGTGATTTCTTTATAATGTTTGTGTTCCTTGTCTTATCCTACTGTCTACACTCTTCTCCATGGCTGGACCCCCAAATAATATTCCTTTACGTGCTAAGGGTATCTAGAGAGTGGGATAGGTTTAATAACTACCCTAAGCCTAAGGCGTACCCTAACCCTAACCCGTACCCTAAACCGAGCCCTATCCCTAACACTAAACCTAATCCTAACCCTAACCCATACCCTACGCCGTACCCGAAACCCTCCCCGAACCCGTACCCTAAGCAGTACCCTAAGCCTAACCCTAAGCCTAACCCTAACCCTAGGCTACCCTTGACTGCTTTTGCCTGCAATAGGTTTCCTAAGCACTAGTGTTTTAAGGAACAGCTTAAAAAGAGAATTCTAATGTGATTTCTTTATAATGGGTGTTTTCCTTATCTTATCCTAGTATCTAAACTCTTCTCCACGGCTGGACCCCCAAATAATATTCCTTTACGTGCTAAGGGGTATCTAGAGAGTGGGATAGGTTTAATCACTACCCTAACCCTAACACGTACATTAACCCTAACAACTATCCTAACCCTAACACGTACCCTAATCCTAACCCGTTCCGTAAACCGAGCCCTAACCCTAACACTAACCCTAACCCTAACCCTAACCCATACCCTACGCCGTATGCGAAGCCCTCCCCGAACCCGTACCCTTAGCCGTACGCTAACCCTAACCCTAAGCCTAAACCTAACCCTAGGCTACCCTTGACTGCTTCTGCCTCCAATAGATTTCCTAAGCACTAGTGTTTTAAGGAACAGCTTAAAAAGAGAATCCTAATGTGATTTCTTTATAATGGGTGTGTTCCTTATCTTATCCTAGTGTCTAAACTCTTCTCCATGGCTGTACCTCCAAATAATATTCCATTACGTGCTAAGGGGTATCTAGAGTGTGGGATAGGTTTAATAACTACCCTAACGCTAACGCGTACCCTAACCCTAACCCCTACCCTAACCCTAACACGTACCCTAATCCTAACCAATACCCTAAACCGAGCCCTAACCCTAAAACTAACCCTAACACTTACCCTAACCCATATCCTACGATGTACCCGAAGCCCTCCCCGAACCCGTACCCTAAGCCCTACCCTAAGCCTAACCCTAAGCCTAAACCTAACCCTAGGCTACCCTTGAATGCTTCTGCCTCCAATAGATTTCCTAAGCACTAGTGTTTTAAGGAAGAGCTTAAAAAGAGAATCCTAATGTGATTTCTTTATAATGGGTGTGTTCCTTATCTTATCCTAGTGTCTAAACTCTTCTCCATGGCTGGACCCCCAAATAATATTCTTTATGTGCTAAGGGGTATCTAGAAAGTGGGATATGTTTAATAACTACCCTAACCCTAACACGTACCCTAATCCTAACCCGTAACCTAAACTGAGCCCTTAACCTAACACTAACACTAACACTAACCCTAACCCATAACCTACGCCGTACCCGAAGCCCTCCCCGAACCCGTACCCTAAGTAGTACCCTAAGCCTAACCCTAAGCCTAAATCTAACCCTAGGCTACCCTTGACTGCTTCTGCCCCCAAGAGATTTCCTAAGCACTAGTGTTTTAAGCAACAGCTTAAAAAGAGAATCCTAATGTGATTTCTTTATAATGCGTGTGTTCCTTATATTATCCTAGGGTCTAAACTCTTCTCCATGGGTGGACCCCTAAATAATATTCCTTTACGTGCTAATGTGTATCTAGAGAGTATGATAGGTTTAATAACTACCCTAACCCTAACACGTACCCTAACCTTAACCCCTAGCCTAACCCTAACGCATACCCGAACCCTAACCCCTACCCTAACTCTAACACGTACCCTAATCCTAACCCGTACACTAAACCGAGCCCTAACACTAAGCCTAACCCTAACCCTAACCCTAACCCATACCCTACATCGTACCCGAAGCCTTCCCCGAACCCATACCCTAAGCCGTACCCTAAGCCTAACCCTAAGCCTAACCCTAACCCTAGGCTACCCTTGACTGCTTCTGCCTCCAATAGATTTCCTAAGCACTAGTGTGTTAAGGAACAGCTTAGAAAGAGAATCCTAATGTGATTTCTTTATAATGGGTGTGTTCCTTATCTTATCCTAGTGTCTAAACTCTTCTCCATGGCTGGACCTCCAAATAATATTCCTTTACCTGCTAAAGGGTATCTAGAGAGTGGGATAGGTTTAATAAATACCCTACCCCTAACACGTACCCTAACCCTAACCCCTACCCTAACCCTAACACGTACCCTAATCCTAACCAATACCCTAAACCGAGCCCTAAACCTAAAACTAACCCTAACCCTAACCCTAACCCATACCCTACGCCGTACCCGAAGACCTCCCCGAACCCGTACCCTAAGCCCTACCCTAAGCCTAACCCTAAGCCTAAACCTAACCCTAGGCTACCCTTGACTGCTTCTGCCTCCAATAGATTTCCTAAGCATTAGTGCTTTAAGGGAGAGTTTAAAAATAGTATCCTAATGTGATTTCTTTATAATGGCTGTTTTCCTTATCTTATCCTAGTGTCTAAACTCTTCTCCAGGGCTGGACCCCCAAATAATATTCCTTTACATGCTAAGGGATATCTAGAGAGTGGGATAGGTTTAATAAGTACCCTAACCCTAACACGTACCCTAATCCTAACCCCTACCCTAACCCTAACACGTACCCTAATCCTAAACCGTACCCTAAACCGAACCCTAACCCTAACACTAACCCTAACCCTATCACATACCCTACGCCGTACCTGAAGACCTCCCCGAACCCGTACCCTAAGCCGTACCCTAAGCCTAACCCTAAGCCTAACCATAACCCTAGGCTACCCTTGACTGCTTCTGCCTCCAATAGATTTCCTAAGCACTAGTGTTTTAAGGAACAGCTTAGAAAGAGAATCCTAATGTGATTTCTTTATAATGGGTGTGTTCCTTATCTTATCCTAGTGTCTAAACTCTTCTCCATGGCTGGACCCCCAAATAATATTCCTTTACGTGATAAGGGTATCTAGAGAGTGGGATAGGTTTAATAACTAACCTAACCCTAATGCGTACCCTAACCCTTACACCTATCCTAACTCTTACACGTACCCTAATCCTAACCCGTACCCTAAACCGAGCCCTAACCCTAACACTAACCCTAACCCTAACCCTAACCCATACCCTACGCCGTACCCGAAGCCCTCCCGGAACCCGTACCCTAAGCCGTACCCTAAGACTAACCCTAAGCCTAAACCTAACCCTAGGCTACCCTTGACTGCTTCTGCCTCCAATAGATTTCCTAAGCACTAGTGTTTTAAGGAAGAGCTTAAAAAGAGAATCCTAATGTGATTTCTTTATAATGGGTGTGTTCCTTATCTTATCCTAGTGTCTAAACTCTTCTCCATGGCTGGACCCCAAATAATATTCCTTTACATGCTAAGGTGTATCTAGAGAGTGGGATAGGTTTAATAACTACCCTAATTCTAACGCGTACCCTAACCCTAACCCCTACCCTAACCCTAACACGTACCCTAATCCTAAACCGTACCCTAAACCGAGCCCTAACCCTAACACTAACCCTGACCCTAACCCTAACCCATAAACTACTCCGTGCCCGAACCCCTCCCCGAACCCATACCCTAAGCCGTACCCTAACCCTAACCCTAAGCCTAAATCTAACCCTAGGCTACCCTTGACTGCTTCTGCCCCCAAGAGATTTCCTAAGCACTAGTGTTTTAAGCAACAGCTTAAAAAGAGAATCCTAATGTGATTTCTTTATAATGCGTGTGTTCCTTATATTATCCTAGTGTCTAAACTCTTCTCCATGGGTGGACCCCTAAATAATATTCCTTTACGTGCTAATGTGTATCTAGAGAGTATGATAGGTTTAATAACTACCCTAACCCTAACACGTACCCTAACCTTAACCCCTAGCCTAACCCTAACGCATACCCGAACCCTAACACCTACCCTAACTCTAACACGTACCCTAATCCTAACCCGTACACTAAACCGAGCCCTAAAACTAAGCCTAACCCTAACCCTAACCCTAAACCATACCCTACGCCGTACCCGAACCCCTCCCCGAACCCGTACCCTAAGCCGTACCCTAGCCTAACCCTAAGCCTAAACCTAACCCTAGGCTACCCTTGACTGCTTCTGCCTCCAATAGATTTCCTAAGCACTAGTGTTTTAAGGAACAGCTTAAAAATAGAATCCTAATGTGATTTTTTATAATGGGTGTGTTCCTTATCTTATCCTAGTGTCTAAACTATTCTCCATGGCTGGACCCCCAAATAATATTCCTTTACATGCTAAGGGATATCTAGAGAGTGGGATAGGTTTAATAAGTACCCTAACCCTAACACGTACCCTAATCCTAACCCCTACCCTAACCCTAACACGTACCCTAATCCTAAACCGTACCCTAAACCGAACCCTAACCCTAACACTAACCCTAACCCTATCCCATACCCTACGCCGTACCTGAAGCCCTCCCCGAACCCGTACCCTAAGCCGTACCCTAAGCCTAACTCTAAGCCTAACCATAACCCTAGGCTACCCTTGACTGCTTCTGCCTCCAATAGATTTCCTAAGCACTAGTGTTTTAAGGAACAGCTTAAAAAGAGAATCCTAATGTGATTTCTTTATAATGTTTGTGTTCCTTGTCTTATCCTACTGTCTACACTCTTCTCCATGGCTGGACCCCCAAATAATATTCCTTTACGTGCTAAGGGTATCTAGAGAGTGGGATAGGTTTAATAACTACCCTAAGCCTAAGGCGTACCCTAACCCTAACCCGTACCCTAAACCGAGCCCTATCCCTAACACTAAACCTAATCCTAACCCTAACCCATACCCTACGCCGTACCCGAAACCCTCCCCGAACCCGTACCCTAAGCAGTACCCTAAGCCTAACCCTAAGCCTAACCCTAACCCTAGGCTACCCTTGACTGCTTTTGCCTGCAATAGGTTTCCTAAGCACTAGTGTTTTAAGGAACAGCTTAAAAAGAGAATTCTAATGTGATTTCTTTATAATGGGTGTTTTCCTTATCTTATCCTAGTATCTAAACTCTTCTCCACGGCTGGACCCCCAAATAATATTCCTTTACGTGCTAAGGGGTATCTAGAGAGTGGGATAGGTTTAATCACTACCCTAACCCTAACACGTACATTAACCCTAACAACTATCCTAACCCTAACACGTACCCTAATCCTAACCCGTTCCGTAAACCGAGCCCTAACCCTAACACTAACCCTAACCCTAACCCTAACCCATACCCTACGCCATATGCGAAGCCCTCCCCGAACCCGTACCCTTAGCCGTACGCTAACCCTAACCCTAAGCCTAAACCTAACCCTAGGCTACCCTTGACTGCTTCTGCCTCCAATAGATTTCCTAAGCACTAGTGTTTTAAGGAACAGCTTAAAAAGAGAATCCTAATGTGATTTCTTTATAATGGGTGTGTTCCTTATCTTATCCTAGTGTCTAAACTCTTCTCCATGGCTGTACCTCCAAATAATATTCCATTACGTGCTAAGGGGTATCTAGAGTGTGGGATAGGTTTAATAACTACCCTAACGCTAACGCGTACCCTAACCCTAACCCCTACCCTAACCCTAACACGTACCCTAATCCTAACCAATACCCTAAACCGAGCCCTAACCCTAAAACTAACCCTAACACTTACCCTAACCCATATCCTACGATGTACCCGAAGCCCTCCCCGAACCCGTACCCTAAGCCCTACCCTAAGCCTAACCCTAAGCCTAAACCTAACCCTAGGCTACCCTTGAATGCTTCTGCCTCCAATAGATTTCCTAAGCACTAGTGTTTTAAGGAAGAGCTTAAAAAGAGAATCCTAATGTGATTTCTTTATAATGGGTGTGTTCCTTATCTTATCCTAGTGTCTAAACTCTTCTCCATGGCTGGACCCCCAAATAATATTCTTTATGTGCTAAGGGGTATCTAGAAAGTGGGATATGTTTAATAACTACCCTAACCCTAACACGTACCCTAATCCTAACCCGTAACCTAAACTGAGCCCTAAACCTAACACTAACACTAACACTAACCCTAACCCATAACCTACGCCGTACCCGAAGCCCTCCCCGAACCCGTACCCTAAGTAGTACCCTAAGCCTAACCCTAAGCCTAAATCTAACCCTAGGCTACCCTTGACTGCTTCTGCCCCCAAGAGATTTCCTAAGCACTAGTGTTTTAAGCAACAGCTTAAAAAGAGAATCCTAATGTGATTTCTTTATAATGCGTGTGTTCCTTATATTATCCTAGGGTCTAAACTCTTCTCCATGGGTGGACCCCTAAATAATATTCCTTTACGTGCTAATGTGTATCTAGAGAGTATGATAGGTTTAATAACTACCCTAACCCTAACACGTACCCTAACCTTAACCCCTAGCCTAACCCTAACGCATACCCGAACCCTAACCCCTACCCTAACTCTAACACGTACCCTAATCCTAACCCGTACACTAAACCGAGCCCTAACACTAAGCCTAACCCTAACCCTAACCCTAACCCATACCCTACATCGTACCCGAAGCCTTCCCCGAACCCATACCCTAAGCCGTACCCTAAGCCTAACCCTAAGCCTAACCCTAACCCTAGGCTACCCTTGACTGCTTCTGCCTCCAATAGATTTCCTAAGCACTAGTGTGTTAAGGAACAGCTTAGAAAGAGAATCCTAATGTGATTTCTTTATAATGGGTGTGTTCCTTATCTTATCCTAGTGTCTAAACTCTTCTCCATGGCTGGACCTCCAAATAATATTCCTTTACCTGCTAAAGGGTATCTAGAGAGTGGGATAGGTTTAATAAATACCCTACCCCTAACACGTACCCTAACCCTAACCCCTACCCTAACCCTAACACGTACCCTAATCCTAACCAATACCCTAAACCGAGCCCTAAACCTAAAACTAACCCTAACCCTAACCCTAACCCATACCCTACGCCGTACCCGAAGACCTCCCCGAACCCGTACCCTAAGCCCTACCCTAAGCCTAACCCTAAGCCTAAACCTAACCCTAGGCTACCCTTGACTGCTTCTGCCTCCAATAGATTTCCTAAGCATTAGTGCTTTAAGGGAGAGTTTAAAAATAGTATCCTAATGTGATTTCTTTATAATGGCTGTTTTCCTTATCTTATCCTAGTGTCTAAACTCTTCTCCAGGGCTGGACCCCCAAATAATATTCCTTTACGTGCTAAGGGGTATCTAGAGAGTGGGATAGGTTTAATCACTACTGTAACCCTAACACGTACATTATCCCTAACCACTATCCTAACCCTAACACGTACCCTAATCCTAACCCGTACCCTAATCCGAGCCCTAACCCTAACACTAACCCTAACCCTAACCCTAACCCATACCCTACGCCGTACCCGAAGCCCTCCCCGAACCCGTACCCTAAGCCGTACGCTAACCCTAACACTAAGCCTAACCCTAACCCTAGGCTACCCTTGACAGCTTCTGCCTCCAATAGATTTCCTAAGCACAAGTGTTTTAAGGAACAGCTTAAAAAGAGAATCCTAATGTGATTTCTTTATAATGGGTGTGTTCCTTATCTTATCCTAGTGTCTAAACTCTTCTCCATGCCTGGACCCCCAAATAATATTCCTTTACGTGCTAAGGGGTATCTAGAGAGTGGGATAGGTTTAATAACTACCCTAAACCTAACGCGTACCCTAACCCTAACCCCTACCCTAACCCTAACACGTACCCTAATCCTAACACATACCCTAAACCGAGGCCTAACCCTAACACTAACCCTAATACTAACCCTAACCCATACCCTACGCCGTACCCGAACCCCTCCCCGAACCCGTACCCTAAGCCGTACCCTAAGCCTAACCCTAACCCTAGGCTACCCTTGACTGCTTCTGCCTCCAATAGATTTCCTAAGCACTAGTGTTTTAAGGAACAGCTTAAAAAGAGAATCCTAATGTGATTTCTTTATAATGTATGTGTTCCTTATCTTATCCTAGTGTCTAAACTCTTCTCCATGGCTGGACCTGCAAATAATATTCCTTTACGTGCTACGGGGTATCTAGAGAGTGGGATAGGTTTAATAACTACCCTAACCCTAACGCGTACCCTAACCCTAACCCCTACCCTAACCCTAACACGTACCCTGATCCTAACCAACACCCTAAACCGAGGCCTAACCCTAACACTAACCCTAACCCTAACCCTAACCCATACCCTACGCCGTACCCGAAGCCCTCCCCAAACCCGTACCCTAAGCAGTACCCTAAGCCTAACCCTAAGCATAACACTAACCGTAGGCTACCCTTGACTGCTTCTGCCTCCAATAGATTTCCTAAGCACTAGTGTTTTAAGCAACAGCTTAAAAAGAGAATCCTAATGTGATTTCTTTATAATGGGTGTGTTCCTTATCTTATCCTAGTGTCTAAACTCTTCTCCATGGCTGGACCCCCAAATAATATTCCTTTACGTGCTAATGTGTATCTAGAGAGTATGATAGGTTCAATAACTACACTAACCCTAACACGTACCCTAACCCTAACCCCTACCCTAACCCTAACGCGTACCCTAACCCTAACCCCTACCCTAACCCTAACATGTACCCTAAACCTAACCCATACCCTAAATCGAGCCCTAACCCTAACACTAACCCTAATCCTAACCCTAACCCATACCCTACGCCGTACCCGAAGCCCTCCCCGAACCCGTACCCTAAGCCGTACCCTAAGCCTAACCCTAACCTAACCCTAACCCTAGGCTACCCTTGACTGCTTCTGCCTCCAATAGATTTCCGAAGCACTAGTGTTTTAAGGAACAGCTTAAAAAGAGAATCCTAATGTGATTTCTTTATAATGGGTGTGTTCCTTATCTTATCTTAGTGTCTAAACTCTTCTCCATGGCTGGACCTCCAAATAATATTCCTTTACGTGCTAAGGGGTATCTAGAGAGTGGGGTAGGTTTAATAACTACCCTAACGCTAACGCGTACCCTAACCCTAACCCCTACCCTCACCCTAACACGTACCCTAATCCTAACCAATACCCTAAACGGAGCCCTAAACCTAAAACTAACCCTAACCCTAACCCTAACCCATACCCTACGCCGTACCCGAAGACCTCCCCGAACCCGTACCCTAAGCCCTACCCTAAGCCTAACCCTAAGCCTAAACCTAACCCTAGGCTACCCTTGACTGTTTCTGCCTCCAATAGATTTCCTAAGCATTAGTGCTTTAAGGGAGAGCTTAAAAAGAGAATCCTAATGTGATTTCTTTATAATGGCTGTTTTCCTTATCTTATCCTAGTGTCTAAACTCTTCTCCAGGGCTGGACCCCCAAATAATATTCGTTTACGTGCTAAGGGGTATCTAGAGAGTGGGATAGGTTTAATCAGTACTGTAACCCTAACACGTACATTATCCCTAACCACTATCCTAACCCTAACACGTACCCTAATCCTAACCCGTACCCTAATCCGAGCCCTAACCCTAACACTAACCCTAACCCTAACCCTAACCCATACCCTACGCCGTACCCGAAGCCCTCCCCGAACCCGTACCCTAAGCCGTACGCTAACCCTAACACTAAGCCTAACATTAACCCTAGGCTACCCTTGACAGCTTCTGCCTCCAATAGATTTCCTAAGCACAAGTGTTTTAAGGAACAGCTTAAAAAGAGAATCCTAATGTGATTTCTTTATAATGGGTGTGTTCCTTATCTTATCCTAGTGTCTAAACTCTTCTCCATGCCTGGACCCCCAAATAATATTCCTTTACGTGCTAAGGGGTATCTAGAGAGTGGGATAGGTTTAATAACTACCCTAAACCTAACGCATACCCTAACCCTAACCCCTACCCTAACCCTAACACGTACCCTAATCCTAACACATACCCTAAACCGAGCCCTAACCCTAACACTAACCCTAATCCTAACCCTAACCCATACCCTACGCCGTACCCGAACCCCTCCCCGAACCCGTACCCTAAGCCGTACCCTAAGCCTAACCCTAACCCTAGGCTACCCTTGACTGCTTCTGCCTCCAATAGATTTCCTAAGCACTAGTGTTTTAAGGAACAGCTTAAAAAGAGAATCCTAATGTGATTTCTTTATAATTGGTGTGTTCCTTATCTTATTCTAGTGTCTAAACTCTTCTCCATTGCTGGACCTCCAAATAATATTCCTTTACGTGCTCAGGAGTATCTAGAGAGTGGGATAGGTTTAATAACCACCTTAACGCTAACGCGTACCCTAACCCTAACCCCTACCCTAACCCTAACACGTACCCTAATCCTAAACCGTACCCTAAACCGAGACCTAACCCTAACACTAACCCTAAACTTAACACTAACCCATACCCTACGCCATACCCGAAGACCTCCCCGAACCCATACCCTAAGCCGTACCCTAACCCTAACCCTAAGCCTAACCCTATCCCTAGGCTACCCTTGACTGCTTCTGCCTCCAATAGATTTCCTAAGCACTAGTGTTTTAAGGAACAGCTTAAAAAGAGAATCCTAATGTGATTTCTTTATATCGTATGTGTTCCTTATCTTATCCTAGTGTCTAAACTCTTCTCCATGGCTGGACCTCCAAATAATATTCCTTTACGTGCTACGGGGTATCTAGAGAGTGGGATAGGTTTAATAACTACCCTAACCCTAACGCGTACCCTAACCCTAACCCCTACCCTAACCCTAACACGTACCCTAATCCTAACCAACACCCTAAACCGAGGCCTAACCCTAACACTAACCCTAACCCTTACGCTAACCCATACCCTACGCCGTACCCGAAGCCCTCCCCAAACCCGTACCCTAAGCAGTACCCTAAGCCTAACCCTAAGCATAACACTAACCGTAGGCTACCCTTGACTGCTTCTGCCTCCAATAGATTTCCTAAGCACTAGTGTTTTAAGCAACAGCTTAAAAAGAGAATCCTAATGTGATTTCTTTATAATGGGTGTGTTCCTTATCGTATCCTAGTGTCTAAACTCTTCTCCATGGCTGGACCCCCAAATAATATTCCTTTACGTGCTAATGTGTATCTAGAGAGTATGATAGGTTCAATAACTACACTAACCCTAACACGTACTCTAACCCTAACCCCTACCCTAACCCTAACGCGTACCCTAACCCTAACCCCTACACTAACCCTAACATGTACCCTAATCCTAACCCATACCCAAATCGAGCCCTAACCCTAACACTAACCCTAATCCTAACCCTAACCCATACCCTACGCTGTACCCGAAGCCCTCCCCGAACCCGTACCCTAAGCCGTACCCTAAGCCTAACCCTAAGCCTAAACCTAACCCTAGGCTACCCTTGACTGCTTCTGCCCCCAAGAGATTTCCTAAGCAGTAGTGTTTTAAGCAACAGCTTAAAAAGAGAATCCTAATGTGATTTCTTTATAATGGGTGTGTTCCTTATCTTATCCTAGTGTCTAAACTCTTCTCCATGGCTGGACCCCCAAATAATATTCCTTTACGTGCTAAGGGGTATCTAGAGAGTGGGATAGGTTTAATAACTACCCTAACCCTAAGGCGTACCCTAACCCTAACCCGTACCCTAAACCGAGCCCTATCCCTAACACTAACCCTAATCCTAACACTAACCCATACCCTACGCCGTACCCGAACCCCTCCACGAACCCGTACCCTAAGAAGTACCCTAAGCCTAACCCTAAGCCTAACCCTAACCCTAGGCTACCCTTGACTGCTTCTGCCTGCAATAGGTTTCCTAAGCACTAGTTTTTTAAGGAACAGCTTAAAAAGAGAATTGTAATGTGATTTCTTTATAATGGGTGTTTTCCTTATCTTATCCTAGTATCTAAACACTTCTCCATGGCTGGACCCCCAAATAATATTCCTTTACGTGCTAAGGGGTATCTAGAGAGTGGGATAGGTTTAATCACTACCCTAACCCTAACACGTACATTAACCCTAATCACTATCCTAACCCTAACACGTACCCTAATCCTAACCCGTTCCGTAAACCGAGCCCTAACCCTAACACTAACCCTAACCCTAACCCTAACCCATACCCTACGCCGTACCCGAAGCCTTCCCCGAACCCGTACCCTTAGCCGTACGCTAACCCTAACCCTAAACCTAACCCTAACCCTAGGCTACCCTTGACTGCTTCTGCCTCCAATAGATTTCCTAAGCACTAGTGTTTTAAGGAACAGCTTAAAAAGAGAATCCTAATGTGATTTCTTTATAATGGGTGTGTTCCTTATCTTATCCTAGTGTCTAAACTCTTCTCCATGGCTGGACCCCCAAATAATATTCCTTTACGTGCTAAAGGGTATCTAGAGAGTGGGATAGGTTTAATTACTACCCTAACCCTAACACGTACACAAACCCTAACCACTACCCTAACCCTAAGACGTACCCTAATCCTAACCACTACCCTAATCCTAAACCGTACCCTAAACCGAGCCCTAACCCTAACACTAACCCTAACCCTAACCCATAACCTACGCCGTACCCGAAGCCCTCCCCGAACCCGTACCCTAAGTAGTACCCTAAGCCTAACCCTAAGCCTAAATCTAACCCTAGGCTACCCTTGACTGCTTCTGCCCCCAAGAGATTTCCTAAGCAGTAGTGTTTTAAGCAACAGCTTAAAAAGAGAATCCTAATGTGATTTCTTTATAATGCGTGTGTTCCTTATATTATCCTAGTGTCTAAACTCTTCTCCATGGGTTGACCCCTAAATAATATTCCTGTACGTGCTAATGTGTATCTAGAGAGTATGATAGGTTTAATAACTACCCTAACCCTAACACGTACCCTAACCCTAACCCCTACCCTAACACTAACGCGTACCCTAACCCTAACCCCTACCCTAACCCTAACACGTACCCTAACCCTAACCCCTACCCTAACCCTAACACGTACCCTAATCCTAACCCGTACCCTAATCTGAGCCCTAATCCTAACATTAAACCAAACCCTAACCCTAACACATACCCTACGCCGTACCCGAAGCCCTCCCCTAACCCGTACCCTAAGCCGTACCCTAAGCCTAACCCTAAGCCTAACCCTAACCCTAGGCTACCCTTGACTGCTTCTGCCTCCAATAGATTTCCTAAGCACTAGTGTATTAAGGAACAGCTTAAAAAGAGAATCCTAATGTGATTTCTTTATAATGGGTGTGTTCCTTATCTTATCCTAGTGTCTAAACTCTTCTCCATGGCTGGACCCCCAAATAATATTCCTTATGTGCTAAGGGGTATCTAGAGAGTGGGATAGGTTTAATAACTACCCTAAGGCTAACGTGTACCCTAACCCTAACCCCTACCCTAAACCTAACACGTACCCTAATCCTAAACCATACCCTAAACAGAGCCCTAACCCTAACACTAACACTAACCCTAACCCATACCATACGCCGTGCCCGAACCCCTACCCGAACCCATACCCTAAGCCGTACCCTAACCCTAACCCTAACCCTAGGCTACCCTTGACTGCTTCTGACTCCAATAAATTTCCTAAGCACTAGTGTTTTAAGGAACAGCTTAAAAAGAGAATCCTAATGTGATTTCTTTATAATGGGTGTGTTCCTTATCTTATCCTAGTGTCTAAACTCTTCTCCATGGCTGGACACCCAAATAATATTCCTTTACATGCTAAGGGGTATCTAGAGAGTGGGATAGGTTTAATAATTACCCTAACCCTAACACGTACCCTAATCCTAACCCCTACCCTAACCCTAACACGTTCCCTAATCCTAAACCGTACCCTAAACCGAACCCTAACCCTAACACTAACCCTAACCCTAACCCTAACCCATACCCAATGCCGTACCCGAAGCCCTCCCCGAACCCGTACCCTAAGCCTTACCCTAAGCCTAACCCTAAGCCTAACCCTAACCCTAGGCTACCCTTCACTGCTTCTGTCTCCAATAGATTTCCTAAGCACTAGTGTTTTAAGGAACAGCTTAAAAAGAGAATCCTAATGTGATTTCTTTATAATGGGTGTGTTCCTTATCTTATCCTAGTGTCTAAACTCTTCTCCATGGCTGGACCCCCAAATAATATTCCTTTACGTGGTAAGGGGTATCTAGAGAGTGGGATAAGTTTAATAACTACCCTAACTCTAATGCGTACCCTAACCCTAACCCCTACCCTAACGCTAACACGTACCCTAAACCGAGCCCTAACCCTAACACTAACACTAACCCTAACCCTAACCCATACCCTACGCCGTACCCGAAGCCCCCCCCGAATCCGTACCCTAAGGCGTACTCTAACCCTAACCCTCAGCCTAACACTAACCCTAGGCTACCCTTGACTGCTTCTGCATCCAATAGATTTCCTAAGCACTAGTGTTTTAAGCAACAGCTTAAAAAGAGAATCCTAATATGATTTCTTTATAATGGGTGTGTTCCTTATCTTATCCTAGTGTCTAAACACTTCTCCATGGCTGGAACTCCAAATAATATTCCTTTATGTGCTAAGGGGTATCTAGAGAGTGGGATAGGTTTAATAACTACATTAATCCTAACGCGTACCCTAACCCTAACCCCTACCCTAACCCTAACACGTACCCTAATCCTAAACAATACCCTACACCGAGCCCTAACCCTAACACTAACCCTAACCCTAACCCTAACACATACCCTACGCCATACCCGAAGCCCTCCCCTAATCCTTACCCTAAGCCGTACCCTAAGCCTAACCCTAAGCCTAACCCTAACCCTAGGCTACCCTTGACTGCTTCTGCCTCCAATAGATTTCCTAAGCACTAGTGTTTTAAGGAACAGCTTAAAAAGAGAATCCTAATGTGATTTCTTTATAATGGGTGTGTTCCTTATCTTATCCTAGTGTCTAAACTCTTCTCCATGGCTGGACCCCCAAATAATATTCCTTTACGTGCTAAGGGGTATCTAGAGAGTGGGATAGGTTTAATAACTACCCTAAACCTAATGAGTACCCTAACCCTAACCCCTACCCTAACCGTAACACGTACCCTAATCCTAACCCGTACACTAAACGGAGCCCTTACACTAACACTAACCCTAAACATAATCCTAACCCATACCCTACGCCGTACCCGAACACCTCCCTGAACCCGTACCCTAAGCCGTACCCTAAGCCAAACCCCAAGCCTAACCCTAACCCTAGGCTACCCTTGACTGCTTCTGCCTCCAATAGATTTCCT
Source organism: Balaenoptera physalus (assembly GCF_965194825.1). NCBI lineage: Eukaryota > Metazoa > Chordata > Mammalia > Artiodactyla > Balaenopteridae > Balaenoptera > Balaenoptera physalus. Next base: position 302,080 of record NW_028125917.1, read on the forward strand.
AAGCACTAGTGTTTTAAGGAACAGCTTAAGAAGAGAATCCTAATGTGATTTCTTTATAATAGGTGTCTTCCTTATCTTATCCTAGTGTCTAAACTCTTCTCCATGGCTGGACCCCCAAATAATATTCCTTTACGTGTTAAGGGGTATCTAGAGAGTGAGATAGGTTTAATAACTACCCTAACCCTAACGCGTACCCTAACCCTAACCACTACCGTAACCCTAACACATACCCTAATCCTAACCCGTACCCTAAACCGAGCCCTAACCCTAACACTAACCCAAACATTAACCCTAACCCATACCCTACGCCGTACCCGAAGCCCTCCCCGATCCCGTACCCTAAGCCATACCCTAACCCTAACCCTAAGCCTAACCCTAACCCTAGGCTACCCTTGACTGCTTCTGCCTCCAATAGATTTCCTAAGCACTAGTGTTTTAAGGAACAGCTTAAAAAGAGAATCCTAATGTGATTTCTTTATAATGGGTGTGTTCCTTATCTTATCCTAGTGTCTAAACTCTTTTCCATTGCTGGACCCCCAAATAATATTCCTTTACGTGCTAAGGTGTATCTAGAGAGTGGGATAGGTTTCATAAGTACCTTAACTCTAACGCGTACCCTAGCCCTAACCCCTACCCTAACCCTAACACATAACCTAAACCGAGACCTAACCCTAACACTAACCCTAACCCTAAGCCTAACCCATAGCCTACGCAGTACCCGAACCCCTCCCTGAACCCGTACCCTAAGCCGTACCATAACCCTAACCCTAAGCCTAACCCTAACCCTAGGCTACCCTTGACTGCTTCTGCCTCCAATAGAATTCCTAAGCACTAGTGTTTTAAGGAACAGCTTAAAAAGAGAATCCTAATGTGATTTCTTTATAATGGGTGTGTTCCTTATCTTATCCAAGTGTCTAAACTCTTCTCCATGGCTGGACCCCCAAATAATATTCCTTTACGTTCTAAGGGTTATCTAGAGAGTGGAATACGTTTAATCACTACCCTAACCCTAACACGTACACTAACCCTAACCACAACCCTAACCCTAACACGTACCCTAATCCAAACCCGTACCCTAAACCGAGCCCTAACCCTAACACTAACCCTAACCCTAACCCTAATCCATTCCCTACGCCATACCCGAAGCCGTCCCCGAACCCGTACCCTAAGACGTACCCTAACCCTAACCCTAAGCCTAACCCTAACCCTAGGCTACCCTTGACTGCTTCTGCCTCCATTAGATTTCCTAAGCACTAGTGTTTTAAGGAACAGCTTAAAAAGAGAATCCTAACGTGATTTCTTTATAATGTGTGTGTTCCTTATCTTATCCTAGTGTCTAAACTCTTCTCCATGGCTGGACCTCCAAATAATATTCCTTTACGTTCTAAGGGGTATCTAGAGAGTGGGCTAGGTTTAATAACTACCCTACCCCTAACGCGTACCATAACCCTAACCCCTACCCTAACCCTAACACGTACCCTAATCCTAAACAACACCCTAAACCGAGCCCTAAGCCTAATACTAACCCTAACCCTAACCCTAAACCTAACCCATACCCTACGCAGTACCCGAAGCCCTCCCCGAACCCTTACCCTAAGCCGTACCCTAAGCCGTACCGCAACCCTAACCCTAAGCCTAACCCTAACCCTAGGCTACCCTTGACTGCTTCTGCCTCCATTAGATTTCCTAAGCACTAGTGTTTTAAGGAACAAATTAAAAAGGGAATCCTAATGTGATTTCTTTATAATGGGTGTGTTCCTTATCTTATCCTAGTGTCTAAACTCTTCTCCATGGCTGGACCCCCAAATAATATTCCTTTACGTGCTAAGGTGTATCTAGAGAGTTGGATAGTTTTAATAACTACCATAACTCTAACGCGTACCGTAACCCTAACCCCTACCCTAACCCTAACACGTACCCTAAACCGTGACCTAACCCTAACACTAACACTAAACCTAAGCCTAACCCATACCCGACGCAGTAACCGAACCCCTCCCCGAAACCGTACCCTAAGCCGTACCATAACCCTAACCCTAAGCCTAAGCCTAACCCTAACGCTAACCCTAACCCGAACCCTAACCCTAACCCTAACCCATACCCTACGCCATACCCGAAGCCCTCCCCGAACGCGTACCCTAAGCCGTACCCTAACCCTAACCCTAAGCCTAACCCTAACCCTAGGCTACCCTTGACTGCTTCTGCCTCCAATAGATTTCCTAAGCACTAGTGTTTTAAGGAACAGCTTAAAAAGAGAATCCTAATGTGATTTCTTTATAATGGGTGTGTTCCTTATCTTATCCTAGTGTCTAAACTCTTCTCCATGACTGGACCCCCAAATAATATACTTTATGTGCTAAGGGGTATCTAGAGAGTGGGATAGGTTTAATAACTACCCTAACCCTAACACGTACCCTAAACCTAACCCCTACCCTAACCCTAACACGTACCCTAATCCTAAACCGTACCGTAAACAAAGCCCTAACCCTAACACTAACCCTAACCCTAACCCTAACCCATACCCTATGCCATACCCGAAGCCCTCCCCGAACCTGTACCCTAAGCCGTACCCTAAACCTAACCCTAAGCCTAACCCTAACCCTAGGCTACCCTTTACTGCTTCTGCCTCCAATAGATTTCCTAAGCACTAATGTTTTAAGGAACAGCTTAAAAAGAGAATCCTAATGTGATTTCTTTATAATGTGTGTGTTCCTTATCTTATCCTAGTGTCTAAACTCTTCTCCATGGCTGGACCTCCAAATAATATTCCTTTACGTGTTAAGGGGTATCTAGAGAGTGGGATAGGTTTAATAACTATCCTAACCCTAACGCGTACCCTAACCCTAACCCCTATCCTAACCCTAACACGTACCCTAATCCTAAACAATACCCTAAACCGAGCCCTAACCCTAACACTAACCCTAACCCTAACCCATACCCTACGCCGTACCCGAAGCCCTCCCCGAACCCGTACCCTAAGCCGTACCCTAAGCCGTACCCTAATCCTAACCCTAAGCCTAAACCTTACCCTAGGCTACCCTTGACTGCTTCTGCCTCCAATAGATTTCCTAAGCACTAGTGTTTTAAGTAACAACTTAAAAAGAGAATCCTAATGTGATTTCTTTATAATGGGTGTGTAACTTATCTTATCCTAGTGTCTAAACTCTTTTCCATTGCTGGACCCCCAAATAATATTCCTTTACGTGCTAAGGTGTAACTAGAGAGTGGGATAGGTTTAATACCTACCTTAACTCTAACGCGTACCCTAGCCCTAACACCTACCCTAACCCTAACACGTACCCTAAACCGAGACCTAACCCTAACACTAACCCTAACCCTAAGCCTAACCCATACCCTACGCCGTACCCAAACCCCTCCCCGAACCTGTACCCTAAGCCGTACCCTAACCCTAACCCTAAGCCTAAGCCTAACCCTAACGCTAAACCTAACCCTAACCCTAACCCTAACTCTACCCCTAACCCATACCCTACGCCATACCCGAAGCCCTCCCCGAACGCGTACCCTAAGCCGTACCCTAACCCTAACCCTAAGCCTAACCCTAACCCTAGGCTACCCTTGACTGCTTCTGCCTCCAATAGATTTCCTAAGCACTAGTGTTTTAAGGAACAGCTTAAAAATAGAGTCCTAATGTGATTTCTTTATAATGGGTGTGTTCCTTATCTTATCCTAGTATCTAAACAATTCTCCATGGCTGGACCCCTAAATAATATTCCTTTACGTGCTAAGGGGTATCTAGAGAGTGGGATAGGTTTAATCACTACTGTAACCCTAACACGTACATTATCCCTAACCACTATCCTAACCCTAACACGTACCCTAATCCTAACCCGTAACCTAAACCGAGCCCTAACCCTAACACTAACATTAACACTAACCCTAAACCCTACTCGACGCCGTACCCGAAGCCCTCCCTGAACCCGTACCCTAAGCCGTACCCTAAACCTAACCCTAAGCCTAACCCTAACCCTAGGCTACCCTTGACTGCTTCTGCCTCCAATAGATTTCCTAAGCACTAGTGTTTTAAGGAACAGCTTAAAAAGAGAATCCTAATGTGATTTCTTTATAATGGGTGTGTTCCTTATCTTATCCTAGTGTCTAAACTCTTCTCCATGGCTGAACACCCAAATAATATTCCTTTACGTGCTAATGTGTATCTAGAGAGTATGATAGGTTTAATAACTACCTTAACCCTAACACGTACCCTAACCCTAACCCCTACCCTAACACTAACGCGTACCCTAACCCTAACCCCTACCCTAACCCTAACACGTACCCTAATCCTAACCCGTACCCTAAACCGAGCCCTAACCCTAACACTAACCCAAACCCATACCCTAACACATCCCTTACGCCGTACCCGAACCCCTCCCCGAACCCGTACCCTAAGCCGTACCCTAAGCCTAACCCTATGCCTAACCCTAACCCTAGGCTACCCTTGACTGCTTCTGCCTCCAATAGATTTCCTAAGCACTAGTGTTTTAAGGAACAGCTTAAAAAGAGAATCCCACTGTGATTTCTTTATAATGGGTGTGTTCCTTATCTTATCCTAGTGTCTAAACTCTTCTCGATGGCTGGACCTCCAAATAATATTCCTTTACGTGCTAAGGGGTATCTAGAGAGTGGGATAGGTTTAATAACTACCCTAACGCTAACGTGTACCCTAACCCTAACCCCTACCCTAACCCTAACACGTACCCTAATCCTAACCAATACCTTAAACCGAGCCCTAACCCTAACACTAAACCTAACCCTAACCGTAACCCATACCCTACGCCGTACCCGAAGCCCTCCCCGAACCAGTACCCTAAGCCGTACGCTAACCCTAACACTAAGCCTAACCCTAACCCTAGGCTACCCTTGACAGCTTCTGCCTCCAATAGATTTACTAAGCACTAGTGTTTTAAGGAACAGCTTAAAAAGAGAATCCTAATGTGATTTCTTTATAATGGGTGTGTTCATTATTTTATCCTAGTGTCTAAACTCTTCTCCATGGCTGGACCTCTAAATAATATTCCTTTACGTGCTAAGGGGTATCTAGAGAGTGGGATAGGTTTAATAACTACCCTAACGCTAACGTGTACCCTAACCCTAACCACTACCCTAACCCTAACACATACCCTAATCCTAACCAATACCTTAAACCGAGCCCTAACCCTAACACAAACCCTAACCCTAACCCTAACCCATACCCAACGCCGTACCTTAAGCCCTCCCCTAACCCGTACCATAAGCCGTACGCTAACCCTAACCCTAAGCCTGACCCTAACCCTAAGGTACCCTTGACTGCTTCTGCCTCCAATAGATTTCCTAAGCACTAGTGTTTTAAGGAAGAGCTTAAAAATGGAATCCTAATGTGATTTCTTTATAATGGGTGTGTTCCTTATCTTATCCTAGTGTCTAAACTCTTCTCCATGGCTGGACCCCAAATAATATTCCTTTACGTGATAAGGTGTATCTAGAGAGTTGGATAGGTATAATAACTACCCTAACTCTAACGCGTACCCTAACCCTAACCCCTAACCTAACCCTAACACGTACCCTAATCCTAACCCGTACCCTAAACCGAGCCCTATCCCTAACACTAACCCTAATCCTAACCCTGACCCATACCCTACGCCGTACACGAACCCCTCCTCGAACCCGTACCCTAAGCCGTACCCTAAGCCTAACCCTAAGCCTAACACTAACCCTAGGCTACCCTTGACTGCTTCTGCCTCCAATAGGTTTCCTAAGCACTAGTGTTTTAAGGAACAGCTTAAAAAGAGAGTCCTAATGTGATTTCTTTATAATGGGTGATTTCCTTATCTTATCCTAGTATCTAAACACTTCTCCATGGCTGGACCCCCAAATAATATTCTTTACGTGCTAAGGGGTATCTAGAGAGTGGGATAGGTTTAATCACTACTGTAACCTTAACACGTACATTATCCCTAACCACTATCCTAACCCTAACACGTACCCTAATCCTAACCCGTACCCTAAACCGAGCCCTAACCCTAACACTAACCCTAACCCTAACCCTAACCCATACCCAACGCCGTACCTTAAGCCCACCCCGAACCCGTACCATAAGCCGTACGCTAACCCTAACCCTAAGCCTGACCCTAACCCTAGGCTACCCTTCACTGCTTCTGTCTCCAATAGATTTCCTAAGCACTAGTGTTTTAAGGAACAGCTTAAAAAGAGAATCCTAATGTGATTTCTTTATAATGGGTGTGTTCCTTATCTTATCCTAGTGTTTAAACTCTTCTCCATGGCTAGACCCCCAAATAATATTCCTTTACGTGCTAATGGGTATCTACACAGTGGGATAGGTTTAATAACTACCCTAACTCTAATGCGTACCCTAACCCTAACCCCTACCCTTACCCTAACACGTACCATAATCCTAAACCGTACCCTAAACCGAACCCTAACCCTAACACTAACCCTAACCCTAACCCTAACCCATACCCAATGCCGTACCCGAAGCCCTCCCCGAACCCGTACCCTAAGCCTTACCCTAAGCCTAACCCTAAGCCTAACCCTAACCCTAGGCTACCCTTGACTGCTTCTGCCTCCAATAAATTTCCTAAGCACTAGTGTTTTAAGGAACAGCTTAAAAAGAGAATCCTAATGTGATTTCTTTATAATGGGTGTGTTCCTTATCTTATCCTAGTGTCTAAACTCTTCTCCATGGCTGGACACCCAAATAATATTCCTTTACATGCTAAGGGGTATCTAGAGAGTGGGATAGGTTTAATAATTACCCTAACCCTAACACGTACCCTAATCCTAACCCCTACCCTAACCCTAACACGTTCCCTAATCCTAAACCGTACCCTAAACCGAACCCTAACCCTAACACTAACCCTAACCCTAACCCTAACCCATACCCAATGCCGTACCCGAAGCCCTCCCCGAACCCGTACCCTAAGCCTTACCCTAAGCCTAACCCTAAGCCTAACCCTAACCCTAGCTACCCTTCACTGCTTCTGTCTCCAATAGATTTCCTAAGCACTAGTGTTTTAAGGAACAGCTTAAAAAGAGAATCCTAATGTGATTTCTTTATAATGGGTGTGTTCCTTATCTTATCCTAGTGTCTAAACTCTTCTCCATGGCTGGACCCCCAAATAATATTCCTTTACGTGGTAAGGGGTATCTAGAGAGTGGGATAAGTTTAATAACTACCCTAACTCTAATGCGTACCCTAACCCTAACCCCTACCCTAACGCTAACACGTACCCTAAACCGAGCCCTAACCCTAACACTAACACTAACCCTAACCCTAACCCATACCCTACGCCGTACCCGAAGCCCCCCCCGAATCCGTACCCTAAGGCGTACCCTAACCCTAACCCTCAGCCTAACACTAACCCTAGGCTACCCTTGACTGCTTCTGCATCCAATAGATTTCCTAAGCACTAGTGTTTTAAGCAACAGCTTAAAAAGAGAATCCTAATATGATTTCTTTATAATGGGTGTGTTCCTTATCTTATCCTAGTGTCTAAACACTTCTCCATGGCTGGAACTCCAAATAATATTCCTTTATGTGCTAAGGGGTATCTAGAGATTGGGATAGGTTTAATAACTACATTAATCCTAACGCGTACCCTAACCCTAACCCCTACCCTAACCCTAACACGTACCCTAATCCTAAACAATACCCTACACCGAGCCCTAACCCTAACACTAACCCTAACCCTAACCCTAACACATACCCTACGCCATACCCGAAGCCCTCCCCTAATCCTTACCCTAAGCCGTACCCTAAGCCTAACCCTAAGCCTAACCCTAACCCTAGGCTACCCTTGACTGCTTCTGCCTCCAATAGATTTCCTAAGCACTAGTGTTTTAAGGAACAGCTTAAAAAGAGAATCCTAATGTGATTTCTTTATAATGGGTGTGTTCCTTATCTTATCCTAGTGTCTAAACTCTTCTCCATGGCTGGACCCCCAAATAATATTCCTTTACGTGCTAAGGGGTATCTAGAGAGTGGGATAGGTTTAATAACTACCCTAACCCTAATGAGTACCCTAACCCTAACCCCTACCCTAACCGTAACACGTACCCTAATCCTAACCCGTACACTAAACGGAGCCCTTACACTAACACTAACCCTAAACATAATCCTAACCCATACCCTACGCCGTACCCGAACACCTCCCTGAACCCGTACCCTAAGCCGTACCCTAAGCCAAACCCCAAGCCTAACCCTAACCCTAGGCTACCCTTGACTGCTTCTGCCTCCAATAGATTTCCTAAGCACTAGTGTTTTAAGGAACAGCTTAAGAAGAGAATCCTAATGTGATTTCTTTATAATAGGTGTCTTCCTTATCTTATCCTAGTGTCTAAACTCTTCTCCATGGCTGGACCCCCAAATAATATTCCTTTACGTGTTAAGGGGTATCTAGAGAGTGAGATAGGTTTAATAACTACCCTAACCCTAACGCGTACCCTAACCCTAACCACTACCGTAACCCTAACACATACCCTAATCCTAACCCGTACCCTAAACCGAGCCCTAACCCTAACACTAACCCAAACATTAACCCTAACCCATACCCTACGCCGTACCCGAAGCCCTCCCCGATCCCGTACCCTAAGCCATACCCTAACCCTAACCCTAAGCCTAACCCTAACCCTAGGCTACCCTTGACTGCTTCTGCCTCCAATAGATTTCCTAAGCACTAGTGTTTTAAGGAACAGCTTAAAAAGAGAATCCTAATGTGATTTCTTTATAATGGGTGTGTTCCTTATCTTATCCTAGTGTCTAAACTCTTCTCCATGGGTGGACCCCTAAATAATATTCCTTTACGTGCTAATGTGTATCTAGAGAATATGATAGGTTTAATAACTACCCTAACCCTAACACGTACCCTAACCTTAACCCCTAGCCTAACCCTAACGCATACCCGAACCCTAACCCCTACCCTAACTCTAACACGTACCCTAAACCTAACCCGTACCCTAAACCGAGCCCTAACCCTAACACTGACCCTAACCCTAACCCTAACCCATACCCTACGCCGTGCCCGAACCCCTCCCCGAACCCATACCCTAAGCCGTACCCTAACCCTAACCCTAAGCCTCAGCCTAACCCTAGGCTACCCTTGACTGCTTCTGCCTCCAATAGATTTCCTAAGCACTAGTGTTTTAAGGAACAACTTAAAAAGAGAATCCTAATGTGATTTCTTTATAATGGGTGTGTTCCTTATCTTATCCTAGTGTCTAAACTCTTTTCCATTGCTGGACCCCCAAATAATATTCCTTTACGTGCTAAGGTGTATCTAGAGAGTGGGATAGGTTTCATAAGTACCTTAACTCTAACGCGTACCCTAGCCCTAACCCCTACCCTAACCCTAACACATACCCTAAACCGAGACCTAACCCTAACACTAACCCTAACCCTAAGCCTAACCCATAGCCTACGCCGTACCCGAACCCCTCCCTGAACCCGTACCCTAAGCCATACCATAACCCTAACCCTAAGCCTAACCCTAACCCTAGGCTACCCTTGACTGCTTCTGCCTCCAATAGAATTCCTAAGCACTAGTGTTTTAAGGAACAGCTTAAAAAGAGAATCCTAATGTGATTTCTTTATAATGGGTGTGTTCCTTATCTTATCCAAGTGTCTAAACTCTTCTCCATGGCTGGACCCCCAAATAATATTCCTTTACGTGCTAAGGGTTATCTAGAGAGTGGGATACGTTTAATCACTACCCTAACCCTAACACGTACCCTAACCCTAACCACAACCCTAACCCTAACACGTACCCTAATCCAAACCCGTACCCTAAACCGAGCCCTAACCCTAACACTAACCCTAACCCTAACCCTAATCCATTCCCTACGCCATACCCGAAGCCGTCCCCGAACCCGTACCCTAAGACGTACCCTAACCCTAACCCTAAGCCTAACCCTAACCCTAGGCTACCCTTGACTGCTTCTGCCTCCATTAGATTTCCTAAGCACTAGTGTTTTAAGGAACAGCTTAAAAAGAGAATCCTAACGTGATTTCTTTATAATGTGTGTGTTCCTTATCTTATCCTAGTGTCTAAACTCTTCTCCATGGCTGGACCTCCAAATAATATTCCTTTACCTTCTAAGGGGTATCTAGAGAGTGGGCTAGGTTTAATAACTACCCTACCCCTAACGCGTACCATAACCCTAACCCCTACCCTAACCCTAACACGTACCCTAATCCTAAACAACACCCTAAACCGAGCCCTAAGCCTAATACTAACCCTAACCCTAACCCTAAACCTAACCAATACCCTACGCAGTACCCGAAGCCCTCCCCGAACCCTTACCCTAAGCCGTACCCTAAGCCGTACCGCAACCCTAACCCTAAGCCTAACCCTAACCCTAGGCTACCCTTGACTGCTTCTGCCTCCATTAGATTTCCTAAGCACTAGTGTTTTAAGGAACAAATTAAAAAGGGAATCCTAATGTGATTTCTTTATAATGGGTGTGTTCCTTATCTTATCCTAGTGTCTAAACTCTTCTCCATGGCTGGACCCCCAAATAATATTCCTTTACGTGCTAAGGTGTATCTAGAGAGTTGGATAGTTTTAATAACTACCATAACTCTAACGCGTACCCTAACCCTAACCCCTACCCTAACCCTAACACGTACCCTAAACCGTGACCTAACCCTAACACTAACACTAAACCTAAGCCTAACCCATACCCGACGCAGTAACCGAACCCCTCCCCGAAACCGTACCCTAAGCCGTACCATAACCCTAACCCTAATCCTAAGCCTAACCCTAACGCTAACCCTAACCCGAACCCTAACCCTAACCCTAACCCATACCCTACGCCATACCCGAAGCCCTCCCCGAACGCGTACCCTAAGCCGTACCCTAACCCTAACCCTAAGCCTAACCCTAACCCTAGGCTACCCTTGACTGCTTCTGCCTCCAATAGGTTTCCTAAGCACTAGTGTTTTAAGGAACAGCTTAAAAAGAGAATCCTAATGTGATTTCTTTATAATGGGTGTGTTCCTTATCTTATCCTAGTGTCTAAACTCTTCTCCATGGCTGAACACCCAAATAATATTCCTTTACGTGCTAATGTGTATCTAGAGAGTATGATAGGTTTAATAACTACCTTAACCCTAACACGTACCCTAACCCTAACCCCTACCCTAACACTAACGCGTACCCTAACCCTAACCCCTACCCTAACCCTAACACGTACCCTAATCCTAACCCGTACCCTAAACCGAGCCCTAACCCTAACACTAACCCAAACCCATACCCTAACACATCCCTTACGCCGTACCCGAACCCCTCCCCGAACCCGTACCCTAAGCCGTACCCTAAGCCTAACCCTATGCCTAACCCTAACCCTAGGCTACCCTTGACTGCTTCTGCCTCCAATAGATTTCCTAAGCACTAGTGTTTTAAGGAACAGCTTAAAAAGAGAATCCCACTGTGATTTCTTTATAATGGGTGTGTTCCTTATCTTATCCTAGTGTCTAAACTCTTCTCGATGGCTGGACCTCCAAATAATATTCCTTTACGTGCTAAGGGGTATCTAGAGAGTGGGATAGGTTTAATAACTACCCTAACGAAAACGTGTACCCTAACCCTAACCCCTACCCTAACCCTAACACGTACCCTAATCCTAACCAATACCTTAAACCGAGCCCTAACCCTAACACTAAACCTAACCCTAACTGTAACCCATACCCTACGCCGTACCCGAAGCCCTCCCCGAACCAGTACCCTAAGCCGTACGCTAACCCTAACACTAAGCCTAACCCTAACCCTAGGCTACCCTTGACAGCTTCTGCCTCCAATAGATTTACTAAGCACTAGTGTTTTAAGGAACAGCTTAAAAAGAGAATCCTAATGTGATTTCTTTATAATGGGTGTGTTCATTATTTTATCCTAGTGTCTAAACTCTTCTCCATGGCTGGACCTCTAAATAATATTCCTTTACGTGCTAAGGGGTATCTAGAGAGTGGGATAGGTTTAATAACTACCCTAACGCTAACGTGTACCCTAACCCTAACCACTACCCTAACCCTAACACATACCCTAATCCTAACCAATACCTTAAACCGAGCCCTAACCCTAACACAAACCCTAACCCTAACCCTAACCCATACCCAACGCCGTACCTTAAGCCCTCCCCTAACCCGTACCATAAGCCGTACGCTAACCCTAACCCTAAGCCTGACCCTAACCCTAAGGTACCCTTGACTGCTTCTGCCTCCAATAGATTTCCTAAGCACTAGTGTTTTAAGGAAGAGCTTAAAAATGGAATCCTAATGTGATTTCTTTATAATGGGTGTGTTCCTTATCTTATCCTAGTGTCTAAACTCTTCTCCATGGCTGGACCCCAAATAATATTCCTTTACGTGATAAGGTGTATCTAGAGAGTTGGATAGGTATAATAACTACCCTAACTCTAACGCGTACCCTAACCCTAACCCCTAACCTAACCCTAACACGTACCCTAATCCTAACCCGTACCCTAAACCGAGCCCTATCCCTAACACTAACCCTAATCCTAACCCTGACCCATACCCTACGCCGTACCCGAACCCCTCCTCGAACCCGTACCCTAAGCCGTACCCTAAGCCTAACCCTAAGCCTAACACTAACCCTAGGCTACCCTTGACTGCTTCTGCCTCCAATAGGTTTCCTAAGCACTAGTGTTTTAAGGAACAGCTTAAAAAGAGAGTCCTAATGTGATTTCTTTATAATGGGTGATTTCCTTATCTTATCCTAGTATCTAAACACTTCTCCATGGCTGGACCCCCAAATAATATTCTTTACGTGCTAAGGGGTATCTAGAGAGTGGGATAGGTTTAATCACTACTGTAACCTTAACACGTACATTATCCCTAACCACTATCCTAACCCTAACACGTACCCTAATCCTAACCCGTACCCTAAACCGAGCCCTAACCCTAACACTAACCCTAACCCTAACCCTAACCCATACCCAACGCCGTACCTTAAGCCCACCCCGAACCCGTACCATAAGCCGTACGCTAACCCTAACCCTAAGCCTGACCCTAACCCTAAGGTACCCTTGACTGCTTCTGCCTCCAATAGATTTCCTAAGCACTAGTGTTTTAAGAAACAGCTTAAAAAGAGAATCCTACTGTGATTTATTTATAATGGGTGTGTTCCTAATCTTATCCTAGTGTCTAAACTCTTCTCCATGGCTGGATCTCCAAATAATATTCCTTTACGTGCTAAGGGGTATCTAGAGAGTGGGATAGGTTTAATAACTACCCTAACGCTAACGTGTACACTAACCCTAACCCCTACCCTAACCCTAACACGTACCCTAATCCTAACCAATACCTTAAACCGAGCCCTAACCCTAAAACTAACCCTAACCCATACCCTACGCCGTACCCGAAGCCCTCCCCGAACCCGTACCCTAAGCCGTACCCTAATCCTAACCCTAAGCCTAACACTAACCCTAGGCTACCCTTGACTGCTTCTGCCTCCAATAGGTTTCCTAAGCACTAGTGTTTTAAGGAACAGCTTAAAAAGAGAGTCCTAATGTGATTTCTTTATAATGGGTGTGTTCCTTATCTTATCCTAGTATCTAAACACTTCTCCATGGCTGGACCCCCAAATAATATTCTTTACGTGCTAAGGGGTATCTAGAGAGTGGGATAGGTTTAATCACTACTGTAACCCTAACACGTACATTATCCCTAACCACTATCCTAACCCTAACACGTACCCTAATCCTAACCCGTACCCTAAACCGAGCCCTAACCCTAACACTAACCCTAACCCTAACCCTAACCCATACCCTACGCCGTACCCGAAGCCCTCCCCGAACCCGTAACCTAAGCCGTACCCTAATCCTAACCCTATGCCTAAACCTTACCCTAGGATACCCTTGACTGCTTCTGCCTCCAATAGATTTCCTAAGCACTAGTGTTTTAAGGAAGAGCTTAAAAAGGGAATCCTAATGTGATTTCTTTATAATGGGTGTGTTCCTTATCTTATCCTAGTGTCTAAACTCTTCTCCATGGCTGGACCCCAAATAATATTCCTTCACGTGATAAGGTGTATCTAGAGAGTGGGATAGGTATAATAACTACCCTAACTCTAACGCGTACCCTAACCCTAACCCCTACCCTAACCCTAACACGTACCCTAATCCTAACCCGTACCCTAAACCGAGCCCTAACCCTAACACTAACCCTAACACATACCCTACGCCGTATCCGAAACCCCCTGGAACCCGTACCCTAAGCCGTACCCTAAGCCTAACCCTAAGCCTAACCCAAAGCCTAGGCTACCGTTGACTGCTTCTGCCTCCAATAGATTTCCTAAGCACTAGTGTTTTAAGGAACAGCTTAAAAAGAGAATGCTAATGTGATTTCTTTATAATGGGTGTGTTCCTTATCTTATACTAGTGTCTAAACTCTTCTCCATTGCTGGACCCCCAAATAATATTCCTTTACGTGCTAAGGGGTATCTAGAGAGTGGGAGAGGTTTAATAGCTACCCTAACCCTAACGCGTAACCTAACCCTAACCCCTACCCTAACCCTAACACGTACCCTAATCCTAACCCGTACCCTAAACCGAGCCCTATCCCTTACACTAACACTAATCCTAACCCTAACCCATACCCTACGCCGTACCCGAACCCGTACCCTAAGCCGTACCCTAAGCCTAACCCTAAGCCTAACACTAACCCTAGGCTACCCTTGACTGCTTCTGCCTGCAATAGGTTTCCTAAGCACTAGTGTTTTAAGGAACAGCTTAAAAAGAGAATTCTAATGTGATTTCTTTATAATGGGTGTTTTCCTTATCTTATCCTAGTATCTAAACTCTTCTCCATTGCTGGACCCCCAAATAATATTCCTTTACGTGCTAAGGGGTATCTAGAGAGTGGGATAGGTTTAATCACTACCCTAACCCTAACACGTACATTAACCCTAACCACTATCCTAACCCTAACACGTACCCTAATCCTAACCCATACCCTAAATCGAGCCCTAAACCTAACACTAACCCAAACCCTAACCCTAACCCATACCCTACTCCGTACCCGAAGCCCTCCCCGAACCCGTACCCTAAGCCGTACGCTAACCCTAACCCTAAGCCTAACCCTAACCCTAGGCTACCCTTGACAGCTTCTGCCTCCTATAGATTTCCTAAGCACTAGTGTTTTAAGGAACAGCTTAAAAAGAGAATCCTACTGTGATTTCTTTATAATGGGTGTGTTCCTTATTTTATCCTAGTGTCTAAACTCTTTTCCATGGCTGGACCTCCAAATAATATTCCTTTACGTGCTAAGGGGTATCTAGAGAGTGGGATAGGTTTAATAACTACCCTAACGCTAACGTGTACCCTAACCCTAACCCCTACCCTAACCCTAACACGTACCCTAAACCTAACCAATACCTTAAACCGAGCCCTAACCCTAACACTAACCCTAACCCTAACCCTAACCCATACCCTACGCCGTACCCGAAGCCCTCCCCGAACCCGTACCCTAAGCCGTACCCTAATCCTAACCCTAAGCCTAAACCTAACTCTAGGCTACCCTTGACTGCTTCTGCCTCCAATAGATTTCTTAAGCACTAGTGTTTTAAGGAAGAGCTTAAAAATGGAATCCTAATGTGATTTCTTTATAATGGGTGTGTTCCTTATCTTATCCTAGTGTCTAAACTCTTCTCCATGACTGGACCCCCAAATAATATTCATTTACGTGCTAAGGGGTATCTAGAGAGTGGGAAAGGTTTAAACACTACCTTAACCCTAACACGTACACTAACCCTAACCACTACCCTAACCCTAACAGGTACCCTAATCCTAACCCGTAACCTAAACCGAGCCCTAACCCTAACACTAACATTAACACTAACCCTAAACCCTACTCTACGCCGTACCCGAAGCCCTCCCCGAACCCGTACCCTAAGCCGTACCCTAAACCTAACCCTAAGCCTAACCCTAACCCTAGGCTACCCATGACTGCTTCGGCCTCCAATAGATTTCCTAAGCACTAGTGTTTTAAGGAACAGCTTAAAAAGAGAATCCTAATGTGATTTCTTTATAATGGGTGTGTTCCTTATCTTATCCTAGTGTCTAAACTCTTCTCCATGGCTGAACCCCCAAATAATATTCCTTTAAGTGCTAATGTGTATCTAGAGAGTATGATAGGTTTAATAACTACCTTAACCCTAACACGTACCCTAACCCTAACCCCTACCCTAACACTAACGCGTACCCTAACCCTAAACCCTACCCTAACACTAACGCGTACCCTAACCCTAACCCCTACCCTAACCCTAACACGTACCCTAATCCTAACCCGTACCCTAAACCGAGTCCTAACCCTAACACTAACCCAAACCCTAACCCTAACCCATACCTTACGCCGTACCCGAACCCCTCCCCGAACCCGTACCCTAAGCCGTACCCTAAGCCTAACCCTATGCCTAACCCTAACCCTAGGCTACCCTTGACTGCTTCTGCCTCCAATAGATTTCCTAAGCACTAGTGTTTTAAGGAACAGCTTAAAAAGAGAATCCCACTGTGATTTCTTTATAATGGGTGTGTTCCTTATCTTATCCTAGTGTCTAAACTCTTCTCGGTGGCTGGACCTCCAAATAATATTCCTTTACGTGCTAAGGGGTATCTAGAGAGTGGGATAGGTTTAATAACTACCCTAACGCTAACGTGTACCCTAACCCTAACCCCTACCCTAACCCTAACACGTACGCTAATCCTAACCAATACCTTAAACCGAGCCCTATCCCTAACACTAACCCTAATCCTAACCCTGACCCATACCCTACGCCGTACCCGAACCCCTCCCCGAACCCGTACCCTAAGCCGTACCCTAAGCCTAACCCTAAGCCTAACACTAACCCTAGGCTACCCTTGACTGCTTCTGCCTCCAATAGGTTTCCTAAGCACTAGTGTTTTAAGAAACAGCTTAAAAAGAGAGTCCTAATGTGATTTCTTTATAATGGGTGTGTTCCTTATCTTATCCTAGTATCTAAACACTTCTCCATGGCTGGACCCCCAAATAATATTCTTTACGTGCTAAGGGGTATCTAGAGAGTGGGATAGGTTTAATCACTACAGTAACCCTAACACGTACATTATCCCTAACCACTATCCTAACCCTAACACGTACCCTAATCCTAACCCGTAACCTAAACCGAGCCCTAACCCTAACACTAACCCTAACCCTAACCCTAACCCATACCCTACGCCGTACCCGAAGCCCTCCCCGAACCCGTACCCTAAGCCGTACGCTAACCCTAACCCTAAGCCTAACCCTAACCCTAAGGTACCCTTGACTGCTTCTGCCTACAATAGATTTCCTAAGCACTAGTGTTTTAAGGAAGAGCTTAAAAAGGGAATCCTAATGTGATTTCTTTATAATGGGTGTGTTCCTTATCTTATCCTAGTGTCTAAACTCTTCTCCATGGCTGGATCTCCAAATAATATTCCTTTACGTGCTAAGGGGTATCTAGAGAGTGGGATAGGTTTAATAACTACCCTAACGCTAACGTGTACCCTAACCCTAACCCCTACCCTAAACCTAACACGTACCCTAATCCTAACCAATACCTTAAACCGAGCCCTAACCCTAACACTAACCCTAACCCTAACCCTAACCCATACACTACGCCGTACCCGAAGCCCTCCCCGAACCCGTACCCTAAGCCGTACCCTAAGCCTAACCCTAAGCCTAACCCTAACCATAGGCTACCCTTGACTGCTTCTGCCTCCAATAGATTTCCTAAGCACTAGTGTTTTAAGGAAGAGCTTAAAAAGGGAATCGTAATGTGATTTCTTTATAATGGGTGTGTTCCTTATCTTATCCTAGTGTCTAAACTCTTCTCCATGGCTGGACCCCAAATAATATTCCTTTACGTGATAAGGTGTATCTAGAGAGTGGGATAGGTATAATAACTACCCTAACTCTAACGCGTACCCTAACCCTAACCCCTACCCTAACCCTAACACGTACCCTAATCCTAACCCGTACCCTAAACCGAGCCCTAACCCTAACACTAACCCTAACCCATACCCTACGCCGTATCCGAAACCCCCCGAACCCGTACCCTAAGCCGTACCCTAAGCCTAACCCTAAGCCTAACCCAAACCCTAGGCTACCCTTGAATGCTTCTGCCTCCAATAGATTTCCTAAGCACTAGTGTTTTAAGGAACAGCTTAAAAGGAGAATCCTAATGTGATTTCTTTATAATGGGTGTGTTCCTTATCTTATCCTAGTGTCTAAACTCTTCTCCATGACTGGACCCCCAAATAATATTCATTTACGTGCTAAGGGGTATCTAGAGAGTGGGAAAGGTTTAAACACTACCCTAACCCTAACACGTACACTAACCCTAACCACTACCCTAACCCTAACAGGTACCCTAATCCTAACCCGTAACCTAAACCGAGCCCTAACCCTAACACTAACATTAACACTAACCCTAAACCCTACTCTACGCCGTACCCGAAGCCCTCCCCGAACCCGTACCCTAAGCCGTACCCTAAACCTAACCCTAAGCCTAACCCTAACCCTAGGCTACCCTTGACTGCTTCGGCCTCCAATAGATTTCCTAAGCACTAGTGTTTTAAGGAACAGCTTAAAAAGAGAATCCTAATGTGATTTCTTTATAATGGGTGTGTTCCTTATCTTATCCTAGTGTCTAAACTCTTCTCCATGGCTGAACCCCCAAATAATATTCCTTTAAGTGCTAATGTGGATCTAGAGAGTATGATAGGTTTAATAACTACCTTAACTCTAACACGTACCCTAACCCTAACCCCTACCCTAACACTAACGCGTACCCTAACCCTAACCCCTACCCTAACCCTAACACGTACCCTAATCCTAACCCGTACCCTAAACCGAGCCCTAACCCTAACACTAACCCAAACCCTAACCCTAACCCATACCTTACGCCGTACCCGAACCCCTCCCCGAACCCGTACCCTAAGCCGTACCCTAAGCCTAACCCTATGCCTAACCCTAACCCTAGGCTACCCTTGACTGCTTCTGCCTCCAATAGATTTCCTAAGCACTAGTGTTTTAAGGAACAGCTTAAAAAGAGAATCCCACTGTGATTTCTTTATAATGGGTGTGTTCCTTATCTTATCCTAGTGTCTAAACTCTTCTCGATGGCTGGACCTCCAAATAATATTCCTTTACGTGCTAAGGGGTATCTAGAGAGTGGGATAGGTTTAATAACTACCCTAACGCTAACGTGTACCCTAACCCTAACCCCTACCCTAACCCTAACACGTACCCTAATCCTAACCAATACCTTAAACCGAGCCCTAACCCTAACACTAAACCTAACCCTAACCGTAACCCATACCCTACGCCGTACCCGAAGCCCTCCCCGAACCCGTACCCTAAGCCGTACGCTAACCCTAACACTAAGCCTAACCCTAACCCTAGGCTACCCTTGACAGCTTCTGCCTCCAATAGATTTCCTAAGCACTAGTGTTTTAAGGAACAGCTTAAAAAGAGAATCCTAATGTGATTTCTTTATAATGGGTGTGTTCCTTATCTTATCCTAGTGTCTAAACTCTTCTCCATGGCTGGACCCCCAAATAATATTCCTTTACGTGCTAATGTTTATCTAGAGAGTATGATAGGTTTAATAACTACCCTAACCCTAACACGTACCCTAACCCTAACCCCTACCCTAACACTAACGTGTACCCTAACCCTAACCCCTACCTTAACCCTAACACGTACCCTAATCCTAACCCGTACCCTAAACCGAGCCCTAACCCTAACACTAACCCAAACCCTAACCCTAACCCATACCTTACGCCGTACCCGAACCCCTCCCCGAACCCGTACCCTAAGCCGTACCCTAAGCCTAACCCTAACCCTAGGCTACCCTTGACTGCTTCTGCCTCCAATAGATTTCCTAAGCACTAGTGTTTTAAGGAACAGCTTAAAAAGTGAATCCTACTGTGATTTCTTTATAATGGGTGTGTTCCTTATTTTATCCTAGTGTCTAAACTCTTCTCCATGGCTGGACCTCTAAATAATATTCCTTTACGTGCTAAGGGGTATCTAGAGAGTGGGATAGGTTTAATAACTACCCTAACGCTAACGTGTACCCTAACCCTAACCACTACCCTAACCCTAACACATACCCTAATCCTAACCAATACCTGAAACCGAGCCCTAACCCTAACACAAACCCTAACCCTAACCCTAACCCATACCCAACGCCGTACCTTAAGCCCTCCCCGAACCCGTACCATAAAACGTACGCTAACCCTAACCCTAAGCCTGACCCTAACCCTAAGGTACCCTTGACTGCTTCTGCCTCCAATAGATTTCCTAAGCACTAGTGTTTTAAGGAAGAGCTTAAAAATGGAATCCTAATGTGATTTCTTTATAATGGGTGTGTTCCTTATCTTATCCTAGTGTCTAAACTCTTCTCCATGGCTGGACCCCAAATAATATTCCTTTACGTTATAAGGTGTATCTAGAGAGTTGGATAGGTATAATAACTACCCTAACTCTAACGCGTACCCTAACCCTAACCCCTAACCTAACCCTAACACGTACCCTAATCCTAACCCGTACCCTAAACCGAGCCCTATCCCTAACACTAACCCTAATCCTAACCCTGACCCATACCCTACGCCGTACCCGAACCCCTCCCCGAACCCGTACCCTAAGCCGTACCCTAAGCCTAACCCTAAGCCTAACACTAACCCTAGGCAACCCTTGACTGCTTTAGCCTCCAATAGGTTTCCTAAGCACTAGTGTTTTAAGGAACAGCTTAAAAAGAGAGTCCTAATGTGATTTCTTTATAATGGGTGATTTCCTTATCTTATCCTAGTATCTAAACACTTCTCCATGGCTGGACCCCCAAATAATATTCTTTACGTGCTAAGGGGTATCTAGAGAGTGGGATAGGTTTAATCACTACTGTAACCTTAACACGTACATTATCCCTAACCACTATCCTAACCCTAACACGTACCCTAATCCTAACCCGTACCCTAAACCGAGCCCTAACCCTAACACTAACCCTAACCCTAACCCTAACCCATACCCAACGCCGTACCTTAAGACCTCCCCGAACCCATACCATAAGCTGTACGCTAACCCTAACCCTAAGCCTGACCCTAACCCTAAGGTACCATTGACTGCTTCTGCCTCCAATAGATTTCCTAAGCACTAGTGTTTTAAGAAACAGCTTAAAAAGAGAATCCTACTGTGAATTATTTATAATGGGTGTGTTCCTTATCTTATCCTAGTGTCTAAACTCTTCTCCATGGCTGGATCTCCAAATAATATTCCTTTACGTGCTAAGGGGTATCTAGAGAGTGGGATAGGTTTAATAACTACCCTAACGCTAACGTGTACCCTAACCCTAACCCCTACCCTAACCCTAACACGTACCCTAATCCTAACCAATACCTTAAACCGAGCCCTAACCCTAAAACTAACCCTAACCCTAACCCTAACCCATACCCTACGCCGTACCCGAAGCCCTCCCAGAACCCGTACCCTAAGCCGTACCCTAATCCTAACCCTAAGCCTAACACTAACCCTAGGCTACCCTTGACTGCTTCTGCCTCCAATAGGTTTCCTAAGCACTAGTGTTTTAAGGAACAGCTTAAAAAGAGAGTCCTAATGTGATTTCTTTATAATGGGTGTGTTCCTTATCTTATCCTAGTATCTAAACACTTCTCCATGGCTGGACCCCCAAATAATATTCTTTACGTGCTAAGGGGTATCTAGAGAGTGGGATAGGTTTAATCACTACTGTAACCCTAACACGTACATTATCCCTAACCACTATCCTAACCCTAACACGTACCCTAATCCTAACCCGTACCCTAAACCGAGCCCTAACCCTAACACTAACCCTAACCCTAACCCTAACCCATACCCTACGCCGTACCTGAAGCCCTCCCCGAACCCGTACCCTAAGCCGTACGCTAACCTTAACCCTAAGCCTAACCCTAACCCTCAGGTACCCTTGACTGCTTCTGCCTCCAATAGATTTCCTAAGCACTAGTGTTTTAAGAAACAGCTTAAAAAGAGAATCCTACTGTGATTTATTTATAATGGGTGTGTTCCTTATCTTATCCTAGTGTCTAAACTCTTCTCCATGGCTGGATCTCCAAATAATATTCCTTTACGTGCTAAGGGGTATCTAGAGAGTGGGATAGGTTTAATAACTACCCTAACGCTAACGTGTACCCTATCCCTAACCCCTACCCTAACCCTAACACGTACCGTAATCCTAACCAATACCTTAAACCGAGCCCGAACCCTAACACTAACCCAAACCCTAACCCTAACCCATACCTTACGCCGTACCCGAACCCCTCCCCGAACCCGTACCCTAAGCCGTACCCTAATCCTAACCCTATGCCTAAACCTTACCCTAGGCTACCCTTGACTGCTTCTGCCTCCAATAGATTTCCTAAGCACTAGTGTTTTAAGGAAGAGCTTAAAAAGGGAATCCTAATGTGATTTCTTTTTAATGGGTGTGTTCCTTATCTTATCCTAGTGTCTAAACTCTTCTCCATGGCTGGACCCCAAATAATATTCCTTCACGTGATAAGGTGTATCTAGAGAGTGGGATAGGTATAATAACTACCCTAACTCTAACGCGTACCCTAACCCTAACCCCTACCCTAACCCTAACACGTACCCTAATCCTAACCCGTACCCTAAACCGAGCCCTAACCCTAACACTAACCCTAACCCATACCCTACGCCGTATCCGAAACCCCCTCGAACCCGTACCCTAAGCCGTACCCTAAGCCTAACCCTAAGCCTAACCCAAACCCTAGGCTACCCTTGACTGCTTCTGCCTCCAATAGATTTCCTAAGCACTAGTGTTTTAAGGAACAACTTAAAAAGAGAATCCTAATGTGATTTCTTTATAATGGGTGTGTTCCTTATCTTATACTAGTGTCTAAATTCTTCTCCATTGCTGGACCCCCAAATAATATTCCTTTACGTGCTAAGGGGTATCTAGAGAGTGGGATAGGTTTAATAGCTACCCTAACCCTAACGCGTAACCTAACCCTAACCCCTACCCTAACCCTAACACGTACCCTAATCCTAACCCGTACCCTAAACCGAGCCCTATCCCTAACACTAACACTAATCCTAACCCTAACCCATACCCTACGCCGTACCCGAACCCGTACCCTAAGCCGTACCCTAAGCCTAACCCTAAGCCTAACACTAACCCTAGGCTACCCTTGACTGCTTCTGCCTGCAATAGGTTTCCTAAGCACTAGTGTTTTAAGGAACAGCTTAAAAAGAGAATTCTAATGTGATTTCTTTATAATGGGTGTTTTCCTTATCTTATCCTAGTATCTAAACTCTTCTCCATGGCTGGACCCCCAAATAATATTCCTTTACGTGCTAAGGGGTATCTAGAGAGTGGGATAGGTTTAATCACTACCCTAACCCTAACACGTACATTAACCCTAACCACTATCCTAACCCTAACACGTACCCTAATCCTAACCCATACCCTAAATCGAGCCCTAACCCTAACACTAACCCTAAACCTAACCCTAACCCATACCCTACGCCGTACCCGAAGCCCTCCCCGAACCCGTACCCTAAGCTGTACGCTAACCCTAACCCTAAGCCTAACCCTAACCCTAGGCTACCCTTGACAGCTTCTGCCTCCAATAGATTTCCTAAGCACTAGTGTTTTAAGGAACAGCTTAAAAAGAGAATCCTACTGTGATTTCTTTATAATGGGTGTGTTCCTTATTTTATCCTAGTGTCTAAACTCTTCTCCATGGCTGGACCTCCAAATAATATTCCTTTACGTGCTAAGGTGTATCTAGAGAGTGGGATAGGTTTAATAACTACCCTAACGCTAACGTGTACCCTAACCCTAACCCCTACCCTAACCCTAACACGTACCCTAATCCTAACCAATACCTTAAACCGAGCCCTAACCCTAACACTAACCCTAACCCTAACCCTAACCCATACCCTACGCCGTACCCGAAGCCCTCCCCAAACCCGTACCCTAAGCCGTACCCTAATCCTAACACTAAGCCTAAACATAACTCTAGGCTACCCTTGACTGCTTCTGCCTCCAATAGATTTCTTAAGCACTAGTGTTTTAAGGAAGAGCTTAAAAATGGAATCCTAATGTGATTTCTTTATAATGGGTGTGTTCCTTATCTTATCCTAGTGTCTAAACTCTTCTCCATGGCTGGACCCCAAATAATATTCCTTTACGTGATAAGGTGTATCTAGAGAGTGGGATAGGTATAATAACTTCCCTAAATCTAACGCGTACCCTAACCCTAACCCGTAACCTAACCCTAACACGTACCCTAATCCTAACCCGTACCCTAAACCGAGCCCTATCCCTAACACTAACCCTAATCCTAACCCTGACCCATACCCTACGCCGTACCCGAACCCCTCCCCGAACCCGTAACCTAAGCCGTACCCTAAGCCTAACCCTAAGCCTAACACTAACCCTAGGCTACCCTTGACTGCTTCTGCCTCCAATAGGTTTCCTAAGCACTAGTGTTTTAAGGAACAGCTTAAAAAGAGAGTCCTAATGTCATTTCTTTATAATGGGTGTGTTCCTTATCTTATCCTAGTATCTAAACACTTCTCCATG
This sequence comes from Balaenoptera physalus, assembly GCF_965194825.1. Lineage (NCBI taxonomy): Eukaryota > Metazoa > Chordata > Mammalia > Artiodactyla > Balaenopteridae > Balaenoptera > Balaenoptera physalus. The sequence goes on from NW_028125917.1 coordinate 326,706, forward strand.
GCTGGACCCCCAAATAATATTCTTTACGTGCTAAGGGGTATCTAGAGAGTGGGATAGGTTTAATCACTACTGTAACCCTAACACGTACATTATCCCTAACCACTATCCTAACCCTAACACGTACCCTAATCCTAACCCGTAACCTAAACCGAGCCCTAACCCTAACACTAACCCTAACCCTAACCCTAACCCATACCCTACGCCGTACCCGAAGCCCTCCCCGAACCCGTACCCTAAGCCGTACGCTAACCCTAACCCTAAGCCTAACCCTAACCCTAAGGTACCCTTGACTGCTTCTGCCTACAATAGATTTCCTAAGCACTAGTGTTTTAAGGAAGAGCTTAAAAAGGGAATCCTAATGTGATTTCTTTATAATGGGTGTGTTCCTTATCTTATCCTAGTGTCTAAACTCTTCTCCATGGCTGGATCTCCAAATAATATTCCTTTACGTGCTAAGGGGTATCTAGAGAGTGGGATAGGTTTAATAACTACCCTAACACTAACGTGTACCCTAACCCTAACCCCTACCCTAACCCTAACACGTACCCTAATCCTAGCCAATACCTTAAACCGAGCCCTAACCCTAACACTAACCCTAACCCTAACCCTAACCCATACCCTACGCCGTACCCGAAGCCCTCCCCGAACCTGTACCCTAAGCCGTACCCTAATCCTAACCCTAAGCCTAAACCTTACCCTAGGCTACCCTTGACTGCTTCTGCCTCCAATAGATTTCCTAAGCACTTGTGTTTTAAGGAAGAGCTTAAAAAGGGAATCGTAATGTGATTTCTTTATAATGGGTGTGTTCCTTATCTTATCCTAGTGTCTAAACTCTTCTCCATGGCGGGACCCCAAATAATATTCCTTTACGTGATAAGGTGTATCTAGAGAGTGGGATAGGTATAATAACTACCCTAACTCTAACGCGTACCCTAACCCTAACCCCTACCCTAACCCTAACACGTACCCTAATCCTAACCCATACCCTAAACCGAGCCCTATCCCTAACACTAACACTAATCCTAACCCTAACCCATACCCTACGCCGTACCTGAACCCGTACCCTAAGCCGTACCCTAAGCCTAACCCTAAGCCTAACACTAACCCTAGGCTACCCTTGACTGCTTCTGCCTGCAATAGGTTTCCGAAGCACTAGTGTTTTAAGGAAGAGCTTAAAAAGAGAATTCTAATGTGATTTCTTTATAATGGGTGTTTTCCTTATCTTATCCTAGTGTCTAAACTCTTCTCCATGGCTGGACCCCCAAATAATATTCCTTTACGTGCTAAGGGGTATCTAGACAGTGGGATAGGTTTAATAACTACCCTAAGCCTAAGGCGTACCCTAACCCTAACCCGTACCCTAAACCGAGCCCTATCCCTAACACTAAACCTAATCCTAACCCTAACCCATACCCTACGCCGTACCCGAACCCCTCCCCGAACCCGTACCCTAAGCAGTACCCTAAGCCTAACCCTAAGCCTAACCCTAACCCTAGGCTACCCTTGACTGCTTTTGCCTGCAATAGGTTTCCTAAGCACTAGTGTTTTAAGGAACAGCTTACAAAGAGAATTTTAATGTGATTTCTTTATAATGGGTGTTTTCCTTATCTTATCCTAGTATCTAAACTCTTCTCCATGGCTGGACCCCCAAATAATATTCCTTTACGTGCTAAGGGGTATCTAGAGAGTGGGATAGGTTTAATCACTACCCTAACCCTAACACGTACATTAACCCTAACCACTATCCTAACCATAACACGTACCCTAATCCTAACCGGTTCCGTAAACCGAGCCCTAACCCTAACACTAACCCTAACCCTCACCCTAACCCATACCCTACGCCGTACCCGAAGCCCTCCCCGAACCCGTACCCTTAGCCGTACGCTAACCCTAACCCTAAGCCTAACCCTAACACTAGGCAACCCTTGACTGCTTCTGCCTCCAATAGATTTCCTAGGCACTAGTGTTTTAAGGAACAGCTTAAAAAGAGAATCCTAATGTGATTTCTTTATAATGGGTGTGTTCCTTATCTTATCCTAGTGTCTAAACTCTTCTCCATGGCTGTACCTCCAAATAATATTCCATTACGTGCTAAGGGGTATCTAGAGTGTGGGATAGGTTTAATAACTACCCTAACGCTAACGCGTACCCTAACCCTAACCCCTACCCTAACCCTAACACGTACCCTAATCCTAACCAATACCCTAAACCGAGCCCTAACCCTAACACTAACCCTAACCCTAACCCTAACCCATAACCTACGCCGTACCCGAAGCCCTCCCCGAACCCGTATCCTAAGTAGTACCCTAAGCCTAACCCTAAGCCTAAATCTAACCCTAGGCTACCCTTGACTGCTTCTGCCCCCAAGAGATTTCCTAAGCACTAGTGTTTTAAGCATCAGCTTAAAAAGAGAATCCTAATGTGATTTCTTTATAATGCGTGTGTTCCTTATATTATCCTAGTGTCTAAACTCTTCTCCAGGGGTGGACCCCTAAATAATATTCCTTTACGTGCTAATGTGTATCTAGAGAGTATGATAGGTTTAATAACTACCCTAACCCTAACACGTACCCTAACCTTAACCCCTAGCCTAACCCTAACGCATACCCGAACCCTAACCCCTACCCTAACTCTAACACGTACCCTAATCCTAACCCGTACACTAAACCGAGCCCTAACACTAAGCCTAACCCTAACCCTAACCCTAACCCATACCCTACATCGTACCCGAAGCCTTCCCCGAACCCATACCCTAAGCCGTACCCTAAGCCTAACCCTAAGCCTAACCCTAACCCTAGGCTACCCTTGACTGCTTCTGCCTCCAATAGATTTCCTAAGCACTAGTGTGTTAAGGAACAGCTTAGAAAGAGAATCCTAATGTGATTTCTTTATAATGGGTGTGTTCCTTATCTTATCCTAGTGTCTAAACTCTTCTCCATGGCTGGAACTCCAAATAATATTCCTTTACTTGCTAAAGGGTATCTAGAGAGTGGGATAGGTTTAATAAATACCCTACCCCTTACACATAACCTAACCCTAACCCCTACCCTAACCCTAACACGTACCCTAATCCTAAACCGTACCCTAAACCGAGCCCTAACCCTAACACTAACCCTAACCCTAACCCTAACACATACCCTACGCCGTACCCGAAGCCCTCCCCGAACCCGTACCCTAAGCCGTACCCTAAGCCTAACCCTAAGCCTAACCCTAACCCTAGGCTACCCTTGACTGCTTCTGCCTCCAATAGATTTCCTAAGAACTAGTGTTTTAAGGAACAGCTTAAAAAGAGAATCCTAATGTGATTTCTTTATAATGTGTGTGTTCCTTATCTTATCCTACTGTCTAAACTCTTTTCCATGGCTGGACCCCCAAATAATATTCCTTTACGTGCTAAGGGGTATCTAGAGAGTGGGATAGGTTTAATCACTACCCTAACCCTAACACGTACATTAAACCTAACCACTATCCTAACCCTAACACGTACCCTAATCCTAACCCGTAGCCTAAACCGAGCCCTATCCCTAAAACAAACTCTAACCCATACCCTACGCCATACCCGAAGCCCTCCCCGAACCCATACCCTAAGCCGTACGCTAAACCTAACCCTAAGCCTAACCCTAACCCTAGGCTACCCTTGACTGCTTCTGCCTCCAATAGATTTCCTAAGCACTAGTGTTTTAAGGAACAGCTTAAAAAGAGAATCCTAATGTGATTTCTTTATAATGGGTGTGTTCCTTATCTTATCCTAGTGTCTAAACTCTTCTCCATGGCTGGACCTCCAAATAATATTCCTTTACGTGCTCAGGAGTATCTAGAGAGTGGGATAGGTTTAATAACCACCTTAACGCTAATGCGTACCCTAACCCTAACCCCTACCCTAACCCTAACACGTACCCTAATCCTAAACCGTACCCTAAACCGAGACCTAACCCTAACACTAACCCTAAACCTAACCCTAACCCATACCCTACGCCATACCCGAAGACCTCCCCGAACCCATACCCTAAGCCGTACCCTAACCCTAACCCTAAGCCTAACCCTATCCCTAGGCTACCCTTGACTGCTTCTGCCTCCAATAGATTTCCTAAGCACTAGTGTTTTAAGGAACAGCTTAAAAAGAGAATCCTAATGTGATTTCTTTATAATGTATGTGTTCCTTATCTTATCCTAGTGTCTAAACTCTTCTCCATGGCTGGACCTCCAAATAATATTCCTTTACGTGCTACGGGGTATCTAGAGAGTGGGATAGGTTTAATAACTACCCTAACCCTAACGCGTACCCTAACCCTAACGCCTACCCTAACCCTAACACGTACCCTGATCCTAACCAACACCCTAAACCGAGGCCTAACACTAACACTAACCCTAACCCTAACCCTAACCCATACCCTACGCCGTATCCGAAACCCCCTCGTACCCGTACCCTAAGCCGTACCCTAAGCCTAACCCTAAGCCTAACCCTAACCCTAGGCTACCCTTGACTGCTTCTGCCTCCAATAGATTTCCTAAGCACTAGTGTTTTAAGGAACAGCTTAAAAAGTGAATCCTAATGTGATTTCTTTATAATGGGTGTGTTCCTTATCTTATCCTAGTGTCTAAACTCTTCTCCATGGCTGGACCCCCAAATAATATTCCTTTACGTGCTAATGTGTATCTAGAGAGTATGATAGGTTCAATAACTACACTAACCCTAACACGTACCCTAACCCTAACCCCTACCCTAACCCTAACGCGTACCCTAACCCTAACCCCTACCCTAACCCTAACATGTACCCTAATCCTAACCCGTACCCTAAACCGAGCCCTATCCCTAACACTAACCCTAATCCTAACCCTGACCCATACCCTATGCCGTACCCGAACCCCTCCCCGAACCCGTACCCTAAGCCGTACCCTAAGCCTAACCCTAAGCCTAACACTAACCCTAGGCTAACCTTGACTGCTTCTGCCTCCAATAGGTTTCCTAAGCACTAGTGTTTTAAGGAACAGCTTAAAAAGAGAGTCCTAATGTGATTTCTTTATAATGGGTGTGTTCCTTATCTTATCCTAGTATCTAAACACTTCTCCATGGCTGGACCCCCAAATAATATTCTTTACGTGCTAAGTGGTATCTAGAGAGTGGGATAGGTTTAATCACTACTGTAACCCTAACACGTACATTATCCCTAACCACTATCCTAACCCTAACACGTACCCTAATCCTAACCCGTAACCTAAACCGAGCCCTAACCCTAACACTAACCCTAACCCATACCCTATGCCGTATCCGAAACCCCCCGAAACCGTACCCTAAGCCGTACCCTAAGCCTAACCCTAAGCCTAAACCTAACCCTAGGCTACCCTTGACTGCTTCTGCCTCCAATAGATTTCCTAAGCACTAGTGTTTTAAGGAACAGCTTAAAAAGAGAATCCTAATGTGATTTCTTTATAATGGGTGTGTTCCTTATCTTATCCTAGTGTCTAAACTCTTCTCCATGGCTGGACCCCCAAATAATATTCCTTTACGTGCTAAGGGGTATCTAGAGAGTGGGATAGGTTTAATAACTACCCTAACACTAAGGCGTACACTAACCCTAACCAGTATCCTAAACCGAGCCCTATCCCTAACACTAACCCTAATCCTAACCCTAACCCATACCCTACGCCGTACCCGAACCCCTCCCCGAACCCGTACCCTAAGCAGTACCCTAAGCCTAACCCTAAGCCTAAACCTAACCCTAGGCTACCCTTGACTGCTTCTGCCTGCAATAGGTTTCCTAAGCACTAGTGTTTTAAGGAACAGCTTAAAAAGAGAATTCTAATGTGATTTCGTTATAATGGGTGTTTTCCTTATCTTATCCTAGTATCTAAACTCTTCTCCATGGCTGGACCCCCAAATAATATTCCTTTACGTGCTAAGGGGTATCTAGAGAGTGGGATAGGTTTAATCACTACCCTAACCCTAACACGTACATTAAACCTAACCACTATCCTAACCCTAACACGTACCCTAATCCTAACCCGTACCCTAAACCGAGCCCTATCCCTAACACAAACCCTAACCCATACTCTACGCCATACCCGAAGCCCTCCCCGAACCCATACCCTAAGCCGTACGCTAAACCTAACCCTAAGCCTAACCCTAGCACTAGGCTACCCTTGACTGCTTCTGCCTCCAATAGATTTCCTAAGCACTAGTGTTTTAAGGAACAGCTTAAAAAGAGAATCCTAATGTGATTTCTTTATAATGTATGTGTTCCTTATCTTATCCTAGTGTCTAAACTCTTCTCCATGGCTGGACCCCCAAATAATATTCCTTTACGTGCTACGGGGTATCTAGAGAGTGGGATAGGTTTAATAACTACCCTAACCCTAACGCGTACCCTAACCCTAACCCCTACTCTAACCCTAACACGTACCCTGATCCTAACCAACACCCTAAACCGAGGCCTAACCCTAACACTAACCCAAACACTAACCCTAACCCATACCCTACGCCGTACCCGAAGCCCTCCCCAAACCCGTACCCTAAGCCCTACCCTAAGCCTAACCCTAAGCATAACACTTACCCTAGGCTACCCTTGACTGCTTCTGCCTCCAATAGATTTCCGAAGCACTAGTGTTTTAAGGAACAGCTTAAAAAGAGAATCCTAATGTGATTTCTTTATAATGGGTGTGTTCCTTATCTTATCCTAGTGTCTAAACTCTTCACCATGCCTGGACCCCCAAGTAATATTCCTTTACGTGCTAAGGGGTATCTACAGAGTGGGATAGGTTTAATCACTACCCTAACCCTAACACGTACATTAACCCTAACCACTATCCTAACCGTAACACGTACCCTAATCCTAACCCGTACCCTAAACCGAGCCCTAACCCTAACACTAACCCTAACCCTAACCCTAACCCATACCCTACGCCGTACCCGAAGCCCTGCCCGAACCCGTACCCTAAGCCGTACGCTAACCCTAACCCTAAGCCTAAACCTAACCGTAGGCTACCCTTGACTGCTTCTGCCTCCAATAGATTTCCTAAGCACTAGTGTTTTAAGGAACAACTTAAAAAGAGAATCCTAATGTGATTTCTTTATAATGGGTGTGTTCCTTATCTTATCTTAGTGTCTAAACTCTTCTCCATGGCTGGACCTCCAAATAATATTCCTTTACGTGCTAAGGGGTATCTAGAGAGTGGGGTAGGTTTAATAACTATCCTAACGCTAACGCGTACCCTAACCTTAACCCCTACCCTAACCCTAACACGTACCCTAATCCTAACCAATACCCTAAACCGAGCCCTAAACCTAAAACTAACCCTAACCCTAACCCTAACCCATACCCTGCGCCGTACCCGAAGACCTCCCCGAACTCGTACCCTAAGCCCTACCCTAAGCCTAACCCTAAGCCTAAACCTAACCCTAGGCTACCCTTGACTGCTTCTGCCTCCAATAGATTTCCTAAGCATTAGTGTTTTAAGGGAGAGCTTAAAAAGAGAATCCTAATGTGATTTCTTTATAATGGGTGTTTTCCTTATCTTATCCTAGTGTCTAAACTCTTCTCCAGGGCTGGACCCCCAAATAATATTCGTTTACGTGCTAAGGGGTATCTAGAGAGTGGGATAGGTTTAATCACTACCCTAACCCTAACACGTACACTAACCCTAACCACTACCCTAACCCTAACACGTACCCTAATCCTAACCCGTAACCTAAACCGAGCCCTAACCCTAACACTAACACTAACACTAACCCTAACCCATACCCTACGCCGTACCCGAAGCCCTCCCCGATCCCGTACCCTAAGCCATACCCTAACCCTAACCCTAAGCCTAACCCTAACCCTAGGCTACCCTTGACTGCTTCTGCCTCCAATAGATTTCCTAAGCACTAGTGTTTTAAGGAAGAGCTTAAAAAGAGAATCCTACTGTGATTTCTTTATAATGGGTGTGTTCCTTATTTTATCCTAGTGTCTAAACTCTTCTCCTTGGCTGGACCTAAAAATAATATTCCTTTACGTGCTAAGGGGTATCTAGAGAGTGGGATAGGTTTAATAACTACCCTAACGCTAACGTGTACCCTAACCCTAACCCCTACCCTAACCCTAACACGTACCCTAATCCTAACCAATACCTTAAACCGAGCCCTAACCCTAACACTAACCCTAACCCTAACCCTAACCCATACCGTACGCCGTACCCGAAGCCCTGCCCGAACCCGTACCCTAAGCCGTACCCTAATCCTAACCCTAAGCCTAAACCTAACCCTAGGCTACCCTTGACTGCTTTTGCCTCCAATAGATTTCCTAAGCACTAGTGTTTTAAGGAAGAGCTTAAAAATGGAATCCTAATGTGATTTCTTTATAATGGGTGTGTTCCTTATCTTATCCTAGTGTCTAAACTCTTCTCCATGGCTGGACCCCAAATAATATTCCTTTACGTGATAAGGTGTATCTAGAGAGTGGGATAGGTATAATAACTACCCTAACTCTAACGCGTACACTAACCCTAACCCCTAACCTAACCCTAACACCTACCCTAATCCTAACCCGTACCCTAAACCGAGCCCTATCCCTAACACTAACCCTAATCCTAACCCTGACCCATACCCTACGCCGTACCCGAACCCCTCCCCGAACCCGTACCCTAAGCAGTACCCTAAGCCTAACCCTAAGCCTAAATCTAACCCTAGGCTACTCTTGACTGCTTCTGCCCCCAAGAGATTTCCTAAGCACTAGTGTTTTAAGCAACAGCTTAAAAAGAGAATCCTAATGTGATTTCTTTATAATGCGTGTGTTCCTTATATTATCCTAGTGTCTAAACTCTTCTCCATGTGTTGACCCCTAAATAATATTCCTTTACGTGCTAATGTGTATCTAGAGAGTATGATAGGTTTAATAACTACCCTAACCCTAACACGTACCCTAACCCTAACCCCTACCCTAACACTAACGCGTACCCAACCCTAACCCCTACCCTAACCCTAACACGTACCCTAACCCTAACCCCTACCCTAACCCTAACACGTACCCTAATCCTAACCCGTACCCTAATCTGAGCCCTAACCCTAACACTAAACCAAACCCTAACCCTAACACATACCCTATGCCGTACCCGAAGCCCTCCCCGAACCCGTACCCTAAGCCGTACCCTAAGCCTAACACTAAGCCTAACCCTAACCCTAGGCTACCCTTGACTGCTTCTGCCTCCAATAGATTTCCTAAGCACTAGTGTTTTCAGGAACAGCTTAAAAAGAGAATCCTAAAGTGATTTCTTTATAATGGGTGTGTTCCTTATCTTATCCTAGGGTCTAAACTCTTCTCCATGGCTGGACCCCCAAATAATATTCTTTATGTGCTAAGGGGTATCTAGAGAGTGGGATAGGTTTAATAACTACCCTAACCCTAACATGTACCCTAACCCTAACCCCTACCCTAAACCTAACACGTACCCTAATCCTAAACCGTACCCTAAACCGAGCCCTAACCCTAACACTAACCCTAACCCTAACCCTAACCCATACCCTACGCCGTGCCCGAACCCCTACCCGAACCCATACCCTAAGCCGTGCCCGAACCCCTTCCCGAACCCATACCCTAAGCCGTACCCTAACCCTAACCCTAACCCTAGGCTACCCTTGACTGCTTCTGCCTCCAATAGATTTCCTAAGCACTAGTGTTTTCAGGAACAGCTTAAAAAGAGAATCCTAATGTGATTTCTTTATAATGGGTGTGTTCCTTATCTTATCCTAGGGTCTAAACTCTTCTCCATGGCAGGACCCCCAAATAATATTCTTTATGTGCTAAGGGGTATCTAGAGAGTGGGATAGGTTTAATAACTACCCTAACCCTAACACGTACCCTAACCCTAACCCCTACACTAACCATAACACGTACCCTAATCCTAACCAATACCCTAAACCGAGCCCTAACCCTAAAACTAACCCTAACCCTAACCCTAACCCATACCCTACGCCGTACCCGAAGCCCTCCCCGAACCCTTACCCTAAGCCCTACCCTAAGCCTAACCCTAAGCCTAACCCTAACCCTAGGCTACCCTTGACTGCTTCTGCCTCCAATAGATTTCCTAAGGACTAGTGTTTTAAGCAACAGCTTAAAAAGAGAATCCTAATGTGATTTCTTTATAATGGGTGTGTTCCTTATCTTATCCTAGTGTCTAAACTCTTCTCCATGGCTGAACACCCAAATAATATTCCTTTACGTGCTAATGTGTATCTAGGGAGTATGATAGGTTTAATAACTACCCTATCCCTAACACGTACCCTAACCCTAACCCCTACCGTAACACTAACGCGTACCCTAACCCTAACCCCTACCCTAACCCTAACACGTAACCTAATCCTAACCCGTACCCTAAACTGAGCCCTAACCCTAACACTAAACCAAACCCTAACCCTAACCCATACCCTACGCCGTACCCGAAGCCCTCCCCGAACCCGTACCCTAAGCCGTACCCTAAACCTAACCCTAAGCCTAACCCTAACCCTAGGCTACCCTTGACTGCTTCTGCCTCCAATAGATTTCCTAAGCACTAGTGTTTTAAGGAACAGCTTAAAAAGAGAATCCTAATGTGATTTCTTTATAATGGGTGTGTTCCTTATCTTATCCTAGTGTCTAAACTCTTCTCCATGGCTGAAACCCCAAATAATATACCTTTACATGCTATGGGGTATCTAGAGAGTGGGATAGGTTTAATAACTACCCTAACCCTAACACGTATCCTAATCCTAACCCCTACCCTAACCCTAACACGTACCATAATCCTAAACCGTACCCTAAACCGAACCCTAACCCTAACACTAACCCTAACCCATACCCTACGCCGTACCCGAAGCCCTCCCCGAACCCGTAACCTAAGCCTTACCCTAAGCCTAACCCTACGCCTAACCCTAACCCTAGGCTACCCTTCACTGCTTCTGTCTCCAATAGATTTCCTAAGCACTAGTGTTTTAAGGAACAGCTTAAAAAGAGAATCCTAATGTGATTTCTTTATAATGGGTGTGTTCCTTATCTTATCCTAGTGTCTAAACTCTTCTCCATGGCTAGACCCCCAAATAATATTCCTTTACGTGCTAATGGGTATCTAGACAGTGGGATAGGTTTAATAACTACCCTAACTCTAATGCGTACCCTAACCCTAACCCCTAACCTAACGCTAACACGTACCCTAAACTGAGCCCTAACCCTAAAACTAACACTAACCCTAACCCATACCCTACGCCATACCCGAAGCCCTCCCGGAACTTGTACCCTAAGCCGTACCCTAACCCTAAACCTCAGCCTAACACTAACCCTAGGCTACCCTTGACTGCTTCTGCCTCCAATAGATTTCCTAAGCACTAGTGTTTTAAGGAACAGCTTAAAAAGAGAATCCTAATGTGATTTCTTTATAATGGGTGTGTTCGTATCTTATCCTAGTGTCTAAACTCTTCTCCATGGCTGGACCCCCAAATAATATTCCTTTACATGCTAAGGGGTATCTAGAGAGTGGGATAGGTTTAATAACTACCCTAACCCTAACACGTACCCTAATCCTAACCCCTACCCTAACCCTAACACGTACCCTAATCCTAAACCGTACCCTAAACCGAACCCTAACCCTAACACTAACCCTAACCCTAACCCTAACCCATACGCAACGCCGTACCCGAAGCCCTCCCCGAACCCGTACCCTAAGCCTTACCCTAAGCCTAACCCTAAGCCTAACCGTAACCCTAGGCTACCCTTCACTTCTTCTGTCTCCAGTAGATTTCCTAAGCACTAGTGTTTTAAGGAACAGCTTAAAAAGAGAATCCTAATGTGATTTCTTTATAATGGGTGTGTTCCTTATCTTATCCTAGTGTCTAAACTCTTTTCCATGGCTGGACCCCCAAATAATATTCCTTTACATGCTAAGGGGTATCTAGAGAGTGGGATAGGTTTAATAACTACCTTAACCCTAACGCGTACCCTAACCCTAACCCCTACCCTAACCCTAACACGTACCCTAATCCTAAACAATACCCTACACCGAGCCCTAACCCTAACACTAACCCTAACCCTAACCCTAACCCATACCCTATGCCATACCCGAAGCCCTCCCCGAATCCGTACCCTAAGCCGTACCCTAAGCCTAACCCTAAGCCTAACCCTAACCCTAGGCTACCCTTGACTGCTTCTGCCTCCAATAGATTTCCTAAGCACTAGTGATTTAAAGAACAGCTTAAAAAGAGAATCCTAATGTGATTTCTTTATAATGTGTGTGTTCCTTATCTTATCCTAGTGTCTAAACTCTTCTCCATGGCTGGACCCCCAAATAATATTCCTTTACGTGCTAAGGGGTATCTAGAGAGTAGGATAGGTTTAATAACTACCCTAACCCTAATGAGTACCCTAACCCTAACCACTACCCTAACAGTAACACCTACCCTAATCCTAACCCGTACACTAAACCGAGCCCTTACACTAACACTAACCCTAAACATAACCCTAACCCATACCCTACGCCGTACCCGAACAACTCCCTGAACCCGTACCCTAAGCCGTACCCTAAGCCAAACCCAAGCTTAACCCTAACCCTAGGCTACCGTTGACTGCTTCTGCCTCCAATAGATTTCCTAAGCACTAGTGTTTTAAGGAACAGCTTAAGAAGAGAATCCTAATGTGATTTCTTTATAATGGGTGTGTTCCTTATCTTATCCTAGTGTCTAAACTCTTCTCCATGGCTGGACCCCCAAATAATATTCCTTTACGTCCTAAGGGGTATGTAGAGAGTGGGATAGGTTTAATAACTACCCTAACTCTAATGCGTACCCTAACCCTAACCCCTACCCTAACGCTAACACGTACCCTAAACCGAGCCCTAACCCTAACACTAACACTAACCCTAACCCTAACCCATACCCTACGCCGTACCCGAAGCCCCCCCCGAATCCGTACCCTAAGGCGTACCCTAACCCTAACCCTCAGCCTAACACTAACCCTAGGCTACCCTTGACTGCTTCTGCATCCAATAGATTTCCTAAGCACTAGTCTTTTAAGGAACAGCTTAAAAAGAGAATCCTAATGTGATTTCTTTATAATGTGTGTGTTCCTTATATTATCTTAGTGTCTAAACTCTTCTCTATTGCTGGACCCCCAAATAATATTCCTTTACGTGCTAAGGGGTATCTAGAGAGTGGGATAGGTTTAATAACTATCCTAACCCTAACGCGTACCCTAACCCTAACCCCTACCCTAACCCTAACACGTACCCTAATCCTAAACCGTACCCTAAACCGAGCCCTAAGCCTAACACTAACCCTAACCCTAACCCTAACCCATGCCCTACGCCGTACCCGAAGCCCTCCCTGAACCCGTACCCTAAGCCGTACCCTAAGCCTAATCCTAAACCTAGGCTACCCTTGACTGCTTCTGCCTCCAATAGATTTCCTAAGCACTAGTGTTTTAAGGAACAGCTTAAAACGAGAATCCTAATGTGATTTCTTTATAATGGGTGTGTTCCTTATCTTATCCTAGTGTCTAAACTCTTCTCCATGCCTGGACCCACAAATAATATTCCTTTACGTGCTAAGGGGTATCTAGAGAGTGGGATAGGTTTAATCACTACCCTAACCCTAACGTGTACCCTAACCCTAACCCCTACCCTAACCCTAACACGTACCCTAATCCTAACCCGTACCCTAAACCGAGCCCTAACCCTAACACTAACCCTAACCCTAACCCTAACCCATACCCTACGCCGTACCCGAAGCCCTCACCGAACCCGTACCCTAAGCCATACCCTAAGCCTAACCCTAAGCCTAACCCTAACACTAGGCTACCCTTGACTGCTTCTGCCTCCAATAGATTTCCTAAGCACTAGTGTTTTAAGGAACAGCTTAAAACGAGAATCCTAATGTGATTTCTTTATAATGTGTGTGTTCCTTATATTATCTTAGTGTCTAAATTCTTCTCCATGGCTGGACCCCCAAATAATATTCCTTTACGTGCTACGGGGTATCTAGAGAGTGGGATAGGTTTAATAACTACCCTAACCCTAACGCGTACCCTAACCCTCACTCCTACGCTAACCCTAACACGTACCCTAATCCTAAACCGTACCCTAAACCGAGCCCTAACCCTAACACTAACCGTAACCCTAACCCTAACCCATACCCTACGCCGTATCCGAAGCCCTCACCGAACCCGTACCCTAAGCCGTACCCTAAGCCTACCCCTAAGCCTAACCCTAACCCTAGGCTACCCTTGACTGCTTCTGCCTCCAATAGATTTCCTAAGCACTAGTGCTTTAAGGAACAGCTTAAAAAGTGAATCCTAATGTGATTTCTTTATAATGGGTGTGTTCCTTATCTTATCCTAGTGTCTAAACTCTTCTCCATGGCTGGACCCCCAAATAATATTCCTTTATGTGCTAAGGGGTATCGAGAGAGTGGGATAGGTTTAATCACTACCCTAACCCTAACGCGTACCCTAACGCTAACCCCTACCCTAACCCTAACATGTACCCTAATCCTAATCCGTACCCTATACCGAGCCCTAACCATAACACTAACCCTAACCCTAACCCTAACCCATACCCTACGCCGTACCCGAAGCCCTCCCCGAACCCGTACCCTAAGCCGTACCGTAAGCCTAACCCTAAGCCTAACCCTAACCCTAGGCTACCCTTGACTGCTTCTGCCTCCAATAGATTTCCTAAGCACTAGTGTTTTAAGGAACAGCTTAAAAAGAGAATCCTAATGTGATTTCTTTATAATGTGTGTGTTCCTTATCTTATCCTAGTGTCTAAACTCTTCTCCATGGCTGGACCCCCAAATAATATTCCTTTACGTGCTAAGGGGTATCTAGAGAGTGGGATAGGTTTAATAACTACCCTAACCCTAACGCGTACCCTAACCCTAACCCCTACCCTAACCATAACACGTACCCTAATCCTAAACAGTACACTAAACCGAGCCCTTACACTAACACTAACCCTAACCATAACCCTAACCCATACCCTACGCCGTACCCGAACACCTCCCTGAACCCGTACCCTAAGCCTTACCCTAAGCCTAACCCTAAGCCTAACCCTAACCCTAGGCTACCCTTCACTGCTTCTGTCTCCAATAGATTTCCTAAGCACTAGTGTTTTAAGGAACAGCTTAAGAAGGGAATCCTAATGTGATTTCTTTATAATGGGTGTGTTCCTTATCTTATCCTAGTGTCTAAACTCTTCTCCATGGCTGGACCCCCAAAGAATATTCCTTTACGTCCTAAGGGGTATCTAGAGAGTGGGATAGGTTTAATAACTACCCTAACTCTAATGCGTACCCTAACCCTAACCCCTACCCTAACGCTAACACGTACCCTAAACCGAGCCCTAACCCTAACACTAACACTAACCCTAACCCTAACCCATACCCTACGCCGTACACGAAGCCCCCCCCGAATCCGTACCCTAAGGCGTACCCTAACCCTAACCCTCAGCCTAACACTAACCCTAGGCTACCCTTGACTGCTTCTGCATCCAATAGATTTCCTAAGCACTAGTCTTTTAAGGAACAGCTTAAAAAGAGAATCCTAATGTGATTTCTTTATAATGTGTGTGTTCCTTATATTATCTTAGTGTCTAAACTCTTCTCTATTGCTGGACCCCCAAATAATATTCCTTTACGTGCTAAGGGGTATCTAGAGAGTGGGATAGGTTTAATAACTATCCTAACCCTAACGCGTACCCTAACCCTAACCCTACCCTAACCCTAACACGTACCCTAATCCTAACCCGTACCCTAAACCGAGCCCTAAGCCTAACACTAACCCTAACCCTAACCCTAACCCATGCCCTACGCCGTACCCGAAGCCCTCCCTGAACCCGTACCCTAAGCCGTACCCTGAGCCTAATCCTAAACCTAGGCTACCCTTGACTGCTTCTGCCTCCAATAGATTTCCTAAGCACTAGTGTTTTAAGGAACAGCTTAAAACGAGAATCCTAATGTGATTTCTTTATAATGGGTGTGTTCCTTATCTTATCCTAGTGTCTAAACTCTTCTCCATGCCTGGACCCACAAATAATATTCCTTTACGTGCTAAGGGGTATCTAGAGAGTGGGATAGGTTTAATAACTACCCTAACCCTAATGTGTACCCTAACCCTAACCCCTACCCTAACCCTAACACGTAACCTAAACCTAACCCGTACACTAAACCGTGCCCTAACCCTAACACTAACCCTAAACCTAACCCTAACCCATACCCTACGCCGTACCCGAAGCCCTCCCCGAACCCGTACCCTAAGCCGTACCCTAAGCCTAACCCTAAGCCTAACCCTAACCCTAGGCAACCCTTGACTGCTTCTGCCTCCAATAGATTTCCTAAGCACTAGTGTTTTAAGGACCAGCATAAAAAGAGAATCCCAATGTGATTTCTTTATAATGGGTGTGTTCCTTATCTTATCCTAGTGTCTAAACTCTTCTCCATGGCTGGACCCCCAAATAATATTCCTTCATGTGCTAAGGGGTATCGAGAGAGTGGGATAGGTTTAATCACTACCCTAACCCTAACGTGTACCCTAACCCTAACCCCTACCCTAACCCTAACACGTACCCTAATCCTAACCCGTACCCTAAACCGAGCCCTAACCCTAACACTAACCCTAACCCTAACCCTAACCCATACCCTACGCCGTACCCGAAGCCCTCCCCGAACCCGTACCCTAAGCCGTACCCTAAGCCTAACCCTAAGCCTAACCCTAACCCTAGGCTACCCTTGACTGCTTCTGCCTCCAATAGATTTCCTAAGCACTAGTGTTTTAAGGAACAGCTTAAAAAGAGAATCCTAATGTGATTTCTATATAATGTGTGTGTTCCTTATATTATCTTAGTGTCTAAACTCTTCTCCATGGCTGGACCCCCAAATAATATTCCTTTACGTGCTAAGGGGTATCTAGAGAGTGGGATAGGTTTAATAACTACCCTAACCATAACGCGAACCCTAACCCTAACCCCTACCCTAACCCTAACACGTACCCTAATCCTTACCCGTACACTAAACCGAGCCCTAACCCTAACACTAACCCTAACCCTAACCCTAACCCATACCCTACGCCGTACCCGAAGCCCTCCGCGAAAACGTACCCTAAGCCGTACCCTAAGCCTAACCCTAAGCCTAATCCCAAACCTAGGCTACCCTTGACTGCTTCTGCCTCCAATAGATTTCCTAAGCACTAGTGTTTTAAGGAACAGCTTAAAACGAGAATCCTAATGTGATTTCTTTATAATGGGTGTGTTCCTTATCTTATCCTAGTGTCTAAACTCTTCTCCATGCCTGGACCCCCAAATAATATTCCTTTACGTGCTAAGGGGTATCTAGAGAGTGGGATAGGTTTAATAACTACCCTAAACCTAATGTGTACCCTAACCCTAACCCCTACCCTAACCCTAACACGTAACCTAAACCTAACCCGTACCCTAAACGGAGCCCTAACCCTAACACTAACCCTAACACTAACACTAACCCATACCCTACGCCGTAAACGAACCCCTCCCCGAACCCGTACCCTAAGTCGTACCCTAAGCCTAACCCCAAGCCTAAACCTAACCCTAGGCTACCCTTGACTTCTTCTGCCTCCAATAGATTTCCTAAGCACTAGTGTTTTAAGGACCAGCATAAAAAGAGAATCCCAATGTGATTTCTTTATAATGGGTGTGTTCCTTATCTTATCCTAGTGCCTAAACTCTTCTCCATGGCTGGACCCCCAAATAATATTCCTTTACGTGCTAAGGGGTATCTAGAGAGTGGGATAGGTTTAATAACTACCCTAACTCTAATGCGTACCCTAACCCTAAACCCGACCCTAACGCTAACACGTACCCTAAACCGAGCCCTAACCATAACACTAACAATAAGCCTAACCCTAACCCATACCCTACGCCGTACCCGAAGCCTTCCCCGAACCCGTACCCTAAGCCGTACCCTAAGCCTAACCCTCAGCCTAACACTAACGCTAGGCTACCCTTGACTGCTTCTGCCTCCATTAGATTTCCTAAGCACTAGTGTTTTAAGGAACAGCTTAAGAAGAGAATCCTAATGTGATTTCTTTATAATAGGTGTGTTCCTTATCTTATCCTAGTGTCTAAACTCTTCTCCATGGCTGGACCCACAAATAATATTCCTTTTCGTGCTAAGGGGTATCTAGAGAGTGGGATAGGTTTAATAACTACGCTAACCCTAACGCGTACCCTAACCCTAACCCCTACCCTAACCCTAACACGTACCCTAATCCTAACCCGTACCCTAAACGGAGCCCTAACCCTA
Source organism: Balaenoptera physalus (assembly GCF_965194825.1). Classification (NCBI taxonomy): domain Eukaryota; kingdom Metazoa; phylum Chordata; class Mammalia; order Artiodactyla; family Balaenopteridae; genus Balaenoptera; species Balaenoptera physalus. The sequence continues at coordinate 344,974 of NW_028125917.1, forward strand.
ACACTAACCCTAACCCTAACCCTAACCCATACCCTACGCCGTACCCGAAGCCCTCCCCGAACCCGTACCCTAAGCCGTACCCTAAGCCTAACCCTAAGCCTAACCCTAACCCTAGGCTACCCTTGACTGCTTCTGCCTCCAATAGATTTCCTAAGCACTAGTGTTTTAAGGAACAGCTTAAAAAGAGAATCCTAATGTGATTTCTTTATAATGTGTGTGTTCCTTATATTATCTTAGTGTCTAAACTCTTCTCTATTGCTGGACACCCAAATAATATTCCTTTACGTGCTAAGGGGTATCTAGAGCGTGGGATAGGTTTAATAACTATCCTAACCCTAACGCGTACCCTAACCCTAACCCCTACCCTAAACCTAACACGTACCCTAATCCTAACCCGTACCCTAAACCGAGCCCTAACCCTAACACTAACCCTAACCCTAACCCTAACCCATGCCCTACGCCGTACCCGAAGCCCTCCCTGAACCCGTACCCTAAGCCGTACCCTAAGCCTAATCCTAAACCTAGGCTACCCTTGACTGCTTCTGCCTCCAATAGATTTCCTAAGCACTAGTGTTTTAAGGAACAGCTTAAAACGAGAATCCTAATGTGATTTCTTTATAATGGGTGTGTTCCTTATCTTATCCTAGTGTCTAAACACTTCTCCATGCCTGGACCCACAAATAATATTCCTTTACGTGCTAAGGGGTATCTAGAGAGTGGGATAGGTTTAATAACTACCCTAACCCTAATGTGTACCCTAACCCTAACCCCTACCCTAACCCTAACACGTAACCTAAACCTAACCCGTACCCTAAACCGAGCCCTAACCCTAACACTAACCCTAAACCTAACCCTAACCCATACCCTACGCCGTACCCGAAGCCCTCCCCGAACCCGTACCCTAAGCCGTACCCTAAGCCTAACCCTAAGCCTAACCCTAACCCTAGGCTACCCTTGACTGCTTCTGCCTCCAATAGATTTCCTAAGCACTAGTGTTTTAAGGAACAGCTTAAAAAGTGATTCCTAATGTGATTTCTTTATAATGGGTGTGTTCCTTATCTTATCCTAGTGTCTAAACTCTTCTCCATGGCTGGACCCCCAAATAATATTCCTTTATGTGCTAAGGGGTATCGAGAGAGTGGGATAGGTTTAATAACAACCCTAACCATAACGCGAACCCTAACCCTAACCCCTACCCTAACCCTAACTCGTACCCTAATCCTTACCCGTACACTAAACCGATCCCTAACCCTAACACTAACCCTAACCCTAACCCTAACCCATACCCTACGCCGTACCCGAAGCCCTCCCCGAACACGTACCCTAAGCCGTACCCTAAGCCTAACCCTAAGCCTAACCCCAACCCTAGGCTACCCTTGACTGCTTCTGCCTCCAATAGATTTCCTAAGCACTAGTGTTTTAAGGAACAGCTTAAAACGAGAATCCTAATGTGATTTCTTTATAATGGGTGTGTTCCTTACCTTATCCTAGTGTCTAAACTCTTCTCCATGCCTGGACACCCAAATAATATTCCTTTACGTGCTAAGGGGTATCTAGAGAGTGGGATAGGTTTAATAACTACCCTAAACCTAATGTGTACCCTAACCCTAACCCCTACCCTAACCCTAACACGTAACCTAAACCTAACCCGTACCATAAACGGAGCCCTAACCCTAACACTAACCCTAACACTAACACTAACCCATACCCTACGCCGTAAACGAACCCCTCCCTGAACCCGTACCCTAAGCCGTACCCTAAGCCTAACCCCAAGCCTAAACCTAACCCTAGGCTACCCTTGACTTCTTCTGCCTCAAATAGATTTCCTAAGCACTAGTGTTTTAAGGAACAGCTTAAACAGAGAATCCTAATGTGATTTCTTTATAATGTGTGTGTTCCTTATATTATCTTAGTGTCTAAACTCTTCTCCATGGCTGGACCCCCAAATAATATTCCTTTACGTGCTAATGGGTATCTAGAGATTGGGAAAGGTTTAATAACTACCCTAACCCTAACGCGTACCCTAACCCTAACCCCTACCCTAACCCTAACACGTACCCTAATCCTAACCCGTACCCTAAACCGAGCCCTAACCCTAACACTAACCCTAAACCTAACCCTAACCCATACCCTACGCCGTACCCGAAGCCCTCCCCGAACCCATACCCTAAGCCGTACCCTAAGCCTAACCCTAACCCTAGGCAACCCTTGACTGCTTCTGCCTCCAATAGATTACCTAAGCACTAGTGTTTTAAAGACCAGAATAAAAAGAGAATCCCAATGTGATTTCTTTATAATGGGTGTGTTCCTTATCTTATCCTAGTGTCTAAACTCTTCTCCATGGCTGGACCCCCAAATAATATTCCTTTACGTGCTAAGGGGTATCTAGAGAGTGGGATAGGTTTAATAACTACCCTAACTCTAATGCGTACCCTAACCCTAAACCCGACCCTAACGCTAACACGTACCCTAAACCGAGCCCTAACCCTAACACTAACAATAAGCCTAACCCTAACCCATACCCTACGCCGTACCCGAAGCCTTCCCCGAACCCGTACCCTAAGCCGTACCCTAAGCCTAACCCTCAGCCTAACACTAACGCTAGGCTACCCTTGACTGCTTCTGCCTCCAATAGATTTCCTAAGCACTAGTGTTTTAAGGAACAGCTTAAGAAGAGAATCCTAATGTGATTTCTTTATAATAGGTGTGTTCCTTATCTTATCCTAGTGTCTAAACTCTTCTCCATGGCTGGACCCACAAATAATATTCCTTTTCGTGCTAAGGGGTATCTAGAGAGTGGGATAGGTTTAATAACTACCCTAACCCTAACGCGTACCCTAACCCTAACCCCTACCCTAACCCTAACACGTACCCTAATCCTAACCCGTACCCTAAACCGAGCCCTAACCCTAACACTAACCCTAACCCTAACCCTAACACATACCCCACGCCGTACCCGAAGCCCTCCCCGAACCCGTACCCTAAACCGTACCCTAAGCCTAACCCTAAGCCTAACCCTAACCCTAGGCTACCCTTGACTGCTTCTGCCTCCAATAGATTTCCTAAGCACTAGTGTTTTAAGGAACAGCTTAAAAAGAGAATACTAACGTGATTTCTTTATAATGTGTGTGTTCCTTATATTATCTTAGTGTCTAAACTCTTCTCCATTGGTGGACCCCCAAATAATATTCCTTTACGTGCTAAGGGGTATCTAGAGAGTGGGATAGGTTTAATCACTACCCTAACCGTAAGGCGTACCCTAACCCTAACCCCTACCCTAACCCTAACACGTACCCTAATCCTAACCCGTACCCTAAACCGAGCCCTAACCCTAACACTAACCCTAACCCTTACCATAACCCATACCCTACGCCGTACCCGAAGACCTCCCCGAAAACCTACCCTAAGCCGTACCCTAAGCCTAACCCTAAGCCTAACCCTAACCCTAGGCTACCCTTGACTGCTTCTGCCTCCAATAGATTTCCTAAGCACTAGTGTTTTAAGGAACAGCTTAAAAAGAGAATGCTAAAGTGATTTCTTTATAATGGGTGTGTTCCTTATCTAATCCTAGTGTCGAAACTCTTCTCCATGCCTGGACCCCCTAAATAATATTCCTTTACGTGCTAAGGGGTATCGAGAGAGTGGGATAGGTTTAATAACTACCCTAACCCTAACGCGTACCCTAACCCTAACCCCTACCCTAACCCTAACACGTACCCTAATCCTAAACCGTACCCTAAACCGAGCCCTAACCCTAACACTAACCCTAACCCTAACCCTAAACCATACCCTACGCCGTACCCGAAGCCCTCCCCGAACCCGTACCCTAAGCCTAACCCTAAGCCTAACCCTAACCCTAGGCTACCCTTGACTGCTTCTTCCTCCAATAGATTTCCTAAGCACTAGTGTTTTAAGGAACAGCTTAAAAAGAGAATCCTAATGTGATTTCTTTATAATGGGTGTGTTCCTTATCTTATCCTAGTGTCTAAACTCTTCTCCATGGCTGGACCCCCAAATAATATTTCTTTACGTGCTAAGGAGTAACTAGAGAGTGGGATAGGTTTAATAACTACCCTAACCCTAACGCGTACCCTAACGCTAACCCCTACCCTAACCCTAACACGTACCCTAATCCTAACCCGTACCCTAAACCGAGCCCTAACCCTAACACTAACCCTAACCCTAACCCTAACACATACCCTACGCCGTACCCGAAGCCCTCCCCGAACCCGTACCCTAGACCGTACCCTAAGCCTAACCCTAAGCCTAACCCTAACCCTAGGCTACCCTTGACTGCTTCGGCCTCCAATAGATTTCCTAAGCACTAGTGTTTTAAGGAACAGCTTAAAAAGAGAATGCTAAAGTGATTTCTTTATAATGGGTGTGTTCCTTATATTATCTTAGTGTCTAAACTCTTCTCCATGCCTGGACCCCCTAAATAATATTCCTTTACGTGCTAAGGGGTATCGAGAGAGTGGGATAGGTTTAATAACTACCCTAACCCTAATGCGTACCCTAACCCTAACCCCTACCCTAACCCTAACACGTACCCTAATCCTAAACCGTACCCTAAACCGAGCCCTAACCCTAACACTAACCCTAACCCTAACCCTAACCCATACCCTACGCCGTACCCGAAGCCCTCCCCGAACCCGTACCCTAAGCCTAACCCTAAGCCTAACCCCAAACCTAGGCTACCCTTGACTGCTTCTGCCTCCAATAGATTTCCTAAGCACTAGTGTTTTAAGGAACAGCTTAAAAAGAGAATCCTAATGTGATTTCTTTATAATGTGTGTGTTCCTTATATTATCTTAGTGTCTAAACTCTTCTCCATGGCTGGACCCCCAAAAAATATTCCTTTACGTGCTAAGGGGTATCTAGAGAGTGGGATAGGTTTAATAACTACCCTAACCATAACGCGTACCCTAACCCTAAACCCTACCCTAACCCTAACACGTACCCTAATCCTAAAGCGTACCCTAAACCGAGCCCTAACCCTAACACTAACCGTAACCCTAACCCTAACCCATACCCTACGCCGTACCCGAAGCCCTCCCCGAATCCGTACCCTAAGCCGTACCCTAAGCCTAACCCTAAGCCTAACCCTAACCCTAGGCTACCCTTGACTGCTTCTGCCTCCAATAGATTTCCTAAGCACTAGTGATTTAAAGAACAGCTTAAAAAGAGAATCCTAATGTGATTTCTTTATAATGTGTGTGTTCCTTATCTTATCCTAGTGTCTAAACTCTTCTCCATGGCTGGACCCCCAAATAATATTCCTTTACGTGCTAAGGGGTATCTAGAGAGTAGGATAGGTTTAATAACTACCCTAACCCTAATGAGTACCCTAACCCTAACCACTACCCTAACAGTAACACCTACCCTAATCCTAACCCGTACACTAAACCGAGCCCTTACACTAACACTAACCCTAAACATAACCCTAACCCATACCCTACGCCGTACCCGAACAACTCCCTGAACCCGTACCCTAAGCCGTACCCTAAGCCAAACCCAAGCTTAACCCTAACCCTAGGCTACCGTTGACTGCTTCTGCCTCCAATAGATTTCCTAAGCACTAGTGTTTTAAGGAACAGCTTAAGAAGAGAATCCTAATGTGATTTCTTTATAATGGGTGTGTTCCTTATCTTATCCTAGTGTCTAAACTCTTCTCCATGGCTGGACCCCCAAATAATATTCCTTTACGTCCTAAGGGGTATGTAGAGAGTGGGATAGGTTTAATAACTACCCTAACTCTAATGCGTACCCTAACCCTAACCCCTACCCTAACGCTAACACGTACCCTAAACCGAGCCCTAACCCTAACACTAACACTAACCCTAACCCTAACCCATACCCTACGCCGTACCCGAAGCCCCCCCCGAATCCGTACCCTAAGGCGTACCCTAACCCTAACCCTCAGCCTAACACTAACCCTAGGCTACCCTTGACTGCTTCTGCATCCAATAGATTTCCTAAGCACTAGTCTTTTAAGGAACAGCTTAAAAAGAGAATCCTAATGTGATTTCTTTATAATGTGTGTGTTCCTTATATTATCTTAGTGTCTAAACTCTTCTCTATTGCTGGACCCCCAAATAATATTCCTTTACGTGCTAAGGGGTATCTAGAGAGTGGGATAGGTTTAATAACTATCCTAACCCTAACGCGTACCCTAACCCTAACCCCTACCCTAACCCTAACACGTACCCTAATCCTAAACCGTACCCTAAACCGAGCCCTAAGCCTAACACTAACCCTAACCCTAACCCTAACCCATGCCCTACGCCGTACCCGAAGCCCTCCCTGAACCCGTACCCTAAGCCGTACCCTAAGCCTAATCCTAAACCTAGGCTACCCTTGACTGCTTCTGCCTCCAATAGATTTCCTAAGCACTAGTGTTTTAAGGAACAGCTTAAAACGAGAATCCTAATGTGATTTCTTTATAATGGGTGTGTTCCTTATCTTATCCTAGTGTCTAAACTCTTCTCCATGCCTGGACCCACAAATAATATTCCTTTACGTGCTAAGGGGTATCTAGAGAGTGGGATAGGTTTAATCACTACCCTAACCCTAACGTGTACCCTAACCCTAACCCCTACCCTAACCCTAACACGTACCCTAATCCTAACCCGTACCCTAAACCGAGCCCTAACCCTAACACTAACCCTAACCCTAACCCTAACCCATACCCTACGCCGTACCCGAAGCCCTCACCGAACCCGTACCCTAAGCCATACCCTAAGCCTAACCCTAAGCCTAACCCTAACACTAGGCTACCCTTGACTGCTTCTGCCTCCAATAGATTTCCTAAGCACTAGTGTTTTAAGGAACAGCTTAAAACGAGAATCCTAATGTGATTTCTTTATAATGTGTGTGTTCCTTATATTATCTTAGTGTCTAAATTCTTCTCCATGGCTGGACCCCCAAATAATATTCCTTTACGTGCTACGGGGTATCTAGAGAGTGGGATAGGTTTAATAACTACCCTAACCCTAACGCGTACCCTAACCCTCACTCCTACGCTAACCCTAACACGTACCCTAATCCTAAACCGTACCCTAAACCGAGCCCTAACCCTAACACTAACCGTAACCCTAACCCTAACCCATACCCTACGCCGTATCCGAAGCCCTCACCGAACCCGTACCCTAAGCCGTACCCTAAGCCTACCCCTAAGCCTAACCCTAACCCTAGGCTACCCTTGACTGCTTCTGCCTCCAATAGATTTCCTAAGCACTAGTGCTTTAAGGAACAGCTTAAAAAGTGAATCCTAATGTGATTTCTTTATAATGGGTGTGTTCCTTATCTTATCCTAGTGTCTAAACTCTTCTCCATGGCTGGACCCCCAAATAATATTCCTTTATGTGCTAAGGGGTATCGAGAGAGTGGGATAGGTTTAATCACTACCCTAACCCTAACGCGTACCCTAACGCTAACCCCTACCCTAACCCTAACATGTACCCTAATCCTAATCCGTACCCTATACCGAGCCCTAACCATAACACTAACCCTAACCCTAACCCTAACCCATACCCTACGCCGTACCCGAAGCCCTCCCCGAACCCGTACCCTAAGCCGTACCGTAAGCCTAACCCTAAGCCTAACCCTAACCCTAGGCTACCCTTGACTGCTTCTGCCTCCAATAGATTTCCTAAGCACTAGTGTTTTAAGGAACAGCTTAAAAAGAGAATCCTAATGTGATTTCTTTATAATGTGTGTGTTCCTTATCTTATCCTAGTGTCTAAACTCTTCTCCATGGCTGGACCCCCAAATAATATTCCTTTACGTGCTAAGGGGTATCTAGAGAGTGGGATAGGTTTAATAACTACCCTAACCCTAACGCGTACCCTAACCCTAACCCCTACCCTAACCATAACACGTACCCTAATCCTAAACAGTACACTAAACCGAGCCCTTACACTAACACTAACCCTAACCATAACCCTAACCCATACCCTACGCCGTACCCGAACACCTCCCTGAACCCGTACCCTAAGCCTTACCCTAAGCCTAACCCTAAGCCTAACCCTAACCCTAGGCTACCCTTCACTGCTTCTGTCTCCAATAGATTTCCTAAGCACTAGTGTTTTAAGGAACAGCTTAAGAAGGGAATCCTAATGTGATTTCTTTATAATGGGTGTGTTCCTTATCTTATCCTAGTGTCTAAACTCTTCTCCATGGCTGGACCCCCAAAGAATATTCCTTTACGTCCTAAGGGGTATCTAGAGAGTGGGATAGGTTTAATAACTACCCTAACTCTAATGCGTACCCTAACCCTAACCCCTACCCTAACGCTAACACGTACCCTAAACCGAGCCCTAACCCTAACACTAACACTAACCCTAACCCTAACCCATACCCTACGCCGTACACGAAGCCCCCCCCGAATCCGTACCCTAAGGCGTACCCTAACCCTAACCCTCAGCCTAACACTAACCCTAGGCTACCCTTGACTGCTTCTGCATCCAATAGATTTCCTAAGCACTAGTCTTTTAAGGAACAGCTTAAAAAGAGAATCCTAATGTGATTTCTTTATAATGTGTGTGTTCCTTATATTATCTTAGTGTCTAAACTCTTCTCTATTGCTGGACCCCCAAATAATATTCCTTTACGTGCTAAGGGGTATCTAGAGAGTGGGATAGGTTTAATAACTATCCTAACCCTAACGCGTACCCTAACCCTAACCCTACCCTAACCCTAACACGTACCCTAATCCTAACCCGTACCCTTAACCGAGCCCTAAGCCTAACACTAACCCTAACCCTAACCCTAACCCATGCCCTACGCCGTACCCGAAGCCCTCCCTGAACCCGTACCCTAAGCCGTACCCTGAGCCTAATCCTAAACCTAGGCTACCCTTGACTGCTTCTGCCTCCAATAGATTTCCTAAGCACTAGTGTTTTAAGGAACAGCTTAAAACGAGAATCCTAATGTGATTTCTTTATAATGGGTGTGTTCCTTATCTTATCCTAGTGTCTAAACTCTTCTCCATGCCTGGACCCACAAATAATATTCCTTTACGTGCTAAGGGGTATCTAGAGAGTGGGATAGGTTTAATAACTACCCTAACCCTAATGTGTACCCTAACCCTAACCCCTACCCTAACCCTAACACGTAACCTAAACCTAACCCGTACACTAAACCGTGCCCTAACCCTAACACTAACCCTAAACCTAACCCTAACCCATACCCTACGCCGTACCCGAAGCCCTCCCCGAACCCGTACCCTAAGCCGTACCCTAAGCCTAACCCTAAGCCTAACCCTAACCCTAGGCAACCCTTGACTGCTTCTGCCTCCAATAGATTTCCTAAGCACTAGTGTTTTAAGGACCAGCATAAAAAGAGAATCCCAATGTGATTTCTTTATAATGGGTGTGTTCCTTATCTTATCCTAGTGTCTAAACTCTTCTCCATGGCTGGACCCCCAAATAATATTCCTTCATGTGCTAAGGGGTATCGAGAGAGTGGGATAGGTTTAATCACTACCCTAACCCTAACGTGTACCCTAACCCTAACCCCTACCCTAACCCTAACACGTACCCTAATCCTAACCCGTACCCTAAACCGAGCCCTAACCCTAACACTAACCCTAACCCTAACCCTAACCCATACCCTACGCCGTACCCGAAGCCCTCCCCGAACCCGTACCCTAAGCCGTACCCTAAGCCTAACCCTAAGCCTAACCCTAACCCTAGGCTACCCTTGACTGCTTCTGCCTCCAATAGATTTCCTAAGCACTAGTGTTTTAAGGAACAGCTTAAAAAGAGAATCCTAATGTGATTTCTATATAATGTGTGTGTTCCTTATATTATCTTAGTGTCTAAACTCTTCTCCATGGCTGGACCCCCAAATAATATTCCTTTACGTGCTAAGGGGTATCTAGAGAGTGGGATAGGTTTAATAACTACCCTAACCATAACGCGAACCCTAACCCTAACCCCTACCCTAACCCTAACACGTACCCTAATCCTTACCCGTACACTAAACCGAGCCCTAACCCTAACACTAACCCTAACCCTAACCCTAACCCATACCCTACGCCGTACCCGAAGCCCTCCGCGAAAACGTACCCTAAGCCGTACCCTAAGCCTAACCCTAAGCCTAATCCCAAACCTAGGCTACCCTTGACTGCTTCTGCCTCCAATAGATTTCCTAAGCACTAGTGTTTTAAGGAACAGCTTAAAACGAGAATCCTAATGTGATTTCTTTATAATGGGTGTGTTCCTTATCTTATCCTAGTGTCTAAACTCTTCTCCATGCCTGGACCCCCAAATAATATTCCTTTACGTGCTAAGGGGTATCTAGAGAGTGGGATAGGTTTAATAACTACCCTAAACCTAATGTGTACCCTAACCCTAACCCCTACCCTAACCCTAACACGTAACCTAAACCTAACCCGTACCCTAAACGGAGCCCTAACCCTAACACTAACCCTAACACTAACACTAACCCATACCCTACGCCGTAAACGAACCCCTCCCCGAACCCGTACCCTAAGTCGTACCCTAAGCCTAACCCCAAGCCTAAACCTAACCCTAGGCTACCCTTGACTTCTTCTGCCTCCAATAGATTTCCTAAGCACTAGTGTTTTAAGGACCAGCATAAAAAGAGAATCCCAATGTGATTTCTTTATAATGGGTGTGTTCCTTATCTTATCCTAGTGCCTAAACTCTTCTCCATGGCTGGACCCCCAAATAATATTCCTTTACGTGCTAAGGGGTATCTAGAGAGTGGGATAGGTTTAATAACTACCCTAACTCTAATGCGTACCCTAACCCTAAACCCGACCCTAACGCTAACACGTACCCTAAACCGAGCCCTAACCATAACACTAACAATAAGCCTAACCCTAACCCATACCCTACGCCGTACCCGAAGCCTTCCCCGAACCCGTACCCTAAGCCGTACCCTAAGCCTAACCCTCAGCCTAACACTAACGCTAGGCTACCCTTGACTGCTTCTGCCTCCATTAGATTTCCTAAGCACTAGTGTTTTAAGGAACAGCTTAAGAAGAGAATCCTAATGTGATTTCTTTATAATAGGTGTGTTCCTTATCTTATCCTAGTGTCTAAACTCTTCTCCATGGCTGGACCCACAAATAATATTCCTTTTCGTGCTAAGGGGTATCTAGAGAGTGGGATAGGTTTAATAACTACGCTAACCCTAACGCGTACCCTAACCCTAACCCCTACCCTAACCCTAACACGTACCCTAATCCTAACCCGTACCCTAAACGGAGCCCTAACCCTAACACTAACCCTAACCCTAACCCTAACCCATACCCTACGCCGTACCCGAAGCCCTCCCCGAACCCGTACCCTAAGCCGTACCCTAAGCCTAACCCTAAGCCTAACCCTAACCCTAGGCTACCCTTGACTGCTTCTGCCTCCAATAGATTTCCTAAGCACTAGTGTTTTAAGGAACAGCTTAAAAAGAGAATCCTAATGTGATTTCTTTATAATGTGTGTGTTCCTTATATTATCTTAGTGTCTAAACTCTTCTCTATTGCTGGACACCCAAATAATATTCCTTTACGTGCTAAGGGGTATCTAGAGCGTGGGATAGGTTTAATAACTATCCTAACCCTAACGCGTACCCTAACCCTAACCCCTACCCTAAACCTAACACGTACCCTAATCCTAACCCGTACCCTAAACCGAGCCCTAACCCTAACACTAACCCTAACCCTAACCCTAACCCATGCCCTACGCCGTACCCGAAGCCCTCCCTGAACCCGTACCCTAAGCCGTACCCTAAGCCTAATCCTAAACCTAGGCTACCCTTGACTGCTTCTGCCTCCAATAGATTTCCTAAGCACTAGTGTTTTAAGGAACAGCTTAAAACGAGAATCCTAATGTGATTTCTTTATAATGGGTGTGTTCCTTATCTTATCCTAGTGTCTAAACACTTCTCCATGCCTGGACCCACAAATAATATTCCTTTACGTGCTAAGGGGTATCTAGAGAGTGGGATAGGTTTAATAACTACCCTAACCCTAATGTGTACCCTAACCCTAACCCCTACCCTAACCCTAACACGTAACCTAAACCTAACCCGTACCCTAAACCGAGCCCTAACCCTAACACTAACCCTAAACCTAACCCTAACCCATACCCTACGCCGTACCCGAAGCCCTCCCCGAACCCGTACCCTAAGCCGTACCCTAAGCCTAACCCTAAGCCTAACCCTAACCCTAGGCTACCCTTGACTGCTTCTGCCTCCAATAGATTTCCTAAGCACTAGTGTTTTAAGGAACAGCTTAAAAAGTGATTCCTAATGTGATTTCTTTATAATGGGTGTGTTCCTTATCTTATCCTAGTGTCTAAACTCTTCTCCATGGCTGGACCCCCAAATAATATTCCTTTATGTGCTAAGGGGTATCGAGAGAGTGGGATAGGTTTAATCACTACCCTAACCCTAACGCGTACCCTAACGCTAACCCCTACCCTAACCCTAACATGTACCCTAATCCTAACCCGTAACCTAAACCGAGCCCTAACCCTAACACTAACCCTAACCCTAACCCTAACCCATACCCTACGCCGTACCCGAAGCCCTCCCCGAACCCGTACCCTAAGCCGTACCCTAAGCCTAACCCTAAGCCTAACCCTAACCCTAGGCTACCCTTGACTGCTTCTGCCTCCAATAGATTTCCTAAGCACTAGTGTTTTAAGGAACAGCTTAAAAAGAGAATCCTAATGTGATTTCTTTATAATGTGTGTGTTCCTTATATTATCTTACTGTCTAAAGTCTTCTCCATGGCTGGACCCCCAAATAATATTCCTTTACGTGCTAAGGGGTATCTAGAGAGTGGGATAGGTTTAATAACAACCCTAACCATAACGCGAACCCTAACCCTAACCCCTACCCTAACCCTAACTCGTACCCTAATCCTTACCCGTACACTAAACCGATCCCTAACCCTAACACTAACCCTAACCCTAACCCTAACCCATACCCTACGCCGTACCCGAAGCCCTCCCCGAACACGTACCCTAAGCCGTACCCTAAGCCTAACCCTAAGCCTAACCCCAACCCTAGGCTACCCTTGACTGCTTCTGCCTCCAATAGATTTCCTAAGCACTAGTGTTTTAAGGAACAGCTTAAAACGAGAATCCTAATGTGATTTCTTTATAATGGGTGTGTTCCTTACCTTATCCTAGTGTCTAAACTCTTCTCCATGCCTGGACACCCAAATAATATTCCTTTACGTGCTAAGGGGTATCTAGAGAGTGGGATAGGTTTAATAACTACCCTAAACCTAATGTGTACCCTAACCCTAACCCCTACCCTAACCCTAACACGTAACCTAAACCTAACCCGTACCATAAACGGAGCCCTAACCCTAACACTAACCCTAACACTAACACTAACCCATACCCTACGCCGTAAACGAACCCCTCCCTGAACCCGTACCCTAAGCCGTACCCTAAGCCTAACCCCAAGCCTAAACCTAACCCTAGGCTACCCTTGACTTCTTCTGCCTCAAATAGATTTCCTAAGCACTAGTGTTTTAAGGAACAGCTTAAACAGAGAATCCTAATGTGATTTCTTTATAATGTGTGTGTTCCTTATATTATCTTAGTGTCTAAACTCTTCTCCATGGCTGGACCCCCAAATAATATTCCTTTACGTGCTAATGGGTATCTAGAGATTGGGAAAGGTTTAATAACTACCCTAACCCTAACGCGTACCCTAACCCTAACCCCTACCCTAACCCTAACACGTACCCTAATCCTAACCCGTACCCTAAACCGAGCCCTAACCCTAACACTAACCCTAAACCTAACCCTAACCCATACCCTACGCCGTACCCGAAGCCCTCCCCGAACCCATACCCTAAGCCGTACCCTAAGCCTAACCCTAACCCTAGGCAACCCTTGACTGCTTCTGCCTCCAATAGATTACCTAAGCACTAGTGTTTTAAAGACCAGAATAAAAAGAGAATCCCAATGTGATTTCTTTATAATGGGTGTGTTCCTTATCTTATCCTAGTGTCTAAACTCTTCTCCATGGCTGGACCCCCAAATAATATTCCTTTACGTGCTAAGGGGTATCTAGAGAGTGGGATAGGTTTAATAACTACCCTAACTCTAATGCGTACCCTAACCCTAAACCCGACCCTAACGCTAACACGTACCCTAAACCGAGCCCTAACCCTAACACTAACAATAAGCCTAACCCTAACCCATACCCTACGCCGTACCCGAAGCCTTCCCCGAACCCGTACCCTAAGCCGTACCCTAAGCCTAACCCTCAGCCTAACACTAACGCTAGGCTACCCTTGACTGCTTCTGCCTCCAATAGATTTCCTAAGCACTAGTGTTTTAAGGAACAGCTTAAGAAGAGAATCCTAATGTGATTTCTTTATAATAGGTGTGTTCCTTATCTTATCCTAGTGTCTAAACTCTTCTCCATGGCTGGACCCACAAATAATATTCCTTTTCGTGCTAAGGGGTATCTAGAGAGTGGGATAGGTTTAATAACTACCCTAACCCTAACGCGTACCCTAACCCTAACCCCTACCCTAACCCTAACACGTACCCTAATCCTAACCCGTACCCTAAACCGAGCCCTAACCCTAACACTAACCCTAACCCTAACCCTAACACATACCCCACGCCGTACCCGAAGCCCTCCCCGAACCCGTACCCTAAACCGTACCCTAAGCCTAACCCTAAGCCTAACCCTAACCCTAGGCTACCCTTGACTGCTTCTGCCTCCAATAGATTTCCTAAGCACTAGTGTTTTAAGGAACAGCTTAAAAAGAGAATACTAACGTGATTTCTTTATAATGTGTGTGTTCCTTATATTATCTTAGTGTCTAAACTCTTCTCCATTGGTGGACCCCCAAATAATATTCCTTTACGTGCTAAGGGGTATCTAGAGAGTGGGATAGGTTTAATCACTACCCTAACCGTAAGGCGTACCCTAACCCTAACCCCTACCCTAACCCTAACACGTACCCTAATCCTAACCCGTACCCTAAACCGAGCCCTAACCCTAACACTAACCCTAACCCTTACCATAACCCATACCCTACGCCGTACCCGAAGACCTCCCCGAAAACCTACCCTAAGCCGTACCCTAAGCCTAACCCTAAGCCTAACCCTAACCCTAGGCTACCCTTGACTGCTTCTGCCTCCAATAGATTTCCTAAGCACTAGTGTTTTAAGGAACAGCTTAAAAAGAGAATGCTAAAGTGATTTCTTTATAATGGGTGTGTTCCTTATCTAATCCTAGTGTCGAAACTCTTCTCCATGCCTGGACCCCCTAAATAATATTCCTTTACGTGCTAAGGGGTATCGAGAGAGTGGGATAGGTTTAATAACTACCCTAACCCTAACGCGTACCCTAACCCTAACCCCTACCCTAACCCTAACACGTACCCTAATCCTAAACCGTACCCTAAACCGAGCCCTAACCCTAACACTAACCCTAACCCTAACCCTAAACCATACCCTACGCCGTACCCGAAGCCCTCCCCGAACCCGTACCCTAAGCCTAACCCTAAGCCTAACCCTAACCCTAGGCTACCCTTGACTGCTTCTTCCTCCAATAGATTTCCTAAGCACTAGTGTTTTAAGGAACAGCTTAAAAAGAGAATCCTAATGTGATTTCTTTATAATGGGTGTGTTCCTTATCTTATCCTAGTGTCTAAACTCTTCTCCATGGCTGGACCCCCAAATAATATTTCTTTACGTGCTAAGGAGTAACTAGAGAGTGGGATAGGTTTAATAACTACCCTAACCCTAACGCGTACCCTAACGCTAACCCCTACCCTAACCCTAACACGTACCCTAATCCTAACCCGTACCCTAAACCGAGCCCTAACCCTAACACTAACCCTAACCCTAACCCTAACACATACCCTACGCCGTACCCGAAGCCCTCCCCGAACCCGTACCCTAGACCGTACCCTAAGCCTAACCCTAAGCCTAACCCTAACCCTAGGCTACCCTTGACTGCTTCGGCCTCCAATAGATTTCCTAAGCACTAGTGTTTTAAGGAACAGCTTAAAAAGAGAATGCTAAAGTGATTTCTTTATAATGGGTGTGTTCCTTATATTATCTTAGTGTCTAAACTCTTCTCCATGCCTGGACCCCCTAAATAATATTCCTTTACGTGCTAAGGGGTATCGAGAGAGTGGGATAGGTTTAATAACTACCCTAACCCTAATGCGTACCCTAACCCTAACCCCTACCCTAACCCTAACACGTACCCTAATCCTAAACCGTACCCTAAACCGAGCCCTAACCCTAACACTAACCCTAACCCTAACCCTAACCCATACCCTACGCCGTACCCGAAGCCCTCCCCGAACCCGTACCCTAAGCCTAACCCTAAGCCTAACCCCAAACCTAGGCTACCCTTGACTGCTTCTGCCTCCAATAGATTTCCTAAGCACTAGTGTTTTAAGGAACAGCTTAAAAAGAGAATCCTAATGTGATTTCTTTATAATGTGTGTGTTCCTTATATTATCTTAGTGTCTAAACTCTTCTCCATGGCTGGACCCCCAAAAAATATTCCTTTACGTGCTAAGGGGTATCTAGAGAGTGGGATAGGTTTAATAACTACCCTAACCATAACGCGTACCCTAACCCTAAACCCTACCCTAACCCTAACACGTACCCTAATCCTAAAGCGTACCCTAAACCGAGCCCTAACCCTAACACTAACCGTAACCCTAACCCTAACCCATACCCTACGCCGTACCCGAAGCCCTCCCCGAACACGTACCCTAAGCCGTACCCTAAGCCTAACCCTAAGCCTAACCCTAACCCTAGGCTACCCTTGACTGCTTCTGCCTCCAATAGATTTCCTAAGCACTAGTGTTTTAAGGAACAGCTTAAAAAGAGAATCCTAATGTGATTTCTTTATAATGTGTGTGTTCCTTATATTATCTTAGTGTCTAAAGTCTTCTCCATGGCTGGACCCCCAAATAATATTCTTTACGTGCTAAGGGGTATCTAGAGAGTGGGATAGGTTTAATAACTACCCTAAGCCTAACGCGTACCCTAACCCTAACCCCTACCCTAACCCTAACACGTACCCTAATCCTAACCCGTACCCTAAACCGAGCCCTAACCCTAACACTAACGCTAACCCTAACCCTAACCCATACCCTACGCCGTACCCGAAGCCCTCCCCGAACCCGTACCCTAAGCCGTACCCTAAGCCTAACCCTAAGCCTAACCCTAACCCTAGGCTACCCTTGACTGCTTCTGCCTCCAATAGATTTCCTAAGCACTAGTGTTTTAAGGAACAGCTTAAAAAGAGAATCCTAATGTGATTTCTTTATAATGGGTGTGTTCCTTATCTTATCCTAGTGTCTAAACTCTTCTCCATGGCTGGACCCCCAAATAATATTCCTTTACGTGCTAAGGGGTAACTAGTGAGTGGGATAGGTTTAATAACTACCCTAACCCTAACGCATACCCTAACACTAACCCCTACCCTAACCCTAATACGTACCCTAATCCTAACCCGTACCCTAAACCGAGCCCTAACCCTAACACTAACCCTAACCCTAACCCTAACCCATACCCTACGCCGTACCCGAAGCCCTCCCCGAACCCGTACCCTAAGCCTTACCCTAAACCTAACCCTAAGCCTAACCCTAACCCTAGGCTACCCTTGACTGCTTCTGCCTCCAATAGATTTCCTAAGCACTAGTGTTTTAAGGAACAGCTTAAAAAGAGAATCCTAATGTGATTTCTTTATAATGTGTGTGTTCCTTATATTATCTTAGTGTCTAAACTCTTCTCCATGGCTGGACCCCCAAATAATATTCCTTTACGTGCTAAGGGGTATCTAGAGAGTGGGATAGGTTTAATAACTACCCTAACCCTAACGCGTACCCTAACCCTAACCCCTACCCTAACCCTAACACGTACCCTAATCCTAAAGCGTACCCTAAACCGAGCCCTAACCCTAACACTAACCCTAACCCTAACCCTAACCCATACCCTACGCCGTACCCGAAGCCCTCCCCGAAAACGTACCCTAAGCCGTACCCTAAGCCTAACCCTAACCCTAGGCTACCCTTGACTGCTTCTGCCTCCAATAGATTTCCTAAGCACTAGTGTTTTAAGGAACAGCTTAAAAAGAGAATCCTAATGTGATTTCTTTATAATGGGTGTGTTCCTTATCTAATCCTAGTGTCTAAACTCTTCTCCATGGCTGGACCCCCAAATAATATTCCTTTATGTGCTAAGGGGTATCGAGAGAGTGGGATAGTTTTAATAACTATCCTAACCCTAACGCGTACCCTAACCCTAACCCCTACCCTAACCCTAACACGTACCCTAATCCTAAACCGTACCCTAAACCGAGCCCTAACCCTAACACTAACCCTAACCCTAACCCTAACCCATACCCTACGCCGTACCCAAAGCCCTCCCCGAACCCGTACCCTAAGCCGTACCCTAAGCCTAACCCTAAGCCTAACCCTAACCCTAGGCTACCCTTGACTGCTTCTGCCTCCAATAGATTTCCTAAGCACTAGTGTTTTAAGGAACAGCTTAAAAAGAGAATGCTAAAGTGATTTCTTTATAATGGGTGTGTTCCTTATATTATCTTAGTGTCTAAACTCTTCTCCATGCCTGGACCCCCTAAATAATATTCCTTTACGTGCTAAGGGGTATCGAGAGAGTGGGATAGGTTTAATAACTACCCTAACCCTAACGCGTACCCTAACCCTAACCCCTACCCTAACCCTAACACGTACCCTAATCCTAAACCGTACCCTAAACCGAGCCCTAACCCTAACACTAACCCTAACCCTAACCCTAACCCATACCCTACGCCGTACCCGAAGCCCTCCCCGAACCCGTACCCTAAGCCTAACCCTAAGCCTAACCCCAACCCTAGGCTACCCTTGACTGCTTCTGCCTCCAATAGATTTCCTAAGCACTAGTGTTTTAAGGAACAGCTTAAAAAGAGAATCCTAATGTGATTTCTTTATAATGTGTGTGTTCCTTATATTATCTTAGTGTCTAAACTCTTCTCCATGGCTGGACCCCCAAATAATATTCCTTTACGTGCTAAGGGGTATCTAGAGAGTGGGATAGGTTTAATAACTACCCTAACCCTAAGGCGTACCCTAACCCTAAACCCTACCCTAACCCTAACACGTACCCTAATCCTAAAGCGTACCCTAAACCGAGCCCTAACCCTAACACTAACCGTAACCCTAACCCTAACCCATACCCTACGCCGTACCCGAAGCCCTCCCCGAACACGTACCCTAAGCCGTACCCTAAGCCTAACCCTAAGCCTAACCCTAACCCTAGGCTACCCTTGACTGCTTCTGCCTCCAATAGATTTCCTAAGCACTAGTGTTTTAAGGAACAGCTTAAAAAGAGAATCCTAATGTGATTTCTTTATAATGTGTGTGTTCCTTATATTATCTTAGTGTCTAAAGTCTTCTCCATGGCTGGACCCCCAAATAATATTTTTTACGTGCTAAGGGGTATCTAGAGAGTGGGATAGGTTTAATAACTACCCTAAGCCTAACGCGTACCCTAACCCTAACCCCTACCCTAACCCTAACACGTACCCTAATCCTAACCCGTACCCTAAACCGAGCCCTAACCCTAACACTAACGCTAACCCTAACCCTAACCCATACCCTACGCCGTACCCGAAGCCCTCCCCGAACCCGTACCCTAAGCCGTACCCTAAGCCTAACCGTAAGCCTAACCCTAACCCTAGGCTACCCTTGACTGCTTCTGCCTCCAATAGATTTCCTAAGCACTATTGTTTTAAGGAACAGCTTAAAAAGAGAATCCTAATGTGATTTCTTTATAATGGGTGTGTTCCTTATCTTATCCTAGTGTCTAAACTCTTCTCCATGGCTGGACCCCCAAATAATATTCCTTTACGTGCTAAGGGGTAACTAGTGAGTGGGATAGGTTTAATAACTACCCTAACCCTAACGCATACCCTAACACTAACCCCTACCCTAACCCTAATACGTACCCTAATCCTAACCCGTACCCTAAACCGAGCCCTAACCCTAACACTAACCCTAACCCTAACCCTAACCCATACCCTACGCCGTACCCAAAGCCCTCCCCGAACCCGTACCCTAAGCCGTACCCTAAGCCTAACCCTAAGCCTAACCCTAACCCTAGGCTACCCTTGACTGCTTCTGCCTCCAATAGATTTCCTAAGCACTAGTGTTTTAAGGAACAGCTTAAAAAGAGAATCCTAATGTGATTTCTTTATAATGTGTGTGTTCCTTATATTATCTTAGTGTCTAAACTCTTCTCCATGGCTGGACCCCCAAATAATATTCCTTTACGTGCTAAGGGGTATCTAGAGAGTGGGATAGGTTTAATAACTACCCTAACCCTAACGCGTACCCTAACCCTAACGCCTACCCTAACCCTAACACGTACCCTAATCCTAAAGCGTACCCTAAACCGAGCCCTAACCCTAACACTAACCCTAACCCTAACCCTAACCCATACCCTACGCCGTACCCGAAGCCCTCCCCGAAAACGTACCCTAAGCCGTACCCTAAGCCTAACCCTAACCCTAGGCTACCCTTGACTGCTTCTGCCTCCAATAGATTTCCTAAGCACTAGTGTTTTAAGGAACAGCTTAAAAAGAGAATCCTAATGTGATTTCTTTATAATGGGTGTGTTCCTTATCTAATCCTAGTGTCTAAACTCTTCTCCATGGCTGGACCCCCAAATAATATTCCTTTATGTGCTAAGGGGTATCGAGAGAGTGGGATAGTTTTAATAACTATCCTAACCCTAACGCGTACCCTAACCCTAACCCCTACCCTAACCCTAACACGTACCCTAATCCTAAACCGTACCCTAAACCGAGCCCTAACCCTAACACTAACCCTAACCCTAACCCTAACCCATACCCTACGCCGTACCCAAAGCCCTCCCCGAACCCGTACCCTAAGCCGTACCCTAAGCCTAACCCTAAGCCTAACCCTAACCCTAGGCTACCCTTGACTGCTTCTGCCTCCAATAGATTTCCTAAGCACTAGTGTTTTAAGGAACAGCTTAAAAAGAGAATCCTAATGTGATTTCTTTATAATGTGTGTGTTCCTTATATTATCTTAGTGTCTAAACTCTTCTCCATGGCTGGAACCCCAAATAATATTCCTTTACGTGCTAAGGGGTATCTAGAGAGTGGGATAGGTTTAATAACTACCCTAACCCTAACGCGTACCCTAACCCTAACCCCTACCCTAACCCTAACACGTACCCTAATCCTAAACCGTACCCTAAACCGAGCCCTAACCCTAACACTAACCGTAACCCTAACCCTAACCCATACCCTACGCCGTACCCGAAGCCCTCCCCGAACACGTACCCTAAGCCGTACCCTAAGCCTAACCCTAAGCCTAACCCTAACCCTAGGCTACCCTTCACTGCTTCTGCCTCCAATAGATTTCCTAAGCACTAGTGTTTTAAGGAACAGCTTAAAAAGAGAATCTTAAAGTGATTTCTTTATAATGGGTGTGTTCCTTATCTTATCCTAGTGTCTAAACTCTTCTCCATGGCTGGACCCCCAAATAATATTCCTTTACGTGCTAAGGGGTAACTAGAGAGTGGGATAGGTTTAATAACTACCCTAACCCTAACGCGTACCCTAACGCTAACCCCTACCCTAACCCTAACACGTACCCTAATCCTAACCCGTACCCTAAACCGAGCCCTAACCCTAACACTAACCCTAACCCTAACCCTAACCCATACCCTACGCCGTACCCGAAGCCCTCCCCGAACCCCTACCCTAAACCGTACCCTAAGCCTAACCCTAAGCCTAACCCTAACCCTAGGCTACCCTTGACTGCTTCTGCCTCCAATAGATTTCCTAAGCACTAGTGTTTTAAGGAACAGCTTAAAAAGAGAATACTAATGTGATTTCTTTATAATGTGTGTGTTCCTTATATTATCTTAGTGTCTAAACTCTTCTCCATTGGTGGACCCCCAAATAATATTCCTTTACGTGCTAAGGGGTATCTAGAGAGTGGGATAGGTTTAATCACTACCCTAACCGTAACGCGTACCCTAACCCTAACCCCTACCCTAACCCTAACACGTACCCTAATCCTAACCCGTAAGTTAAACCGAGCCCTAACCCTAACACTAACCCTAACCCTAACCCTAACCCATACCCTACACCGTACCCGAAGCCCTCCCCGAACACGTACCCTAAGCAGTACCGTAAGCCTAACCCTAAGCCTAACCCTAACCCTAGGCTACCCTTGACTGCTTCTGCCTCCAATACATTTCCTAAGCACTAGTGTTTTAAGGAACAGCTTAAAAACAGAATCCTAATGTGATTTCTTTATAATGTGTGTGTTCCTTATATTATCTTAGTGTCTAAAGTCTTCTCCATGGCTGGACCCCCAAATAATATTCCTTTACGTGCTAAGAGGTATCTAGAGAGTGGGATAGGTTTAATAACTACCCTAAGCCTAACGCGTACCCTAACCCTAACCCCTACCCTAACCCTAACACGTACCCTAATCCTAACCCGTACCCTAAACCGAGCCCTAACCCTAACACTAACCCTAACCCTAACCCTAACCCATACCCTACGCCGTACCCGAAGCCCTCCCCGAACCCGTACCCTAAACCGTACCCTAAGCCTAACCCTAAGCCTAACCCTAACCCTAGGCTACCCTTGACTGCTTCTGCCTCCAATAGATTTCCTAAGCACTAGTGTTTTAAGGAACAGCTTAAAAAGAGAATGCTAAAGTGATTTCTTTATAATGGGTGTGTTCCTTATATTATCTTAGTGTCTAAACTCTTCTCCATGCCTGGACCCCCTAAATAATATTCCTTTACGTGCTAAGGGGTATCGAGAGAGTGGGATAGGTTTAATAACTACCCTAACCCTAACGCGTACCCTAACCCTAACCCCTACCCTAACCCTAACACGTACCCTAATCCTAAACCGTACCCTAAACCGAGCCCTAACCCTAACACTAACCCTAACCCTAACCCTAACCCATACCCTACGCCGTACCCGAAGCCCTCCCCGAACCCGTACCCTAAGCCTAACCCTAAGCCTAACCCCAACCCTAGGCTACCCTTGACTGCTTCTGCCTCCAATAGATTTCCTAAGCACTAGTGTTTTAAGGAACAGCTTAAAAAGAGAATCCTAATGTGATTTCTTTATAATGTGTGTGTTCCTTATATTATCTTAGTGTCTAAACTCTTCTCCATGGCTGGACCCCCAAATAATATTCCTTTACGTGCTAAGGGGTATCTAGAGAGTGGGATAGGTTTAATAACTACCCTAACCCTAAAGCGTACCCTAACCCTAAACCCTACCCTAACCCTAACACGTACCCTAATCCTAAAGCGTACCCTAAACCGAGCCCTAACCCTAACACTAACCGTAACCCTAACCCTAACCCATACCCTACGCCGTACCCGAAGCCCTCCCCGAACACGTACCCTAAGCCGTACCCTAAGCCTAACCCTAAGCCTAACCCTAACCCTAGGCTACCCTTGACTGCTTCTGCCTCCAATAGATTTCCTAAGCACTAGTGTTTTAAGGAACAGCTTAAAAAGAGAATCCTAATGTGATTTCTTTATAATGTGTGTGTTCCTTATATTATCTTAGTGTCTAAAGTCTTCTCCATGGCTGGACCCCCAAATAATATTCTTTACGTGCTAAGGGGTATCTAGAGAGTGGGATAGGTTTAATAACTACCCTAAGCCTAACGCGTACCCTAACCCTAACCCCTACCCTAACCCTAACACGTACCCTAATCCTAACCCGTACCCTAAACCGAGCCCTAACCCTAACACTAACGCTAACCCTAACCCTAACCCATACCCTACGCCGTACCCGAAGCCCTCCCCGAACCCGTACCCTAAGCCGTACCCTAAGCCTAACCCTAAGCCTAACCCTAACCCTAGGCTACCCTTGACTGCTTCTGCCTCCAATAGATTTCCTAAGCACTAGTGTTTTAAGGAACAGCTTAAAAAGAGAATCCTAATGTGATTTCTTTATAATGGGTGTGTTCCTTATCTTATCCTAGTGTCTAAACTCTTCTCCATGGCTGGACCCCCAAATAATATTCCTTTACGTGCTAAGGGGTAACTAGTGAGTGGGATAGGTTTAATAACTACCCTAACCCTAACGCATACCCTAACACTAACCCCTACCCTAACCCTAATACGTACCCTAATCCTAACCCGTACCCTAAACCGAGCCCTAACCCTAACACTAACCCTAACCCTAACCCTAACCCATACCCTACGCCGTACCCAAAGCCCTCCCCGAACCCGTACCCTAAGCCGTACCCTAAGCCTAACCCTAAGCCTAACCCTAACCCTAGGCTACCCTTGACTGCTTCTGCCTCCAATAGATTTCCTAAGCACTAGTGTTTTAAGGAACAGCTTAAAAAGAGAATCCTAATGTGATTTCTTTATAATGTGTGTGTTCCTTATATTATCTTAGTGTCTAAACTCTTCTCCATGGCTGGAACCCCAAATAATATTCCTTTACGTGCTAAGGGGTATCTAGAGAGTGGGATAGGTTTAATAACTACCCTAACCCTAACGCGTACCCTAACCCTAACCCCTACCCTAACCCTAACACGTACCCTAATCCTAAACCGTACCCTAAACCGAGCCCTAACCCTAACACTAACCGTAACCCTAACCCTAACCCATACCCTACGCCGTACCCGAAGCCCTCCCCGAACACGTACCCTAAGCCGTACGCTAACCCTAACCCTAAGCCTAACCCTAACCCTAGGCTACCCTTGACTGCTTCTGCCTCCAATAGATTTCCTAAGCACTAGTGTTTTAAGGAACAGCTTAAAAAGAGAATCCTAATGTGATTTCTTTATAATGGGTGTGTTCCTTATATTATCTTAGTGTCTAAACTCTTCTCCATGGCTGGAACCCCAAATAATATTCCTTTACGTGCTAAGGGGTATCTAGAGAGTGGGATAGGTTTAATAACTACCCTAACCCTAACGCGTACCCTAACCCTAACCCCTACCCTAACCCTAACACGTACCCTAATCCTAAACCGTACCCTAAACCGAGCCCTAACCCTAACACTAACCCTAACCCTAACCCTAACCCATACCCTACGCCGTACCCGAAGCCCTCCCCGAACCCGTACCCTAAGCCGTACCCTAAGCCTAACCCTAAGCCTAACCCTAACCCTAGGCTACCCTTGACTGCTTCTGCCTCCAATAGATTTCCTAAGCACTAGTGTTTTAAGGAACAGCTTAAAAAGAGAATCCTAAAGTGATTTCTTTATAATGGGTGTGTTCCTTATCTTATCCTAGTGTCTAAACTCTTCTCCATGGCTGGACCCCCAAATAATATTCCTTTACGTGCTAAGGGGTAACTAGAGAGTGGGATAGGTTTAATAACTACCCTAACCCTAACGCGTACCCTAACGATAACCCCTACCCTAACCCTAACACGTACCCTAATCCTAACCCGTACCCTAAACCGAGCCCTAACCCTAACACTAACCCTAACCCTAACCCTAACCCATACCCTACGCCGTACCCGAAGCCCTCCCCGAACCCCTACCCTAAACCGTACCCTAAGCCAAACCCTAAGCCTAACCCTAACCCTAGGCTACCCTTGACTGCTTCTGCCTCCAATAGATTTCCTAAGCACTAGTGTTTTAAGGAACAGCTTAAAAAGAGAATCCAAATGTGATTTCTTTATAATGGGTGTGTTCTTTATCTTATCCTAGTGTCTAAACTCTTCTCCATTGGTGGACCCCCAAATAATATTCCTTTACGTGCTAAGGGGTATCTAGAGAGTGGGATAGGTTTAATCACTACCCTAACCGTAACGCGTACCCTAACCCTAACCCCTACCCTAACCCTAACATGTACCCTAATCCTAACCCGTAACTTAAACCGAGCCCTAACCCTAACACTAACCGTAACCCTAACCCTAACCCATACCCTACACCGTACCCGAAGCCCTCCCCGAACACGTACCCTAAGCAGTACCGTAAGCCTAACCCTAAGCCTAACCCTAACCCTAGGCTACCCTTGACTGCTTCTGCCTCCAATACATTTCCTAAGCACTAGTGTTTTAAGGAACAGCTTAAAAACAGAATCCTAATGTGATTTCTTTATAATGTGTGTGTTCCTTATATTATCTTAGTGTCTAAAGTCTTCTCCATGGCTGGACCCCCAAATAATATTCCTTTACGTGCTAAGAGGTATCTAGAGAGTGGGATAGGTTTAATAACTACCCTAAGCCTAACGCGTACCCTAACCCTAACCCCTACCCTAACCCTAACACGTACCCTAATCCTAACCCGTACCCTAAACCGAGCCCTAACCCTAACACTAACCCTAACCCTAACCCTAACCCATACCCTACGCCGTACCCGAAGCCCTCCCCGAACCCGTACCCTAAACCGTACCCTAAGCCTAACCCTAAGCCTAACCCTAACCCTAGGCTACCCTTGACTGCTTCTGCCTCCAATAGATTTCCTAAGCACTAGTGTTTTAAGGAACAGCTTAAAAAGAAAATCCTAATGTGATTTCTTTATAATGGTTGTGTTCCTTATCTTATCCTAGTGTCTAAACTCTTCTCCATGGCTGGACCCCCAAATAATATTCCTTTACTTGCTAAGGGGTAACTAGTGAGTGGGATAGGTTTAATAACTACCCTAACCCTAACGCGTACCCTAACGCTAACCCCTACCCTAACCCTAACACGTACCCTAATCCTAACCCGTACCCTAAACCGAGCCCTAACCCTAACACTAACCCTAACCCTAACCCTAACCCATACCCTACGCCGTACCCGAAGCCCTCCCCGAAAACGTACCCTAAGCCGTACCCTAAGCCTAACCCTAAGCCTAACCCTAACCCTAGGCTACCCTTGACTGCTTCTGCCTCCAATAGATTTCCTAAGCACTAGTGTTTTAAGGAACAACTTAAAAAGAGAATCCTAATGTGATTTCTTTATAATGGGTGTGTTCCTTATCTAATCCTAGTGTCTAAACTCTTCTCCATGGCTGGACCCCCAAATAATATTCCTTTATGTGCTAAGGGGAATCTAGAGAGTGGGATAGGTTTAATAACTACCCTAACCCTAACGCGTACCCTAACCCTAACCCCTACCCTAACCCTAACACGTACCCTAATCCTAAACCGTACCCTAAACCGAGCCCTAACCCTAACACTAACCGTAACCATAACCCTAACCCATACCCTACGCCGTACCCGAAACCCTCCCCGAACCCGTACTGTATGCCGTACCCTAAGCCTAACCCTAAGCCTAAACCTAACCCTAGGCTACCCTTGACTGCTTCTGCCTCCAATAGATTTCCTAAGCACTAGTGTTTTAAGGAACAGCTTAAAAAGAGAATCCTAATGTGATTTCTTTATAATGGGTGTGTTCCTTATCTTATCCTAGTGTCTAAACTCTTCTCCACGGCTGGACCCCCAAATAATATTCCTTTACGTGCTAAGGGGTAACTAGAGAGTGGGATAGGTTTAATAACTACCCTAAGCCTAACGCGTACCCTAACCCTAACCCCTACCCTAACCCTAACACGTACCCTAATCCTAACCCGTACCCTAAACCGAGCCCTAACCCTAACACTAACCCTAACCCTAACCCTAACCCATACCCTACGCCGTACCCGAAGCCCTCCCCGAACCCGTACCCTAAACCGTACCCTAAGACTAACCCTAAGCCTAACCCTAACCCTAGGCTACCCTTGACTGCTTCTGCCTCCAATAGATTTCCTTAGCACTAGTGTTTTAAGGAACAGCTTAAAAAGAGAATGCTAAAGTGATTTCTTTATAATGGGTGTGTTCCTTATATTATCTTAGTGTCTAAACTCTTCTCCATGCCTGGACCCCCTAAATAATATTCCTTTACGTGCTAAGGGGTATCGAGAGAGTGGGATAGGTTTAATAACTACCCTAACCCTAACGCATACCCTAACCCTAACCCCTACCCTAACCCTAACACGTACCCTAATCCTAAACCGTACCCTAAACCGAGCCCTAACCCTAACACTAACCCTAACCCTAACCCTAACCCATACCCTACGCCGTACCCGAAGCCCTCCCCGAACCCGTACCCTAAGCCTAACCCTAAGCCTAACCCCAACCCTAGGCTACCCTTGACTGCTTCTGCCTCCAATAGATTTCCTAAGCACTAGTGTTTTAAGGAACAGCTTAAAAAGAGAATCCTAATGTGATTTCTTTATAATGTGTGTGTTCCTTATATTATCTTAGTGTCTAAACTCTTCTCCATGGCTGGACCCCCAAATAATATTCCTTTACGTGCTAAGGGGTATCTAGAGAGTGGGATAGGTTTAATAACTACCCTAACCCTAACGCGTACCCTAACCCTAAACCCTACCCTAACCCTAACACGTACCCTAATCCTAAAGCGTACCCTAAACCGAGCCCTAACCCTAACACTAACCGTAACCCTAACCCTAACCCATACCCTACGCCGTACCCGAAGCCCTCCCCGAACACGTACCCTAAGCCGTACCCTAAGCCTAACCCTAAGCCTAACCCTAACCCTAGGCTACCCTTGACTGCTTCTGCCTCCAATAGATTTCCTAAGCACTAGTGTTTTAAGGAACAGCTTAAAAAGAGAATCCTAATGTGATTTCTTTATAATGTGTGTGTTCCTTATATTATCTTAGTGTCTAAATTCTTCTCCATGGCTGGACCCCCAAATAATATTCTTTACGTGCTAAGGGGTATCTAGAGAGTAGGATAGGTTTAATAACTACCCTAAGCCTAACGCGTACCCTAACCCTAACCCCTACCCTAACCCTAACACGTACCCTAATCCTAACCCGTACCCTAAACCGAGCCCTAACCCTAACACTAACGCTAACCCTAACCCTAACCCATACCCTACGCCGTACCCGAAGCCCTCCCCGAACCCGTACCCTAAGCCGTACCCTAAGCCTAACCCTAAGCCTAACCCTAACCCTAGGCTACCCTTGACTGCTTCTGCCTCCAATAGATTTCCTAAGCACTAGTGTTTTAAGGAACAGCTTAAAAAGAGAATCCTAATGTGATTTCTTTATAATGGGTGTGTTCCTTATCTTATCCTTGTGTCTAAACTCTTCTCCATGGCTGGACCCCCAAATAATATTCCTTTACGTGCTAAGGGGTAACTAGTGAGTGGGATAGGTTTAATAACTACCCTAACCCTAACGCATACCCTAACACTAACCCCTACCCTAACCCTAATACGTACCCTAATCCTAACCCGCACCCTAAACCGAGCCCTAACCCTAACACTAACCCTAACCCTAACCCTAACCCATACCCTACGCCGTACCCGAAGCCCTCCCCGAACCCGTACCCTAAGCCTTACCCTAAACCTAACCCTAAGCCTAACCCTAACCCTAGGCTACCCTTGACTGCTTCTGCCTCCAATAGATTTCCTAAGCACTAGTGTTTTAAGGAACAGCTTAAAAAGAGAATCCTAATGTGATTTCTTTATAATGTGTGTGTTCCTTATATTATCTTAGTGTCTAAACTCTTCTCCATGGCTGGACCCCCAAATAATATTCCTTTACGTGCTAAGGGGTATCTAGAGAGTGGGATAGGTTTAATAACTACCCTAACCCTAACGCGTACCCTAACCCTAACCCCTACCCTAACCCTAACACGTACCCTAATCCTAAAGCGTACCCTAAACCGAGCCCTAACCCTAACACTAACCCTAACCCTAACCCTAACCCATACCCTACGCCGTACCCGAAGCCCTCCCCGAAAACGTACCCTAAGCCGTACCCTAAGCCTAACCCTAACCCTAGGCTACCCTTGACTGCTTCTGCCTCCAATAGATTTCCTAAGCACTAGTGTTTTAAGGAACAGCTTAAAAAGAGAATCCTAATGTGATTTCTTTATAATGGTTGTGTTCCTTATCTTATCCTAGTGTCTAAACTCTTCTCCATGGCTGGACCCCCAAATAATATTCCTTTACTTGCTAAGGGGTAACTAGTGAGTGGGATAGGTTTAATAACTACCATAACCCTAACGCGTACCCTAACGCTAACCCCTACCCTAACCCTAACACGTACCCTAATCCTAACCCGTACCCTAAACCGAGCCCTAACCCTAACACTAACCCTAACCCTAACCCTAACCCATACCCTACGCCGTACCCGAAGCCCTCCCCGAAAACGTACCCTAAGCCGTACCCTAAGCCTAACCCTAAGCCTAACCCTAACCCTAGGCTACCCTTGACTGCTTCTGCCTCCAATAGATTTCCTAAGCACTAGTGTTTTAAGGAACAGCTTAAAAAGAGAATCCTAATGTGATTTCTTTATAATGGGTGTGTTCCTTATCTAATCCTAGTGTCTAAATTCTTCTCCATGGCTGGACCCCCAAATAATATTCCTTTATGTGCTAAGGGGTATCTAGAGAGTGGGATAGGTTTAATAACTACCCTAACCCTAACGCGTACCCTAACCCTAACCCCTACCCTAACCCTAACACGTACCCTAATCCTAAACCGTACCCTAAACCGAGCCCTAACCCTAACACTAACCGTAACCATAACCCTAACCCATACCCTACGCCGTACCCGAAGCCCTCCCCGAACCCGTACCGTACGCCGTACCCTAAGCCTAACCCTAAGCCTAAACCTAACCCTAGGCTACCCTTGACTGCTTCTGCCTCCAATAGATTTCCTAAGCACTAGTGTTTTAAGGAACAGCTTAAAAAGAGAATCCTAATGTGATTTCTTTATAATGGGTGTGTTCCTTATCTTATCCTAGTGTCTAAACTCTTCTCCACGGCTGGACCCCCAAATAATATTCCTTTACGTGCTAAGGGGTAACTAGAGAGTGGGATAGGTTTAATAACTACCCTAAGCCTAACGCGTACCCTAACCCTAACCCCTACCCTAACCCTAACACGTACCCTAATCCTAACCCGTACCCTAAACCGAGCCCTAACCCTAACACTAACCCTAACCCTAACCCTAACCCATACCCTACGCCGTACCCGAAGCCCTCCCCGAACCCGTACCCTAAACCGTACCCTAAGCCTAACCCTAAGCCTAACCCTAACCCTAGGCTACCCTTGACTGCTTCTGCCTCCAATAGATTTCCTAAGCACTAGTGTTTTAAGGAACAGCTTAAAAAGAGAATGCTAAAGTGATTTCTTTATAATGGGTGTGTTCCTTATATTATCTTAGTGTCTAAACTCTTCTCCATGCCTGGACCCCCTAAATAATATTCCTTTACGTGCTAAGGGGTATCGAGAGAGTGGGATAGGTTTAATAACTACCCTAACCCTAACGCGTACCCTAACCCTAACCCCTACCCTAACCCTAACACGTACCCTAATCCTAAACCGTACCCTAAACCGAGCCCTAACCCTAACACTAACCCTAACCCTAACCCTAACCCATACCCTACGCCGTACCCGAAGCCCTCCCCGAACCCGTACCCTAAGCCTAACCCTAAGCCTAACCCCAACCCTAGGCTACCCTTGACTGCTTCTGCCTCCAATAGATTTCCTAAGCACTAGTGTTTTAAGGAACAGCTTAAAAAGAGAATCCTAATGTGATTTCTTTATAATGTGTGTGTTCCTTATATTATCTTAGTGTCTAAACTCTTCTCCATGGCTGGACCCCCAAATAATATTCCTTTACGTGCTAAGGGGTATCTAGAGAGTGGGATAGGTTTAATAACTACCCTAACCCTAACGCGTACCCTAACCCTAAACCCTACCCTAACCCTAACACGTACCCTAATCCTAAAGCGTACCCTAAACCGAGCCCTAACCCTAACACTAACCGTAACCCTAACCGTAACCCATACCCTACGCCGTACCCGAAGCCCTCCCCGAACACGTACCCTAAGCCGTACCCTAAGCCTAACCCTAAGCCTAACCCTAACCCTAGGCTACCCTTGACTGCTTCTGCCTCCAATAGATTTCCTAAGCACTAGTGTTTTAAGGAACAGCTTAAAAAGAGAATCCTAATGTGATTTCTTTATAATGTGTGTGTTCCTTATATTATCTTAGTGTCTAAAGTCTTCTCCATGGCTGGACCCCCAAATAATATTCTTTACGTGCTAAGGGGTATCTAGAGAGTGGGATAGGTTTAATAACTACCCTAAGCCTAACGCGTACCCTAACCCTAACCACTACCCTAACCCTAACACGTACCCTAATCCTAACCCGTACCCTAAACCGAGCCCTAACCCTAACACTAACGCTAACCCTAACCCTAACCCATACCCTACGCCGTACCCGAAGCCCTCCCCGAACCCGTACCCTAAGCCGTACCCTAAGCCTAACCCTAAGCCTAACCCTAACCCTAGGCTACCCTTGACTGCTTCTGCCTCCAATAGATTTCCTAAGCACTAGTGTTTTAAGGAACAGCTTAAAAAGAGAATCCTAATGTGATTTCTTTATAATGGGTGTGTTCCTTATCTTATCCTTGTGTCTAAACTCTTCTCCATGGCTGGACCCCCAAATAATATTCCTTTACGTGCTAAGGGGTAACTAGTGAGTGGGATAGGTTTAATAACTACCCTAACCCTAACGCATACCCTAACACTAACCCCTACCCTAACCCTAATACGTACCCTAATCCTAACCCGTACCCTAAACCGAGCCCTAACCCTAACACTAACCCTAACCCTAACCCTAACCCATACCCTACGCCGTACCCGAAGCCCTCCCCGAACCCGTACCCTAAGCCTTACCCTAAACCTAACCCTAAGCCTAACCCTAACCCTAGGCTACCCTTGACTGCTTCTGCCTCCAATAGATTTCCTAAGCACTAGTGTTTTAAGGAACAGCTTAAAAAGAGAATCCTAATGTGATTTCTTTATAATGTGTGTGTTCCTTATATTATCTTAGTGTCTAAACTCTTCTCCATGGCTGGACCCCCAAATAATATTCCTTTACGTGCTAAGGGGTATCTAGAGAGTGGGATAGGTTTAATAACTACCCTAACCCTAACGCGTACCCTAACCCTAACCCCTACCCTAACACTAACACGTACCCTAATCCTAAAGCGTACCCTAAACCGAGCCCTAACCCTAACACTAACCCTAACCCTAACCCTAACCCATACCCTACGCCGTACCCGAAGCCCTCCCCGAAAACGTACCCTAAGCCGTACCCTAAGCCTAACCCTAACCCTAGGCTACCCTTGACTGCTTCTGCCTCCAATAGATTTCCTAAGCACTAGTGTTTTAAGGAACAGCTTAAAAAGAGAATCCTAATGTGATTTCTTTATAATGGGTGTGTTCCTTATCTAATCCTAGTGTCTAAACTCTTCTCCATGGCTGGACCCCCAAATAATATTCCTTTATGTGCTAAGGGGTATCGAGAGAGTGGGATAGTTTTAATAACTATCCTAACCCTAATGCGTACCCTAACCCTAACCCCTACCCTAACCCTAACACGTACCCTAATCCTAAACCGTACCCTAAACCGAGCCCTAACCCTAACACTAACCCTAACCCTAACCCTAACCCATACCCTACGCCGTACCCAAAGCCCTCCCCGAACCCGTACCCTAAGCCGTACCCTAAGCCTAACCCTAAGCCTAACCCTAACCCTAGGCTACCCTTGACTGCTTCTGCCTCCAATAGATTTCCTAAGCACTAGTGTTTTAAGGAACAGCTTAAAAAGAGAATCCTAATGTGATTTCTTTATAATGTGTGTGTTCCTTATATTATCTTAGTGTCTAAACTCTTCTCCATGGCTGGAACCCCAAATAATATTCCTTTACGTGCTAAGGGGTATCTAGAGAGTGGGATAGGTTTAATAACTACCCTAACCCTAACGCGTACCCTAACCCTAACCCCTACCCTAACCCTAACACGTACCCTAATCCTAAACCGTACCCTAAACCGAGCCCTAACCCTAACACTAACCGTAACCCTAACCCTAACCCATACCCTACGCCGTACCCGAAGCCCTCCCCGAACACGTACCCTAAGCCGTACCCTAAGCCTAACCCTAAGCCTAACCCTAACCCTAGGCTACCCTTCACTGCTTCTGCCTCCAATAGATTTCCTAAGCACTAGTGTTTTAAGGAACAGCTTAAAAAGAGAATCCTAATGTGATTTCTTTATAATGTGTGTGTTCCTTATATTATCTTAGTGTCTAAACTCTTCTCCATGGCTGGAACCCCAAATAATATTCCTTTACGTGCTAAGGGGTATCTAGAGAGTGGGATAGGTTTAATAACTACCCTAACCCTAACGCGTACCCTAACCCTAACCCCTACCCTAACCCTAACACGTACCCTAATCCTAAACCGTACCCTAAACCGAGCCCTAACCCTAACACTAACCCTAACCCTAACCCTAACCCATACCCTACGCCGTACCCGAAGCCCTCCCCGAACCCGTACCCTAAGCCGTACCCTAAGCCTAACCCTAAGCCTAACCCTAACCCTAGGCTACCCTTGACTGCTTCTGCCTCCAATAGATTTCCTAAGCACTAGTGTTTTAAGGAACAGCTTAAAAAGAGAATCCTAAAGTGATTTCTTTATAATGGGTGTGTTCCTTATTTATCCTAGTGTCTAAACTCTTCTCCATGGCTGGACCCCCAAATAATATTCCTTTACGTGCTAAGGGGTAACTAGAGTGTGGGATAGGTTTAATAACTACCCTAACCCTAACGCGTACCCTAACGCTAACCCCTACCCTAACCCTAACACGTACCCTAATCCTAACCCGTACCCTAAACCGAGCCCTAACCCTAACACTAACCCTAACCCTAACCCTAACCCATACCCTACGCCGTACCCGAAGCCCTCCCCGAACCCCTTCCCTAAACCGTACCCTAAGCCTAACCCTAAGCCTAACCCTAACCCTAGGCTACCCTTAACTGCTTCTGCCTCCAATAGATTTCCTAAGCACTAGTGTTTTAAGGAAGAGCTTAAAAAGAGAATCCTAATGTGATTTCTTTATAATGGGTGTGTTCTTTATCTTATCCTAGTGTCTAAACTCTTCTCCATTGGTGGGCCCCCAAATAATATTCCTTTACGTGCTAAGGGGTATCTAGAGAGTGGGATAGGTTTAATCACTACCCTAACCGTAACGCGTACCCTAACCCTAACCCCTACCCTAACCCTAACACGTACCCTAATCCTAACCCGTAACTTAAACCGAGCCCTAACCCTAACACTAACCCTAACCCTAACCCTAACCCATACCCTACACCGTACACGAAGCCCTCCCCGAACACGTACCCTAAGCAGTACCGTAAGCCTAACCCTAAGCCTAACCCTAACCCTAGGCTACCCTTGAATGCTTCTGCCTCCAATACATTTCCTAAGCACTAGTGTTTTAAGGAACAGCTTAAAAACAGAATCCTAATGTGATTTCTTTATAATGTGTGTGTTCCTTATATTATCTTAGTGTCTAAAGTCTTCTCCATGGCTGGACCCCCAAATAATATTCCTTTACGTGCTAAGAGGTATCTAGAGAGTGGGATAGGTTTAATAACTACCCTAAGCCTAACGCGTACCCTAACCCTAACCCCTACCCTAACCCTAACACGTACCCTAATCCTAACCCGTACCCTAAACCGAGCCCTAACCCTAACACTAACCCTAACCCTAACCCTAACCCATACCCTACGCCGTACCCGAAGCCCTCCCCGAACCCGTACCCTAAACCGTACCCTAAGCCTAACCCTAAGCCTAACCCTAACCCTAGGCTACCCTTGACTGCTTCTGCCTCCAATAGATTTCCTAAGCACTAGTGTTTTAAGGAACAGCTTAAAAAGAGAATCCTAATGTGATTTCTTTATAATGGTTGTGTTCCTTATCTTATCCTAGTGTCTAAACTCTTCTCCATGGCTGGACCCCCAAATAATATTCCTTTACTTGCTAAGGGGTAACTAGTGAGTGGGATAGGTTTAATAACTACCCTAACCCTAACGCGTACCCTAACGCTAACCCCTACCCTAACCCTAACACGTACCCTAATCCTAACCCGTACCCTAAACCGAGCCCTAACCCTAACACTAACCCTAACCCTAACCCTAACCCATACCCTACGCCGTACCCGAAGCCCTCCCCGAAAACGTACCCTAAGCCGTACCCTAAGCCTAACCCTAAGCCTAACCCTAACCCTAGGCTACCCTTGACTGCTTCTGCCTCCAATAGACTTCCTAAGCACTAGTGTTTTAAGGAACAGCTTAAAAAGAGAATCCTAATGTGATTTCTTTATAATGGGTGTGTTCCTTATCTAATCCTAGTGTCTAAACTCTTCTCCATGGCTGGACCCCCAAATAATATTCCTTTACGTGCTAAGGGGTATCTAGAGAGTGGGATAGGTTTAATAACTACCCTAAGCCTAACGCGTACCCTAACCCTAACCCCTACCCTAACCCTAACACGTACCCTAATCCTAAACCGTACCCTAAACCGAGCCCTAACCCTAACACTAACCCTAACCCTAACCCTAACCCATACCCTACGCCGTACCCGAAGCCCTCCCCGAACCCGTACCCTAAGCCGTACCCTAAGCCTAACCCTAAGCCTAACCCTAACCCTAGGCTACCCTTGACTGCTTCTGCCTCCAATAGATTTCCTAAGCACTAGTGTTTTAAGGAACAGCTTAAAAAGAGAATCCTAAAGTGATTTCTCTATAACGGGTGTGTTCCTTATCTTTTCCTAGTGTCTAAACTCTTCTCCATGGCTGGACCCCCAAATAATATTCCTTTACGTGCTAAGGGGTAACTAGAGAGTGGGATAGGTTTAATAACTACCCTAACCCTAACGCGTACCCTAACGCTAACCCCTACCCTAACCCTAACACGTACCCTAATCCTAACCCGTACCCTAAACCGAGCCCTAACCCTAACACTAACCCTAACCCTAACCCTAACACATACCCTACGCCGTACCCGAAGCCCTCCCCGAACCCCTACCCTAAACCGTACCCTAAGCCTAACCCTAAGCCTAACCCTAACCCTAGGCTACCCTTGACTGCTTCTGCCTCCAATAGATTTCCTAAGCACTAGTGTTTTAAGGAACAGCTTAAAACGAGAATCCTAATGTGATTTCTTTATAATGTGTGTGTTCCTTATATTATCTTAGTGTCTAAACTCTTCTCCATGGCTGGACCCCCAAATAATATTCCTTTACGTGCTAAGGGGTATCTAGAGAGTGGGATAGGTTTAATAACTACCCTAAGCCTAACGCGTACCCTAACCCTAACCCCTACCCTAACCCTAACACGTACCCTAATCCTAAACCGTACCCTAAACCGAGCCCTAACCCTAACACTAACCCTAACCCTAACCCTAACCCATACCCTACGCCGTACCCGAAGCCCTCCCCGAACCCGTACCCTAAGCCGTACCCTAAGCCTAACCCTAAGCCTAACCCTAACCCTAGGCTACCCTTGACTGCTTCTGCCTCCAATAGATTTCCTAAGCACTAGTGTTTTAAGGAACAGCTTAAAAAGAGAATCCTAATGTGATTTCTTTATAATGGGTGTGTTCCTTATCTTATCCTAGTGTCTAAACTCTTCTCCATGGCTGGACCCCCAAATAATATTCCTTTACGTCCTAAGGGGTATCTAGAGAGTGGGATAGGTTTAATAACTACCCTAACTCTAATGCGTACCCTAACCCTAACCCCTACCCTAACGCTAACACGTACCCTAAACCGAGCCCTAACCCTAACCCTAACACTAACCCTAACCCTAACACGTACCCTAATCCTAACCCAGACCCTAAACCGAGCCCTAACCCTAACACTAACCCTAACCCTAACCCATACCCTACGCCGTACCCGAAGCCCTCCCCGAACCCGTACCCTAAGCCGTACCCTAAGCCTAACCCTAAGCCTAATCCTAACCCTAGGCTACCCTTGACTGCTTCTGCCTCCAATAGATTTCCTAAGCACTACTGTTTTAAGGAACAGCTTAAAAAGAGAATCCTAATGTGATTTCTTTATAATGGGTGTGTTCCTTATCTTATCCTAGTGTCTAAACTCTTCTCCATTCCTGGACCCCCAAATAATATTCCTTTACGTGCTAAGGGGTATCTAGAGAGTGGGGTAGGTTTAATAACTACCCTAACCCTAATGCGTACCCTAACCCTAAACCCTACCCTAACCCTAACACGTACCCTAATCCTAACCCCTACCCTAACCCTAACACGTACCCTAATCCTAACCCGTACCCTAAACCGAGCCCTAACCCTAACACTAACCCTAACCCTAACCCTAACCCATGCCCTACGCCGTACCCGAAGCCCTACCTGAACCCGTACCCTAAGCCGTACCCTAAGCCTAATCCTAAACCTAGGCTACCCTTGATTTCTTCTGCCTCCAATAGATTTCCTAAGCACTAGTGTTTTAAGGAACAGCTTAAAACGAGAATCCTAATGTGATTTCTTTATAATGGGTGTGTTCCTTATCTTATCCTAGTGTCTAAACTCTTCTCCATGCCTGGACCCACAAATAATATTCCTTTACGTGCTAAGGGGTATCTAGAGAGTGGGATAGGTTTAATAACTACCCTAACCCTAATGTGTACCCTAACCCTAACCCCTACCCTAACCCTAACACGTAACCTAAACCTAACCCGTACCCTAAACCGAGCCCTAACCCTAACACTAACCCTAAACCTAACCCTAACCCATACCCTACGCCGTACCCAAAGCCCTCCCCGAACCCGTACCCTAAGCCGTACCCTAAGCCTAACCCTAAGCCTAACCCTAACCCTAGGCAACCCTTGACTGCTTCTGCCTCCAATAGATTTCCTAAGCACTAGTTTTTTAAGGACCAGCATAAAAAGAGAATCCCAATGTGATTTCTTTGTAATGGGTGTGTTCCTTATCTTATCCTAGTGTCTAAACTCTTCTCCATGGCTGGACCCGCAAATAATATTCCTTCATGTGCTAAGGGGTATCGAGAGAGTGGGATAGGTTTAATCACTACCCTAACCCTAACGTGTACCCTAACCCTAACCCCTACCCTAACCCTAACACGTACCCTAATCCTAACCCGTACCCTAAACCGAGCCCTAACCCTAACACTAACCCTAACCCTAACCCTAACCCATACCCTACGCCGTACCCGAAGCCCTCCCCGAACCCTTACCCTAAGCCTAACCCTAAGCCTAACCCTAACCCTAGGCTACCCTTGACTGCTTCTGCCTCCAATAGATTTCCTAAGCACTAGTGTTTTAAGGAACAGCTTAAAACGAGAATCCTAATGTGATTTCTTTATAATGTGTGTGTTCCTTATATTATCTTAGTGTCTAAATTCTTCTCCATGGCTGGACCCCCAAATAATATTCCTTTACGTGCTACGGGGTATCTAGAGAGTGGGATAGGTTTAATAACTACCCTAACCCTAAGGCGTACCCTAACCCTCACCCCTACGCTAACCCTAACACGTACCCTAATCCTAAACCGTACCCTAAACCGAGCCCTAACCCTAACACTAACCGTAACCCTAACCCTAACCCCTACCCTAACCCTAACACGTACCCTAATCCTAACCGGTACCCTAAACGGAGCCCTAACCCTAACACTAACCCTAACCCTAATCCTAACCCATACCCTACGCCGTACCCGAAGCCCTCCCCGAACCCGTACCCTAAGCCGTACCCTAAGCCTAACCCTAAGCCTAACCCTAACCCTAGGCTACCCTTGACTGCTTCTGCCTCCAATAGATTTCCTAAGCACTAGTGTTTTAAGGAACAGCTTAAAAAGAGAATCCTAATGTGATTTCTTTATAATGGGTGTGTTCCTTATCTTATCCTAGTGTCTAAACTCTTCTCCATTCCTGGACCCCCAAATAATATTCCTTTACGTGCTAAGGGGTATCTAGAGAGTGGGATAGGTTTAATAACTACCCTAACCCTAATGCGTACCCTAAGCCTAACCCCTACCCTAACCCTAACACGTACCCTAATCCTAACCCCTACCCTAACCCTAACACGTACCCTAATCCTAACCCGTACCGTAAACCGAGCCCTAACCCTAACACTAACCCTAACCCTAACCCTAACCCATGCCCTACGCCGTACCCGAAGCCCTACCTGAACCCGTACCCTAAGCCGTACCCTAAGCCTAATCCTAAACCTAGGCTACCCTTGACTTCTTCTGCCTCCAATAGATTTCCTAAGCACTAGTGTTTTAAGGAACAGCTTAAAACGAGAATCCTAATGTGATTTCTTTATAATGGGTGTGTTCCTTATCTTATCCTAGTGTCTAAACTCTTCTCCATGCCTGGACCCACAAATAATATTCCTTTACGTGCTAAGGGGTATCTAGAGAGTGGGATAGGTTTAATACCTACCCTAACCCTACTGTGTACCCTAACCCTAACCCCTACCCTAACCCTAACACGTAACCTAAACCTAACCCGTACCCTAAACCGAGCCCTAACCCTAACACTAACCCTAAACCTAACCCTAACCCATACCCTACGCCGTACCCGAAGCCCTCCCCGAACCCGTACCCTAAGCCGTACCCTAAGCCTAACCCTAAGCCTAACCCTAACCCTAGGCAACCCTTGACTGCTTCTGCCTCCAATAGATTTCCTAAGCACTAGTGTTTTAAGGACCAGCATAAAAAGAGAATCCCAATGTGATTTCTTTGTAATGGGTGTGTTCCTTATCTTATCCTAGTGTCTAAACTCTTCTCCATGGCTGGACCCCCAAATAATATTCCTTCATGTGCTAAGGGGTATCGAGAGAGTGGGATAGGTTTAATCACTACCCTAACCCTAACGTGTACCCTAACCCTAACCCCTACCCTAACCCTAACACGTACCCTAATCCTAACCCGTACCCTAAACCGAGCCCTAACCCTAACACTAACCCTAACCCTAACCCTAACCCATACCCTACGCCGTACCCGAAGCCCTCCCCGAACCCGTACCCTAAGCCTAACCCTAAGCCTAACCCTAACCCTAGGCTACCGTTGACTGCTTCTGCCTCCAATAGATTTCCTAAGCACTAGTGTTTTAAGGAACAGCTTAAAACGAGAATCCTAATGTGATTTCTTTATAATGTGTGTGTTCCTTATATTATCTTAGTGTCTAAATTCTTCTCCATGGCTGGACCCCCAAATAATATTCCTTTACGTGCTACGGGGTATCTAGAGAGTGGGATAGGTTTAATAACTACCCTAACCCTAACGCGTACCCTAACCCTCACCCCTACGCTAACCCTAACACGTACCCTAATCCTAAACCGTACCCTTAACCGAGCCCTAACCCTAACACTAACCGTAACCCTAACCCTAACCCATACCCTACGCCGTACCCGCAGCCCTCCCCGAACCCGTACCCTAAGCCGTACCCTAAGCCTAACCCTAAGCCTAACCCTAACACTAGGCTACCCTTGACTGCTTCTACCTCCAATAGATTTCCTAAGCACTAGTGTTTTAAGGAACAGCTTAAAAAGAGAATCCTAAAGTGATTTCTTTATAATGGGTGTGTTCCTTATCTAATCCTAGTGTCGAAACTCTTCTCCATGCCTGGACCCCCTAAATAATATTCCTTTACGTGCTAAGGGTTATCGAGAGAGTGGGACAGGTTTAATAACTACCCTAACCCTAACGCGTACCCTAAACCTAACCCCTACCCTAACCCTAACACGTACCCTAATCCTAACCCGTACCCTAAACCGAGCCCTAACCCTAACACTAACCCTAACCCTAACCCTAACCCATACCCTACGCCGTACCCGAAGCCCTCCCCGAACCCGTACCCTAAGCCTAACCCTAAGCCTAACCCTAACCGTAGGCTACCCTTGACTGCTTCTGCCTCCAATAGATTTCCTAAGCACTAGTGTTTTAAGGAACAGCTTAAAAAGAGAATCCTAATGTGATTTCTTTATAATGTGTGTGTTCCTTATATTATCTTAGTGTCTAAACTCTTCTCCATGGCTGGACCCCCAAATAATATTCCTTTACGTGCTAAGGGGTATCTAGAGAGTGGGATAGGTTTAATAACTACCCTAACCCTAACGCGTACCCTAACCCTAAACCCTACCCTAACCCTAACACGTACCCTAATCCTAAAGCGTACCCTAAACCGAGCCCTAACCCTAACACTAACCGTAACCCTAACCCTAACCCATACCCTACGCCGTACCCGAAGCCCTCCCCGAACACGTACCCTAAGCCGTACCCTAAGCCTAACCCTAAGCCTAACCCTAACCATAGGCTACCCTTGACTGCTTCTGCCTCCAATAGATTTCCTAAGCACTAGTGTTTTAAGGAACAGCTTAAAAAGAGAATCCTAATGTGATTTCTTTATAATGTGTGTGTTCCTTATCTTATCCTAGTGTCTAAACTCTTCTCCATGGCTGGACCCCCAAATAATATTCCTTTACGTGCTAAGGGGTAACTAGAGAGTGGGATAGGTTTAATAACTACCCTAACCCTAACGCGTACCCTAACGCTAACCCCTACCCTAACCCTAACACGTACCCTAATCCTAACCCGTACCCTAAACCGAGCCCTAACCCTAACACTAACCCTAACCCTAACCCTAACCCATACCCTACGCCGTACCCGAAGCCCTCCCCGAACCCCTACCCTAAACCGTACCCTAAGCCTAACCCTAAGCCTAACCCTAACCCTAGGCTACCCTTAACTGCTTCTGCCTCCAATAGATTTCCTAAGCACTAGTGTTTTAAGGAAGAGCTTAAAAAGAGAATCCTAATGTGATTTCTTTATAATGGGTGTGTTCTTTATCTTATCCTAGTGTCTAAACTCTTCTCCATTGGTGGGCCCCCAAATAATATTCCTTTACGTGCTAAGGGGTATCTAGAGAGTGGGATAGGTTTAATCACTACCCTAACCGTAACGCGTACCCTAACCCTAACCCCTACCCTAACCCTAACACGTACCCTAATCCTAACCCGTAACTTAAACCGAGCCCTAACCCTAACACTAACCCTAACCCTAACCCTAACCCATACCCTACACCGTACACGAAGCCCTCCCCGAACACGTACCCTAAGCAGTACCGTAAGCCTAACCCTAAGCCTAACCCTAACCCTAGGCTACCCTTGACTGCTTCTGCCTCCAATACATTTCCTAAGCACTAGTGTTTTAAGGAACAGCT
The DNA here is from genome assembly GCF_965194825.1 of Balaenoptera physalus. Classification (NCBI taxonomy): domain Eukaryota; kingdom Metazoa; phylum Chordata; class Mammalia; order Artiodactyla; family Balaenopteridae; genus Balaenoptera; species Balaenoptera physalus. Next base: position 388,041 of record NW_028125917.1, read on the forward strand.
TAAAACGAGAATCCTAATGTGATTTCTTTATAATGTGTGTGTTCCTTATATTATCTTAGTGTCTAAACTCTTCTCCATGGCTGGACCCCCAAATAATATTCCTTTACGTGCTAAGGGGTATCTAGAGAGTGGGATAGGTTTAATAACTACCCTAAGCCTAACGCGTACCCTAACCCTAACCCCTACCCTAACCCTAACACGTACCCTAATCCTAAACCGTACCCTAAACCGAGCCCTAACCCTAACACTAACCCTAACCCTAACCCTAACCCATACCCTACGCCGTACCCGAAGCCCTCCCCGAACCCGTACCCTAAGCCGTACCCTAAGCCTAACCCTAAGCCTAACCCTAACCCTAGGCTACCCTTGACTGCTTCTGCCTCCAATAGATTTCCTAAGCACTAGTGTTTTAAGGAACAGCTTAAAAAGAGAATCCTAATGTGATTTCTTTATAATGGGTGTGTTCCTTATCTTATCCTAGTGTCTAAACTCTTCTCCATGGCTGGACCCCCAAATAATATTCCTTTACGTCCTAAGGGGTATCTAGAGAGTGGGATAGGTTTAATAACTACCCTAACTCTAATGCGTACCCTAACCCTAACCCCTACCCTAACGCTAACACGTACCCTAAACCGAGCCCTAACCCTAACCCTAACACTAACCCTAACCCTAACACGTACCCTAATCCTAACCCAGACCCTAAACCGAGCCCTAACCCTAACACTAACCCTAACCCTAACCCATACCCTACGCCGTACCCGAAGCCCTCCCCGAACCCGTACCCTAAGCCGTACCCTAAGCCTAACCCTAAGCCTAATCCTAACCCTAGGCTACCCTTGACTGCTTCTGCCTCCAATAGATTTCCTAAGCACTACTGTTTTAAGGAACAGCTTAAAAAGAGAATCCTAATGTGATTTCTTTATAATGGGTGTGTTCCTTATCTTATCCTAGTGTCTAAACTCTTCTCCATTCCTGGACCCCCAAATAATATTCCTTTACGTGCTAAGGGGTATCTAGAGAGTGGGGTAGGTTTAATAACTACCCTAACCCTAATGCGTACCCTAACCCTAAACCCTACCCTAACCCTAACACGTACCCTAATCCTAACCCCTACCCTAACCCTAACACGTACCCTAATCCTAACCCGTACCCTAAACCGAGCCCTAACCCTAACACTAACCCTAACCCTAACCCTAACCCATGCCCTACGCCGTACCCGAAGCCCTACCTGAACCCGTACCCTAAGCCGTACCCTAAGCCTAATCCTAAACCTAGGCTACCCTTGATTTCTTCTGCCTCCAATAGATTTCCTAAGCACTAGTGTTTTAAGGAACAGCTTAAAACGAGAATCCTAATGTGATTTCTTTATAATGGGTGTGTTCCTTATCTTATCCTAGTGTCTAAACTCTTCTCCATGCCTGGACCCACAAATAATATTCCTTTACGTGCTAAGGGGTATCTAGAGAGTGGGATAGGTTTAATAACTACCCTAACCCTAATGTGTACCCTAACCCTAACCCCTACCCTAACCCTAACACGTAACCTAAACCTAACCCGTACCCTAAACCGAGCCCTAACCCTAACACTAACCCTAAACCTAACCCTAACCCATACCCTACGCCGTACCCAAAGCCCTCCCCGAACCCGTACCCTAAGCCGTACCCTAAGCCTAACCCTAAGCCTAACCCTAACCCTAGGCAACCCTTGACTGCTTCTGCCTCCAATAGATTTCCTAAGCACTAGTGTTTTAAGGACCAGCATAAAAAGAGAATCCCAATGTGATTTCTTTGTAATGGGTGTGTTCCTTATCTTATCCTAGTGTCTAAACTCTTCTCCATGGCTGGACCCGCAAATAATATTCCTTCATGTGCTAAGGGGTATCGAGAGAGTGGGATAGGTTTAATCACTACCCTAACCCTAACGTGTACCCTAACCCTAACCCCTACCCTAACCCTAACACGTACCCTAATCCTAACCCGTACCCTAAACCGAGCCCTAACCCTAACACTAACCCTAACCCTAACCCTAACCCATACCCTACGCCGTACCCGAAGCCCTCCCCGAACCCGTACCCTAAGCCTAACCCTAAGCCTAACCCTAACCCTAGGCTACCCTTGACTGCTTCTGCCTCCAATAGATTTCCTAAGCACTAGTGTTTTAAGGAACAGCTTAAAACGAGAATCCTAATGTGATTTCTTTATAATGTGTGTGTTCCTTATATTATCTTAGTGTCTAAATTCTTCTCCATGGCTGGACCCCCAAATAATATTCCTTTACGTGCTACGGGGTATCTAGAGAGTGGGATAGGTTTAATAACTACCCTAACCCTAAGGCGTACCCTAACCCTCACCCCTACGCTAACCCTAACACGTACCCTAATCCTAAACCGTACCCTAAACCGAGCCCTAACCCTAACACTAACCGTAACCCTAACCCTAACCCCTACCCTAACCCTAACACGTACCCTAATCCTAACCCGTACCCTAAACGGAGCCCTAACCCTAACACTAACCCTAACCCTAACCCTAACCCATACCCTACGCCGTACCCGAAGCCCTCCCCGAACCCGTACCCTAAGCCGTACCCTAAGCCTAACCCTAAGCCTAACCCTAACCCTAGGCTACCCTTGACTGCTTCTGCCTCCAATAGATTTCCTAAGCACTAGTGTTTTAAGGAACAGCTTAAAAAGAGAATCCTAATGTGATTTCTTTATAATGGGTGTGTTCCTTATCTTATCCTAGTGTCTAAACTCTTCTCCATTCCTGGACCCCCAAATAATATTCCTTTACGTGCTAAGGGGTATCTAGAGAGTGGGATAGGTTTAATAACTACCCTAACCCTAATGCGTACCCTAAGCCTAACCCCTACCCTAACCCTAACACGTACCCTAATCCTAACCCCTACCCTAACCCTAACACGTACCCTAATCCTAACCCGTACCGTAAACCGAGCCCTAACCCTAACACTAACCCTAACCCTAACCCTAACCCATGCCCTACGCCGTACCCGAAGCCCTACCTGAAGCCGTACCCTAAGCCGTACCCTAAGCCTAATCCTAAACCTAGGCTACCCTTGACTTCTTCTGCCTCCAATAGATTTCCTAAGCACTAGTGTTTTAAGGAACAGCTTAAAACGAGAATCCTAATGTGATTTCTTTATAATGGGTGTGTTCCTTATCTTATCCTAGTGTCTAAACTCTTCTCCATGCCTGGACCCACAAATAATATTCCTTTACGTGCTAAGGGGTATCTAGAGAGTGGGATAGGTTTAATACCTACCCTAACCCTACTGTGTACCCTAACCCTAACCCCTACCCTAACCCTAACACGTAACCTAAACCTAACCCGTACCCTAAACCGAGCCCTAACCCTAACACTAACCCTAAACCTAACCCTAACCCATACCCTACGCCGTACCCGAAGCCCTCCCCGAACCCGTACCCTAAGCCGTACCCTAAGCCTAACCCTAAGCCTAACCCTAACCCTAGGCAACCCTTGACTGCTTCTGCCTCCAATAGATTTCCTAAGCACTAGTGTTTTAAGGACCAGCATAAAAAGAGAATCCCAATGTGATTTCTTTGTAATGGGTGTGTTCCTTATCTTATCCTAGTGTCTAAACTCTTCTCCATGGCTGGACCCCCAAATAATATTCCTTCATGTGCTAAGGGGTATCGAGAGAGTGGGATAGGTTTAATCACTACCCTAACCCTAACGTGTACCCTAACCCTAACCCCTACCCTAACCCTAACACGTACCCTAATCCTAACCCGTACCCTAAACCGAGCCCTAACCCTAACACTAACCCTAACCCTAACCCTAACCCATACCCTACGCCGTACCCGAAGCCCTCCCCGAACCCGTACCCTAAGCCTAACCCTAAGCCTAACCCTAACCCTAGGCTACCGTTGACTGCTTCTGCCTCCAATAGATTTCCTAAGCACTAGTGTTTTAAGGAACAGCTTAAAACGAGAATCCTAATGTGATTTCTTTATAATGTGTGTGTTCCTTATATTATCTTAGTGTCTAAATTCTTCTCCATGGCTGGACCCCCAAATAATATTCCTTTACGTGCTACGGGGTATCTAGAGAGTGGGATAGGTTTAATAACTACCCTAACCCTAACGCGTACCCTAACCCTCACCCCTACGCTAACCCTAACACGTACCCTAATCCTAAACCGTACCCTTAACCGAGCCCTAACCCTAACACTAACCGTAACCCTAACCCTAACCCATACCCTACGCCGTACCCGCAGCCCTCCCCGAACCCGTACCCTAAGCCGTACCCTAAGCCTAACCCTAAGCCTAACCCTAACCATAGGCTACCCTTGACTGCTTCTGCCTCCAATAGATTTCCTAAGCACTAGTGTTTTAAGGAACAGCTTAAAAAGAGAATCCTAATGTGATTTCTTTATAATGTGTGTGTTCCTTATATTATCTTAGTGTCTAAAGTCTTCTCCATGGCTGGACCCCCAAATAATATTCCTTTACGTGCTAAGGGGTATCTAGAGAGTGGGATAGGTTTAATAACTACCCTAAGCCTAACGCGTACCCTAACCCTAACCCCTACCCTAACCCTAACACGTACCCTAATCCTAACCCGTACCCTAAACCGAGCCCTAACCCTAACACTAACGCTAACCCTAACCCTAACCCATACCCTACGCCGTACCCGAAGCCCTCCCCGAACCCGTACCCTATGCCGTACCCTAAGCCTAACCCTAAGCCTAACCCTAACCCTAGGCTACCCTTGACTGCTTCTGCCTCCAATAGATTTCCTAAGCACTAGTGTTTTAAGGAACAGCTTAAAAAGAGAATCCTAATGTGATTTCTTTATAATGGGTGTGTTCCTTATCTTATCCTAGTGTCTAAACTCTTCTCCATGGCTGGACCCCCAAATAATATTCCTTTACGTGCTAAGGGGTAACTAGTGAGTGGGATAGGTTTAATAACTACCCTAACCCTAACGCATACCCTAACGCTAAGCCCTACCCTAACCCTAACACGTACCCTTATCCTAACCCGTACCCTAAACCGAGCCCTAACACTAACACTAACCCTAACCCTAACCCTAACCCATACCCTACGCCGTACCCGAAGCCCTCCCCGAACCCGTACCCTAAGCCGTACCCTAAGCCTAACCCTAACCCTAGGCTACCCTTGACTGCTTCTGCCTCCAATATATTTCCTAAGCACTAGTGTTTTAAGGAACAGCTTAAAAAGAGAATCCTAAAGTGATTTCTTTATAATGGGTGTGTTCCTTATCTAATCCTAGTTTTGAAACTCTTCTCCATGCCTGGACCCCCTAAATAATATTCCTTTACGTGCTAAGGGTTATCGAGAGAGTGTGACAGGTTTAATAACTACCCTAACCCTAACGCGTACCCTAACCCTAACCCCTACCCTAACCCTAACACGTACCCTAATCCTAACCCGTACCCTAAACCGAGCCCTAACCCTAACACTAACCCTAACCCTAACCCTAACCCATACCCTACGCCGTACCCGAAGCCCTCCCCGAACCCGTAACCTAAACCGTACCCTAAGCCTAACCCTAAGCCTAACCCTAACCCTAGGCTACCCTTGACTGCTTCTGCCTCCAATAGATTTCCTAAGAACTAGTGTTTTAAGGAACAGCTTAAAAAGAGAATCCTAATGTGATTTCTTTATAATGGGTGTGTTCCTTATCTTATCCTAGTGTCTAAACTCTTCTCCATGGCTGGACCCCCAAATAATATTCCTTTACGTGCTAAGGGGTAACTAGTGAGTGGGATAGGTTTAATAACTACCCTAACCCTAACACGTACCCTAACGCTAACCCCTACCCTAACCCTAACACGTACCCTAATCCTAACCCGTACCCTAAACCGAGCCCTAACCCTAACACTAACCCTAACCCTAACCCTAACCCATACCCTACGCCGTACCCGAAGCCCTCCCCGAAAACGTACCCTAAGCCGTACCCTAAGCCTAACCCTAAGCCTAACCCTAACCCTAGGCTACCCTTGACTGCTTCTGCCTCCAATAGATTTCCTAAGCACTAGTGTTTTAAGGAACAGCTTAAAAAGAGAATCCTAATGTGATTTCTTTATAATGGGTGTGTTCCTTATCTAATCCTAGTGTCTAAACTATTCTCCATGGCTGGACCCCCAAATAATATTCCTTTATGTGCTAAGGGTTATCTAGAGAGTGGGATAGGTTTAATAACTACCCTACCCTAACGCGTACCCTAACCCTAACCCCTACCCTAACCCTAACACGTACCCTAATCCTAAACCGTACCCTAAACCGAGCCCTAACCCTAACACTAACCGTAACCATAACCCTAAACCATACCCTACGCCGTACCCGAAGCCCTCCCCGACCCGTACCCTAAGCCGTACCCTAAGCCTAACCCTAAGCCTAACCCTAACCCTAGGCTACCCTTGACTGCTTCTGCCTCCAATAGATTTCCTAAGCACTAGTGTTTTAAGGAACAGCTTAAAAAGAGAATCCTAATGTGATTTCTTTATAATGTGTGTGTTCCTTATATTATCTTAGTGTCTAAACTCTTCTCCATGGCTGGAACCCCAAATAATATTCCTTTACGTGCTAAGGGGTATCTAGAGAGTGGGATAGGTTTAATAACTACCCTAACCCTAACGCGTACCCTAACCCTAACCCCTTCCCTAACCCTAACACGTACCCTAATCCTAAACCGTACCCTAAACCGAGCCCTAACCCTAACACTAACCGTAACCCTAACCCTAACCCATACCCTACGCCGTACCCGAAGCCCTCCCCGAACACGTACCCTAAGCCGTACCCTAAGCCTAACCCTAAGCCTAACCCTATCCCTAGGCTACCCTTGACTGCTTCTGCCTCCAATACATTTCCTAAGCACTAGTGTTTTAAGGAACAGCTTAAAAAGAGAATCCTAATGTGATTTCTTTATAATGTGTGTGTTCCTTATATTATCTTAGTGTCTAAACTCTTCTCCATGGCTGGACCCCCAAATAATATTCCTTTACGTGCTAAGGGGTATCTAGAGAGTGGGATAGGTTTAATAACTACCCTAATCCTAACGCGTACCCTAACCCTAACCCCTACCCTAACCCTAACACGTACCCTAATCCTAAACCGTACCCTAAACCGAGCCCTAACCCTAACACTAACCCTAACCCTAACCCTAACCCATACCCTACGCCGTACCCGAAGCCCTCCCCGAACCCGTACCCTAAGCCGTACCCTAAGCCTAACCCTAAGCCTAACCCTAACCCTAGGCTACCCTTGACTGCTTCTGCCTCCAATAGATTTCCTAAGCACTAGTGTTTTAAGGAACAGCTTAAAAAGAGAATCCTAAAGTGATTTCTTTATAATGGGTGTGTTCCTTATCTTATCCTAGTGTCTAAACTCTTCTCCATGGCTGGACCCCCAAATAATATTCCTTTACGTGCTAAGGGGTAACTAGAGAGTGGGATAGGTTTAATAACTACCCTAACCCTAACGAGTACCCTAACGCTAACCCCTACCCTAACCCTAACACGTACCCTAATCCTAACCCGCACCCTAAACCGAGCCCTAACCCTAACACTAACCCTAACCCTAACCCTAACCCATACCCTACGCCGTACCCGAAGCCCTCCCCGAACCCCTACCCTAAACCGTACCCTAAGCCTAACCCTAAGCCTAACCCTAACCCTAGGCTACCCTTGACTGCTTCTGCCTCCAATAGATTTCCTAAGCACTAGTGTTTTAAGGAACAGCTTAAAAAGAGAATACTAATGTGATTTCTTTATAATGTGTGTGTTCCTTATATTATCTTAGTGTCTAAACTCTTCTCCATTGGTGGACCCCCAAATAATATTCCTTTACGTGCTAAGGGGTATCTAGAGAGTGGGATAGGTTTAATCACTACCCTAACCGTAACGCGTACCCTAACCCTAACCCCTACCCTAACCCTAACACGTACCCTAATCCTAACCCGTAACTTAAACCGAGCCCTAACCCTAACACTAACCCTAACCCTAACCCTAACCCATACCCTACGCCGTACCCGAAGCCCTCCCCGAAAACGTACCCTAAGCCGTACCCTAAGCCTAACCCTAAGCCTAACCCTAACCCTAGGCTACCCTTGACTGCTTCTGCCTCCAATAGATTTCCTAAGTACTAGTGTTTTAAGGAACAGCTTAAAAAGAGAATCCTAATGTGATTTCTTTATAATGTGTGTGTTCCTTATATTATCTTAGTGTCTAAACTCTTCTCCATGGCTGGACCCCCAAATAATATTCCTTTACGTGCTAAGGGGTATCTAGAGAGTGGGATAGGTTTAATAACTACCCTAAGCCTAACGCGTACCCTAACTCTAACCCCTACCCTAACCCTAACACGTACCCTAATCCTAACCCGTACCCTAAACCGAGCCCTAACCCTAACACTAACCCTAACCCTAACCCTAACCCATACCCTACGCCGTACCCGAAGCCCTCCCCGAACCCGTACCCTAAGCCGTACCCTAAGCCTAACCCTAAGCCTAACCCTAACCCTAGGCTACCCTTGACTGCTTCTGCCTCCAATAGATTTCCTAAGCACTAGTGTTTTAAGGAACAGCTTAAAAAGAGAATCCTAAAGTGATTTCTTTATAATGGGTGTGTTCCTTATCTTATCCTAGTGTCTAAAGTCTTCTCCATGGCTGGACCCCCAAATAATATTCCTTTATGTGCTAAGGGGTATCGAGAGAGTGGGATAGGTTTAATAACTACCCTAACCCTAACGTGTACCCTAAACCTAACCCCTACCCTAACCCTAACACGTACCCTAATCCTAACCCGTACCCTAAACCGAGCCCTAACCCTAACACTAACCCTAACCCTAACCCTAACCCATACCCTACGCCGTACCCCAAGCCCTCCCCGAACACGTACCCTAAGCCGTACCCTAAGCCTAACCCTAAGCCTAACCCCAACCCTAGGCTACCCTTGACTGCTTCTGCCACCAATAGATTTCCTAAGCACTAGTGTTTTAAGGAACAGCTTAAAACGAGAATCCTAATGTGATTTCTTTATAATGGGTGTGTTCCTTATCTTATCCTAGTGTCTAAACTCTTCTCCATGCCTGGACCCCCAAATAATATTCCTTTACGTGCTAAGGGGTATCTAGAGAGTGGGATAGGTTTAATAACTACCCTAAGCCTAACGCGTACCCTAACCCTAACCCCTACCCTAACCCTAACACGTACCCTAATCCTAAACCATACCCTAAACCGAGCCCTAACCCTAACACTAACCCTAACCCTAACCCTAACCCATACCCTACGCCGTACCCGAAGCCCTCCCCGAACCCGTACCCTAAGCCGTACCCTAAGCCTAACCCTAAGCCTAACCCTAACCCTAGGCTACCCTTGACTGCTTCTGCCTCCAATAGATTTCCTAAGCACTAGTGTTTTAAGGAACAGCTTAAAAAGAGAATCCTAAAGTGATTTCTTTATAATGGGTGTGTTCCTTATCTTATCCTAGTGTCTAAACTCTTCTCCATGGCTGGACCCCCAAATAATATTCCTTTACGTGCTAAGGGGTATCTAGAGAGTGGGATAGGTTTAATAACTACCCTAAGCCTAACGCGTACCCTAACCCTAACCCCTACCCTAACCCTAACACGTACCCTAATCCTAACCCGTACCCTAAACGGAGCCCTAACCCTAACACTAACCCTAACCCTAACCCTAACCCATACCCTACGCCGTACCCGAAGCCCTCCCCGAACCCGTACCCTAAGCCGTACCCTAAGCCTAACCCTAAGCCTAACCCTAACCCTAGGCTACCCTTGACTGCTTCTGCCTCCAATAGATTTCCTAAGCACTAGTGTTTTAAGGAACAGCATAAAAAGGGAATCCTAATGTGATTTCTTTATAATGGGTGTGTTCCTTATCTTATCCTAGTGTCTAAACTCTTCTCCATGGCTGGCCCCCCAAATAATATTCCTTTACGTGCTAAGGGGTATCTAGAGAGTTGGATAGGTTTAATAACTACCCTAACCCTAACGCGTAACCTAACCCTCACCCCTACCCTTACCCTAACACGTACCCTAATCCTAAACCGTACCCTAAACCGAGCCCTAACCCTAACACTAACCGTAACCCTAACCCTAACCCATACCCTACGCCGTACCCGCAGCCCTCCCCGAACCCGTACCCTAAGCCGTACCCTAAGCCTAACCCTAAGCCTAACCCTAACCCTAGGCTACCCTTGACTGCTTCTGCCTCCAATAGATTTCCTAAGCACTAGTGTTTTAAGGAACAGCTTAAAAAGAGAATCCTAATGTGATTTCTTTATAATGGGTGTGTTCCTTATCTTATCCTAGTGTCTAAACTCTTCTCCATGGCTGGACCCCCAAATAATATTCCTTTATGTGCTAAGGGGTATCGAGAGAGTGGGATACGTTTAATCACTACCCTAACCCTAACGCGTATCCTAACGCTAACCCCTACCCTAACCCTAAAACGTACCCTAATCCTAACCCGTACCCTAAACCGAGCCCTAACCCTAACACTAACCCTAACCCTAACCCTAACCCATACCCTACGCCGTACCCGAAGCCCTCCCCGAACCCGTATCCTAAGCCGTACCCTAAGCCTAACCCTAAGCCTAACCCTAACCCTAGGCTACCCTTGACTGCTTCTGCCTCCAATAGATTTCCTAAGCACTAGTGTTTTAAGGAACAGCTTAAAAAGAGAATCGTAATGTGATTTCTTTATAATGGGTGTGTTCCTTATCTAATCCTAGTGTCGAAACTCTTCTCCATGCCTGGACCCCCTAAATAATATTCCTTTACGTGCTAAGGGTTATCGAGAGAGTGGGACAGGTTTAATAACTACCCTAACCCTAACGCGTACCCTAACCCTAACCCCTACCCTAACCCTAACACGTACCCTAATCCTAACCCGTACCCTAAACCGAGCCCTAACCCTAACACTAACCCTAACCCTAACCCTAACCCATACCCTACGCCGTACCCGAAGCCCTCCCCGAACCCGTACCCTAAGCCTTACCCTAAACCTAACCCTAAGCCTAACCCTAACCCTAGGCTACCCTTGACTGCTTCTGCCTCCAATAGATTTCCTAAGCACTAGTGTTTTAAGGAAAAGCTTAAAAAGAGAATCCTAAAGTGATTTCTTTATAATGGGTGTGTTCCTTATCTAATCCTAGTTTTGAAACTCTTCTCCATGCCTGGACCCCCTAAATAATATTCCTTTACGTGCTAAGGGTTATCGAGAGAGTGGGACAGGTTTAATAACTACCCTAACCCTAACGCGTACCCTATCCCTAACCCCTACCCTAACCCTAACACGTACCCTAATCTTAACCCGTACCCTAAACCGAGCCCTAACCCTAACACTAACCCTAACCCTAACCCTAACCCATACCCTACGCCGTACCCGAAGCCCTCCCCGAACCCCTACCCTAAACCGTACCCTAAGCCTAACCCTAAGCCTAACCCTAACCCTAGGCTACCTTTGACTGCTTCTGCCTCCAATAGATTTCCTAAGCACTAGTGTTTTAAGGAACAGCTTAAAAAGAGAATACTAATGTGATTTCTTTATAATGTGTGTGTTCCTTATATTATCTTAGTGTCTAAACTCTTCTCCATTGGTGGACCCCCAAATAATATTCCTTTACGTGCTAAGGGGTATCTAGAGAGTGGGATAGGTTTAATCACTACCCTAACCGTAACGCGTACCCTAACCCTAACCCCTACCCTAACCCTAACACGTACCCTAATCCTAACCCGTAACTTAAACCGAGCCCTAACCCTAACACTAACCCTAACCCTAACCCTAACCCATACCCTACGCCGTACCCGAAGCCCTCCCCGAAAACGTACCCTAAGCCGTACCCTAAGCCTAAACCTAAGCCTAACCCTAACCCTAGGCTACCCTTGACTGCTTCTGCCTCCAATAGATTTCCTAAGTACTAGTGTTTTAAGGAACAGCTTAAAAAGAGAATCCTAATGTGATTTCTTTATAATGTGTGTGTTCCTTATATTATCTTAGTGTCTAAAGTCTTCTCCATGGCTGGACCCCCAAATAATATTCCTTTATGTGCTAAGGGGTATCGAGAGAGTGGGATAGGTTTAATAACTAACCTAACCCTAACGTGTACCCTAAACCTAACCCCTACCCTAACCCTAACACGTACCCTAATCCTAACCCGTACCCTAAACCGAGCCCTAACCCTAACACTAACCCTAACCCTAACCCTAACCCATACCCTACGCCGTACCCGAAGCCCTCCCCGAACACGTACCCTAAGCCGTACCCTAAGCCTAACCCTAAGCCTAACCCCAACCCTAGGCTACCCTTGACTGCTTCTGCATCCAATAGATTTCCTAAGCACTAGTGTTTTAAGGAACAGCTTAAAACGAGAATCCTAATGTGATTTCTTTATAATGGGTGTGTTCCTTATCTTATCCTAGTGTCTAAACTCTTCTCCATGCCTGGACCCCCAAATAATATTCCTTTACGTGCTAAGGGGTATCTAGAGAGTGGGATAGGTTTAATAACTACCCTAAGCCTAACGCGTACCCTAACCCTAACCCCTACCCTAACCCTAACACGTACCCTAATCCTAAACCGTACCCTAAACCGAGCCCTAACCCTAACACTAACCATAACCCTAACCCTAACCCATACCCTACGCCGTACCCGAAGCCCTCCCCGAACCCGTACCATAAGCCTAACCCTAAGCCTAACCCTAACCCTAGGCTACCCTTGACTGCTTCTGCCTCCAATAGATTTCCTAAGCACTAGTGTTTTAAGGAACAGCTTAAAAAGAGAATCCTAATGTGATTTCTTTATAATGTGTGTGTTCCTTATATTATCTTAGTGTCTAAACTCTTCTCCATGGCTGGACCCCCAAATAATATTCCTTTACGTGCTAAGGGGTATCTAGAGAGTGGGATAGGTTTAATAACTACCCTAACCCTAACGCGTACCCTAACCCTAAACCCTACCCTAACCCTAACAGGTACCCTAATCCTAAAGCGTACCCTAAGCCGAGCCCTAACCCTAACACTAACTGTAACCCTAACCCTAACCCATACCCTACGCCGTACCCCAAGCCCTCCCCGAACACGTACCCTAAGCCGTACCCTAAGCCTAACCCTAAGCCTAACCCTAACCCTAGGCTACTCTTGACTGCTTCTTCCTCCAATAGATTTCCTAAGCACTAGTGTTTTAAGGAACAGCTTAAAAAGAGAATCCTAATGTGATTTCTTTATAATGTGTGTGTTCCTTATATTATCTTAGTGTCTAAAGTCTTCTCCATGGCTGGACCCCCAAATAATATTCCTTTACGTGCTAAGGGGTATCTAGAGAGTGGGATAGGTTTAATAACTACCCTAAGCCTAACGCGTACCCTTACCCTAACCCCTACCCTAACCCTAACACGTACCCTAATCCTAACCCGTACCCTAAACCGAGCCCTAACCCTAACACTAACGCTAACCCTAACCCTAACCCATACCCTACGCCGTACCCGAAGCCCTCCCCGAACCCGTACCCTATGCCGTACCCTAAGCCTAACCCTAAGCCTAACCCTAACCCTAGGCTACCCTTGACTGCTTCTGCCTCCAATAGATTTCCTAAGCACTAGTGTTTTAAGGAACAGCTTAAAAAGAGAATCCTAATGTGATTTCTTTATAATGGGTGTGTTCCTTATCTTATCCTAGTGTCTAAACTCTTCTCCATGGCTGGACCCCCAAATAATATTCCTTTACGTGCTAAGGGGTAACTAGTGAGTGGAATAGGTTTAATAACTACCCTAACCCTAACGCATACCCTAACGCTAAGCCCTACCCTAACCCTAACACGTACCCTAATCCTAACCCGTACCCTAAACCGAGCCCTAACCCTAACACTAACCCTAACCCTAACCCTAACCCATACCCTACGCCGTACCCGAAGCCCTCCCCGAACCCGTACCCTAAGCCTTACCCTAAACCTAACCCGAAGCCTAACCCTAACCCTAGGCTACCCTTGACTGCTTCTGCCTCCAATAGATTTCCTAAGCACTAGTGTTTTAAGGAACAGCTTAAAAAGAGAATCCTAAAGTGATTTCTTTATAATGGGTGTGTTCCTTATCTAATCCTAGTTTTGAAACTCTTCTCCATGCCTGGACCCCCTAAATAATATTCCTTTACGTGCTAAGGGTTATCGAGAGAGTGGGACAGGTTTAATAACTACCCTAACCCTAACACGTACCCTAACCCTAACCCCTACCCTAACCCTAACACGTACCCTAATCCTAACCCGTACCCTAAACCGAGCCCTAACCCTAACACTAACCCTAACCCTAACCCTAACCCATACCCTACGCCGTACCCGAAGCCCTCCCCGAACCCGTACCCTAAGCCTAACCCTAAGCCTAACCCTAACCCTAGGCTACCCTTGACTGCTTCTGCCTCCAATAGATTTCCTAAGCACTAGTGTTTTAAGGAACAGCTTAAAAAGAGAATCCTAATGTGATTTCTTTATAATGGGTGTGTTCCTTATCTAATCCTAGTGTCTAAACTATTCTCCATGGCTGGACCCCCAAATAATATTCCTTTATGTGCTAAGGGTTATCTAGAGAGTGGGATAGGTTTAATAACTACCCTACCCTAACGCGTACCCTAACCCTAACCCCTACCCTAACCCTAACACGTACCCTAATCCTAAACCGTACCCTAAACCGAGCCCTAACCCTAACACTAACCGTAACCATAACCCTAAACCATACCCTACGCCGTACCCGAAGCCCTCCCCGACCCGTACCCTAAGCCGTACCCTAAGCCTAACCCTAAGCCTAACCCTAACCCTAGGCTACCCTTGACTGCTTCTGCCTCCAATAGATTTCCTAAGCACTAGTGTTTTAAGGAACAGCTTAAAAAGAGAATCCTAATGTGATTTCTTTATAATGTGTGTGTTCCTTATATTATCTTAGTGTCTAAACTCTTCTCCATGGCTGGAACCCCAAATAATATTCCTTTACGTGCTAAGGGGTATCTAGAGAGTGGGATAGGTTTAATAACTACCCTAACCCTAACGCGTACCCTAACCCTAACCCCTTCCCTAACCCTAACACGTACCCTAATCCTAAACCGTACCCTAAACCGAGCCCTAACCCTAACACTAACCGTAACCCTAACCCTAACCCATACCCTACGCCGTACCCGAAGCCCTCCCCGAACACGTACCCTAAGCCGTACCCTAAGCCTAACCCTAAGCCTAACCCTATCCCTAGGCTACCCTTGACTGCTTCTGCCTCCAATACATTTCCTAAGCACTAGTGTTTTAAGGAACAGCTTAAAAAGAGAATCCTAATGTGATTTCTTTATAATGTGTGTGTTCCTTATATTATCTTAGTGTCTAAACTCTTCTCCATGGCTGGACCCCCAAATAATATTCCTTTACGTGCTAAGGGGTATCTAGAGAGTGGGATAGGTTTAATAACTACCCTAATCCTAACGCGTACCCTAACCCTAACCCCTACCCTAACCCTAACACGTACCCTAATCCTAAACCGTACCCTAAACCGAGCCCTAACCCTAACACTAACCCTAACCCTAACCCTAACCCATACCCTACGCCGTACCCGAAGCCCTCCCCGAACCCGTACCCTAAGCCGTACCCTAAGCCTAACCCTAAGCCTAACCCTAACCCTAGGCTACCCTTGACTGCTTCTGCC